>NC_056052.1:26531934-27131934 GCF_004379255.2 Salvia splendens
AGTATAAATAGAGTGTGCTTACTAAAATGAGTCAAAACACTGAATTCTGTCCACTCAGATTCTAGGTCCTAAAACCCTAAATTTGAACCCACGGAAGCTCATCCAATGGAGTCGCTGACGGCGATCGCCGCAACGGTCTCCACGCCGTCCACCAGCCGCCGCATTGAGATCTTCCGCCACCGGATTCCTCCACTTCTCGACAATTTAGGTACCAGAGCTTATCGATGGATGCTCGCCGTGTGCAATGATTTTTTACGGAATTTAAATGTGTGCTCTGCTTGTGGTAGCTGATTCTATGCATTCCTTGACTTTTCCACATGCAAGCGATTTATCGCTCAGCTGCTTCACATGAAAACTCTGTACTCGTCGTTGGAGTGGGCGGGGTTGGTTTCCTACCTGATTGAATGAGTATTAGCTCGTACATAATGAATTAGCTGGATTGTAGTTTTTCATTTCTAGAAACACTTAATTCTGTTATTTGAATTAGTTATACGAGAAAATTAGTTATATGAGAATGGAATCGTTAATTTTCTTATTCATTTGACTGTCATCAATAAATTTGTAGCTTTTGCTACTGTCTCCTAGGTTTTATGGACTAGCTAGGACGGCAAACTGGATTTATTCACTACTTTCTCATTCATTTCCAACTCCGAATTACTATGGTTGATAATTTGATGTCAAAGAAGATGCAATTGTCAACTAAGTCTTGTGCATTATGGAAAAAAACTGTCTTATTTGGTAGTAGATGGCATAGGTGATATTTAAAACTACATCACTGAATGATGGATTGTTGGAATAAACATCATCTTCACAAAGCCAATCTTTACTCATGCTTTTAATTTAAAGGCGCCTTTAGTTCATATGTGGTTACTTTTGATACTTATTTCTATCCTAAATATGAAAAACGTCAAATTATTGATGGCTGAGTTTTAAATATGGTTTAGATTGTTTATGAACTTATGTGATATTTAAGTTATTTCAGTCAGTTATATCGAACAAGTTAGTTGAATGGCTGCACTGAAAATTTTAGGTATCTTGCGGTTCTCCTAGACTCCTAGTCCTAGATAACTTTACAGTTTTGTGCAAACAAGAATTCAAGACTTGGTTTAATCTTTTTTCTGGAAATTTAAGAGTTCTGCCATTTTAATGTAAAGTCTGTCCTTCTCTTAGACAATAGTTCTATTTTTGTCTTTTGTAGTTTGCTTAGCGATATAGCTTAGAATGATGAACAGTAGAGTGTAGCGATGTTTGCATCCAGATTTTCCATCTTAGTACTTCTTGCTGGTGTCACTCTGTGAGTGCATTCTTGGAGTGTAATTCGATTTAGCTACCTTTTGTATTGGTGTATTGCTGACCAACCTAACTTTAAGTAATTGGTGCTCATAGGTCTCGATCTTCCATTAGCCCTTCATGAAATTGATTTGTATCTCCTGATGTAATTTCTTTTGTGTAGAGATGCAAAAAGAACCGTTTTGTTCGAGCATTTTATGCATTTCATTTTCTTGCAATGCCTCTATTTTGGGTGTCTATTGTTCTATGCACGCTTTCATTTCAATCATATTAAGAAAATATGCCATTGCTTGCTAAGTATTTTTCTTTGGCAATAAATATTTTAGACATTATTTTTTAACTTTCTGACATATGATTCTTCAGACTCTTTGCAGATGACTGCTGAGCTTGTGTCAATATTGGTTGATTTAATTTTCCAAACATTACCCATCTATGATGACCATGGATCAAGAAAAGCTGTGGACGAAGTTATTATTAAAGCTTTGACTAAAGACTTATTTATGAAAAGTTTTGCAGCAACCCTTGTACAGGCCATGGAAAGGCATTCAAAGTTCCAATCACTGACTGGGGGTTACAGGCTTCTAAAGTGGTCTTGTATACTCTTAATTCATAGTCAGTTTGCTACCTTATCAAAGAATGGATTGTCTAGGGTAGCCCAAGCACAGGCATTGGTACTTCATATGATCATGCAAGGACCATTTGGCGTGAGAAGGGCTTGCAGGAAAACCTGCTTTCATTTATTTACTAAGGTCCCCTTTTCATTTTCCCTCTATGATATTTTCTGTTATTTAATATCCTTGCTGTGTCATTTTCTAATGTTTGTTTCATTTAATTTAATTTTCAGTCACCAAGCATATATAAAGCATACATAGAGGAATTGAAAGATGGAAGGATTCCATACAAAGATAGTCCAGCGTTGTTATATTTAATGCTTGACTATGCTAATTCATATCCTTCTTCATTTGATAAAGTAAAGGTAATTCACTATATACAGTACTAGCAATGTGGTATAACAAATCGTGTGCGTAGTTCTCAGGATTTTAGGTTTGTGAACTTATTGCATTTCCTTGGTTCTACAGGACTTGTTTCTCGACTTATATGTTACATCAGTTCTTAATGCAAGGGATAAGCCCACAAAGGGCCTCAGTGAGGCTTTTCTTCCATTATTTACTCATATGTCGCATGAAGATTTTAAGAACACCATACTCCCATCTTCTCTTAAGATGTTGAAACGAAACCCAGAACTTGTTCTCGAATCAGTTGGAGTTCTTTTGCAATCCGTCAACCTCGACTTGAGTAAATATGTAACTGAAACTCTCCCAGTGGTACTAACACAGGCTAGGCATGCAGATGAAGGAAGACGACTTGTTTCTTTGAGCATAGTTAGGTGCTTGAGCCAGAAGTCAAGCAGTCCAGATGCTATAGAAGCCATGTTTACTGCTATCAAAGCTATAATGGGAGGTATGGCTAAATGTGCTTGTTCCTTTAATAGTTCAGTGGACCTGATAGTAACTTGTAATAACTTCGACTTGCAATCAATAAATTTCTTGATACTGGTTGATGATCACATATATTCGTGATACAAACAGGTTCGGAAGGTCGTCTTACATTTCCATACCAGAGAGTTGGCATGGTTAATGCGCTTAGAGAAGTTTCAGCTGCTCCTGAAGGAAAATATTTTAGCAGCTTGTTTCCAACAGTGTGCAGCTATTTGTTGTCATGCTACAAGGAAGATGGTTGGTCTTTGCTTAATCTCTATCACATGCATCTATACATACGATAACTTTAGGTTAAAATTGGACCTCTTCTGAATAGACTTCTTTGCAGAAATGGTGTTATGTGCATGGAAATTATACATTCTGTATTATCTCTTATTGAATTTGTTGATTTGCAGGAAATGAAGAAGTAAAGCTTGCAATTTTGTCTTGCTTGGCATCCTGGGCTGTTAAATCAGGGGATGCTATTCCCCCAGAGTTAGTTACCTTCTTTGTTTCTGGACTCAAAGAGAAGGAAACACTGAGAAGAGGTTACCTTCGCTGTTTGCGATTAGTATGTAGAAATTCTGAAGCTGTTATCCAGGTGACTTTATATGTAGCGGTAGCACACAGTCTGGGTTATTGTTCTTTGTAGTTTAAAATACTATTCCTCCTTTTGCTCAGATCTTATGTTGTATGCTATAGATGTCATCCCTATTGCTGCCTCTTCTCCAACTAGTCAAGACTGGTTTTACTAAAGCTGCCCAGAGATTGGATGGCATTTTTGCACTTTTTTCCGTGGTGAAAATTGCTGCTGTTGATGTAAAAGCAGGTGCTTACTATTCTAGCTTTTGTTTTGTGTGCTGCGTCATTGCACATACTTCTTGGTTGCATACGTTGTTGATGAGATCGATTCCTTGTCAGTGTCACATGTTTCTCACACCTCATTTCCTATAGATGAAACAATATCGAAGGAGAAAATCTGGCAATTGATAGCGCAGAATGAGCCAACAATTATTCCAATTTCCTTGGTCAGTACAGTTTTCTTTAGTCCTCCGAAGACAAAATAAATGGCCATTGTGAAAAGAATTGGTGAAGAATACTAAACATGCTTTTTTCAGTAATTAGATGAATGCATGTTCTGCATTTGATAGGGGGAGGGGGGGGGGTGTCAAGAAATGTCACCTAAAATATTTTTTTCAGCTATAAATAAGGAAAGCCTTAACATTTGGTTTTGGACCTTTTCCTATCCAATCAGCTATTATTATTTTACTTTCGCAGGCATCAAAATTGTCAGTTGAGGACTTAGCGGCGTGCATTGACCTTGTTGAGGTTCTACTTGTTGATTACCCTCAGAGGTATGGTGAATATGACATGTGGTAGAACTGAAGCACATTATTAAATGAGGAATACCAATCTCTTCTTAACTACTGATTTTCAAGATCTATCTTGTATATTTTCCAGAGTATCAATTGTACCCCTGTTGGTAGATATCAGAAACCAGAAATGTGCACATGTGCTTTTGTTCCTCATTAATTGGCATTTTTAATCAGAAGCTATTGAAAATATTTGATGTATTATCATACTAAATTTAATGTCCAATAATCCAATTGTTTAAATTGACCTTTATCTTATGGTGCAGGCTATTGGAAACTTTTTCTACCAAGGGATTCATACAGGTGATTACTATTAAGCCGCTCTTTTTCTTATGTTGATTGTTGAAAGGATTATCTGTTATTAATAGTTTAATCTCATGCATCAGCTTATATTGTTTTTGCTGTGCCATCCGAATTGGGAAATAAGGAAAGCAGCCTATGGCACTTCGAGGAAGATTCTTGGTGCATCTTATGTATTAGCTGAAGCTATTTTACCCGAATTTTTGAGTTATCTCTCTGTTGTTGGAGAAAAGGCTATTAATCTTAAGATGAGGTAATTCAATTGTCACATAACTCTTTCTTATGCTTCATTACTTTGTGTGGTTTTTATTCGAATCACTAGAGGAATTTACACACGTGCAACCATAAAATTCAAAAATGGATGCAAGCCTTCCTTCCTGAATGTGTCGGTGGTATCTAACAGAATACGATAACCTAAGTTCCTTGTCGAAATTTCCATATCCTGGGTACAGACAACCTTAAGATGTTAAGGACACGGTTGAAACACTCGGAGATTTACTTATAATTTTTTTTGGTTGTTGTTGTTGTCTTCTGTGGTTTTTGATTCAGCCCGTCAGCTATCATTTTGGTAGTTCTATTTTTGAAAAACCATGCATCTTGATGTATTTGATAATATTGAAGTTGCTCCTGTCTGGGATGCTCCCCCTCCCTTACTAAGTCATTTTCTTCATTCAGTGATGCAGAAAATGTGACAGACTCCCAAGTTCCTTTCCTTCCATCAGTTGAAGTATTAGTTAAAGCGTTAGTTGTAATAGCACCAGTGGTTTCTGCTAGAGGCCCAGATGCCTGTGTGCAGCTATTGCTTTGCGTACATCACCCTTACATAATTGGAACTCGGGAAAGGAGTTCAGTTTGGAGGGTATCTTTCTCTTCTTAATTTACTTTTAGTTGGCCCTGTTTTGATGCCTCTGGATGGGTTGAATTAAAGTTATTTTCATGTTTTGATAGTCATCCCCATTGATGATGTGTGCATCATTTGTTTCTGTTACATTGTGCTAATATTCATTCTCCTTGTTCAGAGGGTGCAGAAGTGTTTGCAGAAATCGGGAATTGATGTGATTGGTCTTATTACTGCCGACGTTGTTAAGTTATGCAAGGTAAATTGCATTTTCTTTTAAAATTGTTAATTGTTACCAACTTTCTGAATCATTCATGCATTAATATTCATTTCTGATCCTTTTGTAGTTAGGTTGTGTTTGGTTTTGGGGATTTTTCAGACCCACATTATCTATTAGCTTTTATTTTTATACACACATTATCTTTTTAGCCTTTTCTTTTTTTTAAGGTCAACTAGTGAATACACTTCAAGCATTTCTTGGAGCTGATACCCCAATTATGGACCTTTTGCTTTTGATAAGCAAGGCACCTATATGGTGCTTTATTTACAGTTCAAATTGGATGCTTTTTTGAGTTATTAAAAGTTCACTTGTTCATGAAGGGACTATTAGGCTCAAATGGATTGTTGAGTTTTAGCTACATGGAGCAAGAAGCAGCTTTAAACTCCTTGTCCACGCTGATGTCTATTATACCAGCAGATACTTATGCACAATTTGCTAAGGTTGGCTTCATCTCTTTCTCTGCTCTTTCTGCTATGATTTAGATGAAGAAAACTATATGGTGATCTGTGGCTCTTATTACATGAATATATTTTGCAGTACTTCGCTGATCTCCCAGATCGTGTTGCGCATGACGCACTCTCAGAAGATGATATTCAGGTTAATTCACCCTTAGACTTACTATAATTATTTTTTTTAATTTTCATCATTTTCTTTTGATGCTATTTATGGATGTTACTTGTGCTCGTTATTGGATAACTGATTTCTCAGTTTCTGTTCCAGATCTTCCGAACTCCTGAGGGAGTGCTTTCTACTGAACAAGGCGTTTATATTGCGGAGTCTGTTGCCTCCAAGAATGTGAAGCAAGCAAAAGGACGTTTTCGCATTTATGATAAGGATGATGACCTGGTTAGTGAAATGCCATCTTTTCAATTGGAAGTCTGGAGATGCTCTAATTGTCTTTACTGAGGAATGCATGTTTTCAGGATCAAGTTAGCTCTAATAACTCAGTAGTTAGTTCGAATCAATCTATAAGACGAGATGTGCCCAATGCCGTGTCTGGGAAAAAAGATGCTCCAAAATCAATGAAAAAATCTGGCAAGTTATATCAGTCATATTTGTTTGGATATCGATCACCTTTTATTTATTGTATGCTGACCTTTTATATTTAAAATTTTGTTTCTAGAGAAGACAAAAACCTCTAAAGAAGAAGCCCGTGAATTGCAGCTTAAGGAAGAGGGTCATATTCGTGACAAGGTCATGTCAATTCAACAAAACATTTCATTGATGCTCAAAGCTTTGGGAGAAATGGCAATTGCTAATCCTATATTCACTCACAGTCAGCTTCCTTCTTCGGTTAGTTCCTATTCCATCATTAACAATCTCTTACCAGTATTTCTTTTGATTATCTCACTATTAGCTATAAATATAATAACCTAGTTATAGCATATCTGTAGGTATCACTATTTTGTTCTTAGAAGATTTTAGTTATATGTTTTTGATTCAGTAGTTCGATTATAAAAGAAGAATAAGATGCATATGAAGATACTGCTGATTGTGGTATTTCTCTGGAAATTTTTTGTTCCAATATCTCTCAAAATGTCTTGTCATGAGTTTTCTTGTTCTTAAAATACCCTGAAAGTACTAAATCGAGTTGCACATGTAGCACCTCGGACCCTTTATTTTTCTACCAAGGTGATGACGTTTATTATCATAGAAGACAATAATATTCAGCTAGTATATACTGTACTTTCTTTATTTTAATATCTAGTATATCACAGTTTGTATATTAGAAAACATGGACTCAGAATCTGGGTTGATTGTAATATATATCTCACTTAATATCATTTTCAGGTCAAGTTCGTCAGTCCTTTCCTTAGGTCACCAATTGTAGGTGATGCTGCCTTTGAGACACTAGTGAAACTTTCGAAATGCACTATTGATCCCCTTTGCAATTGGTCTCTTGAAATTGCAACTGCATTACGACTGACTGCCACTGAAGAAACTAGTATCTTGTGGGACTTATTTCCATCTATTCGCGACGGGGAGCATGATGGAACTCCATCACTTGGCCTTTTTGAACGTTTAGTCAGTGGCTTAACCACCTCCTGCAAATCTGGGCCTCTTCCAGTTGATTCGTTTACATTTATTTTCCCGGTAAATTACGCTGCACTGTTGGCTGTTCCTATTCTTCCTCTTTCTTTCAATGCTTTGAACTTGCTCTGGTGTTATGAATTATTGTGCAGGTAATTGAGAGGATACTTTTGTCTCCAAAGAAGACAAGTCTTCATGATGATGTTCTCCAGATTCTTTTCTTGCACATAGATCCTATGTTGCCACTACCAAGGATTAGAATGCTATCAGTAAGACCTTGTTGCTTGACAACCTATCAAACTATACCATTAATTTTATGGCTTCTTATGTTACTCATGCTATGTTTTTCAGGTTCTTTACCATGTTCTAGGTGTTGTCCCTGCTTACCAATCGTCTATTAGCCCAGCATTGAATGAATTGTGCCTTGGTCTACATCCTGATGAAGTAGCACCCGTACGGCTCCATTATTGTTTTTATTTCTAGCAATTTATATCACATATATGAGTGGTTCACTATATTTCATTTTGTCTTTGTATAGGCTTTGTCTGGTGTTTATGCCAAAGATATTCATGTCAGAATGGCCTGCTTAAATGCTGTAAAGTGCATTCCAGCTGTCTCCAATTGTTCAATTCCTCAAAATGTTGAGGTTGCGACCAGCATATGGCTTGCTTTGCACGACTCTGATAAGGTAGTACGGCTAGTTTTGTCATGTTTTGCTTTGCAAGACTCTGGAATTATTCCGTGATTCTTTTCCCTCTGGAAACTAAAAGAACCTTACAGTAACTTGTGTGTCATTTATGATGCTTAGTCGGTTGCAGAAGCTGCGGAAGATGTGTGGGATTGTTACCGCAATGACTTTGGTACAGATTACTCTGTACTTTTTGGTGCACTTTCACATGTTAATTACAATGTTAGAGTTGCTGCGGCAGAGGCCCTTGCTGCTGCTTTGGATGAAAAGCCTGATACAATACAGGTGACGCAATAATCCAGTTTATGTAATCTGGACTAAATCCTCAATTCATTATCACTATTTTCTTATTTTTAATTATTCAGGAATCTCTGTCAACCTTGTTTTCTTTATACCTCCGTGATGCTGGATTTGGTGGGGAGAACACTACCACTGGTTGGCTAGGTAGACAAGGGATAGCCCTGGCATTACACGGTGTGGCAGATGTCCTCCGAACCAAAGATCTTCCTGTTGTGATGACTTTTCTGATATCTCGAGCTTTGGTACTCATATTCCATCACTTGCATTGCATTGTTGATATCAACCTGTCTAGCTTTAGATTTGCTTACTCTGATGTTATTCCTTGAGTTATTTAGTAACTTCGATTTTATAGCCTACTCAAATGGAATGAACTGTGTAGTTTTTATGAATATATGGGGCAAACTCTTATATTTGACTTGTAAAATGCTACTTATCTGGTTAATTGTTTAATCACCTCCCTTTTATCTGAACCTGACTGAATTGAGCATGCAGGCTGATCCCAATATTGATGTTCGTGGAAGAATGGTTGATGCTGGAATTTTGATTATTGACAAGCATGGCCAAGATAATGTTTCCTTGTTGTTTCCCATCTTTGAGAATTTCCTGAACAAGAAGGTCTCTCCTGTCCTATATGTTTCATCTTTATGCACTAATTTCTTCACATGCTTGTACTTTCTATGATTTATCTCTGGATGTCAGCATCTTGATTATATTTGAACGTCTGCATTCAGGCACATTCTGAACAAAATAATATTCCTACCTTTGTTTGGAATAAATTTTGCAGGCACCAGATGAGGAGAAATATGACTTGGTACGGGAAGGTGTGGTTATATTCACAGGAGCACTGGCAAAACATTTGTCGAAGGTCTTAACCATTCCCTTATAAACTTATTATAGTGAAGTAGATGCCTAGCCTGAAAATTCCTATTATTTCCAGGATGATCCGAAAGTTCATGCTGTTGTTGAGAAGTTGTTGGATGTATTGGACACACCTTCTGAGTCTGTGCAACGCGCAGTCTCCTCTTGCCTTGCACCTTTAATGCAATCAAAGCAGGTAATCCTGGGACGCTAGATTAGTGGTGGTAATAGTTGTTACTTCTATGTATACCTATAACTGCCATGAGCTGTTACCAGCCGCTATTTCTACTGCTTTCTCTTTAGCAGTCTAGTGGTCTACTTTTTCCCGCCTGCTTTTAGTAATTTTTTATACAATTCTTTGGTTGCTTTTGTAGCTTTTTATTTTCCCCTTACCTCTTTTTTCAAGTAAATTTACATTTATGGTGTGGTATGGCCACAGGAAGAAGCAGGGGCTCTTATTTCCAGACTGCTTGTTAAGCTGATGAAGAGTGACAAATATGGTGAGCGCCGGGGAGCAGCATTTGGACTTGCTGGAGTAGTTAAAGGATTTAGAATATCATGTCTTAAGAAGTATAATGTTATGACAGCCTTACGTGATGGTCTTTCTGACAGGTCTGTTTCTATGAGTTGTTTCAGGTGTTTTGCATTTCAAACATTTGGTAGAATCCTTGTTACATTGTAAAGTTTTATAGTAATATTAGTGTTGCAGGATCATGAGCAGTTTGTGGCATCAGCCAATATTTTACAAAATTAAAACTGGAAAAGTTCCAGCTAAAGAGTAAATGATTTCCTTTGATGATTTTGAAAGAAACCAATCAAACTAACTGGATGTCCTAAAGCACATAATCAATTGATTATATGCTTTGGGTGTTATCATGACAACCTCCCCCCCAAAAAAATTCATTCCTTTGTAGACATCAGCTCTTTACACAATCTACGGGCTTCATGATATATTTTCTACTGGCTTCATATCATACTTCTTTTGTTGCAGAAACTCTGCTAAAAGGAGAGAGGGAGCTTTGCTTGCTTTTGAATGTTTCTGTGACAAGCTTGGGAGAGTATTTGAGCCGTAAGTTTATGGATATTGTTTTGTGATTTTTTTATCACCGTGAATCCTGGGAGAATTTATGGATAATTCCCTACACCTCCTTCCTTTCAGGTATGTGATTCAAATGCTACCCCTGCTCCTGGTATCGTTCTCTGATCCAGTTATTGCCGTGCGAGATGCTGCTGAGGGTGCAGCCCGTGCAATGATGTCTCGACTTAGTGCTCAAGGAGTCAAACTTGTTTTACCATCCCTTTTAAAGGTCTTCACACTCAGATTGCATTGCCCATGAACTTGATTTTATAAATTTACAGTACTCTTACTAATTTTGATATATTTAAGAGGTTTGGTTGATTAAAGTGTCCACTGTCCGGTAGAGTGCTAATTTCACAAAAGCCAGGATTGATTAAATGTTGATTCTAAAGCATTTCTTCCTCAATTCCTAGACTGTATTATGTTGAGAAAATGATGCCCCAAGCTATATCTAAACCAGTTTAATCTTACTACTAGTGAATTTACTCGTTGTCTCCTTAGCTAGAGCACCGAAAGCAGCCTTTTAATAGGTTAAGATTTTACTAGGCCTTTTTCTTTTTGTCGGAGCTCACATTATTAATTTTCTTGGTTATTCTGCATGTTCCTATGTATCTTTGTTAACTAGGACTTTTTCTTTTTCTTCTAGCATACCACCTTGGCATATGTTTGACATGCTATGTTTCATCTTTAATCAGTGCTCTACAGTAACAATCTGTTTGTGTAGAGAATGACTGCAAACTATTATTTCTTGAGTTAGGGCCTTGAAGATAAAGCCTGGAGAACAAAACAAAGCAGTGTACAGCTACTAGGTGCTATGGCGTACTGTGCTCCACAGCAACTGTCTCAATGTCTGCCCAAGATTGTGCCAAAGTTGACTGAGGTCTGTAAAGAGCGCAAAAGTGCATTTCTGTTTAGCTGATTCTTTATTAACGCACCCCAAATTTCAGTTAGGAACTGTATGAGTTCTTGTACTTGAGCAATTTTCTTGATTATTTTCCAGGTTCTAACAGATACCCACCCCAAAGTCCAATCAGCTGGACAAACTGCTCTCCGGCAGGTAAATAAATATTAATCAAGTCTCAATAACTGCATTGATGCATATATTGATGAGCTGTTTCAATTAGGTTGGAGAAGTGATTAAGAATCCGGAAATAGCAGCTCTTGTCCCCACTCTTATGATGGGCCTCACAGATCCTAATGATTATACAAAATATTCACTTGATATCCTTCTGCAGGTAAATATATCATCTGTATGCTTTCGATGGATGTATGCATTGGATTTGCGTCATTACATTAGATTTCCATGGCTTCTGGAATATTCAGACTACCTAATGCCTACTGAATTTTGCAGACTACCTTCATTAATACTATAGATGCTCCTTCTCTTGCATTATTGGTGCCCATTGTCCATAGAGGGCTTAGGGAGAGAGGTGCAGAGACCAAAAAGAAAGCTGCTCAAATCGCTGGAAACATGTGTTCTTTAGTTACTGAGCCAAAGGATATGATTCCTTACATAGGCTTACTTCTACCTGAAGTGAAAAAGGTAATCCTGTGTTAGAAAGTTTTCTTGTATGAATTTTCTAACTTGCTATGTAACAGGTCCTGGTTGATCCAATCCCTGAAGTTAGAGCAGTTGCCGCCAGAGCCATTGGTTCTCTCATAAGAGGAATGGGAGAAGATAACTTCCCAGACCTTGTTCCTTGGTTATTAGACACCCTGAAGTCTGATGGTAGCAATGTTGAGCGGTCAGGAGCAGCTCAAGGGCTGAGTGAGGTTAGAACATTATCTTAATCTATAATATTTCTTTGCTTCTGTAGTTTTGCATTAATGTCAAAAGTGTCTTCATCAAAGTTGCTTGAAAGCTATGAATTGAACTGTTAATATAATCCATACCTATATTACATTATGTAAAAACATACTAAAAAGGAAGAATAATGTAGGAAATGAAAAAGGTAGAGAGAGGAATAGAGAATAAAGTAAGAGAGTAAAGTAAGTGAGAAGAATTGTGTCGACTTTTACTAAAAAGGAAAATGACTCACTACTATGGAATGGAGGGAGTAAGAGACAAGAAGATTATCTTTGAAAGAAGATTAAGTTGTGTGGGCAACAAGGTCATGCATAAAACTGCTTTAGAAGATTCACATATAAAACTGTTGACTGTCCAGTTTTACAAGTGGTTAGCTGTGTGACTTAGATGAGACTCGTATATAGAACTCTCCAACTAATTGAATGAAGCATCAACATTGAATCTCATTTTTTGACGGGAGTTTCTTGACTTACGTTAGAATTTTTTTATTGGTTCTTGCTCTGTATTAGTAGTTAGTACTGGTCGGTGTATTACTATTGTTCTTTCTCCTTTGTTTAAATTAGAATAATGATGCAGTATTTTATCTCTTTCTTCTACAGGTATTGGCAGCACTCGGGACACAGTATTTTGAGGCCTTACTTCCTGATATTATTCGGAATTGTTCTCATCCAAAAGCTCCAGTTCGTGATGGTTACTTAACACTGTTCAAGGTTAGATATTGACTATGCCATGGTCTTGCTAATTTTTTTATATATATTTGAGTACGTTATTTTGATGAAAATCCTTTATGCTTCCTGCAGTATCTGCCAAGATCTTTAGGTGTTCAGTTTCAGAAGTACTTGCAACAGGTTTTACCTGCTATTCTTGATGGTATGGCCCTATAAATGAGTGTCTATTGCAATTGTTTTTGACCTGCTGTATACTTGACCGTATTCAGTAATATTATGTTTTTGCATCTCCCAGGCCTTGCTGATGAGAACGAGTCAGTACGAGAAGCAGCTCTCAGTGCTGGGCATGTCCTGGTTGAACATTATGCAACTACGTATGAATTATTTTTCTTTTCCTCAATGATGAATTGTTATTTACATCTGCATTAACTGGGTGGCTCTGTAGTTATGTTTATACTCCCTCCATCTGCATTAATTGGGTGGCTTTGGGCACATGGATAAAGGAATGCATTTTTTATGGCCATAAATTGAAGGGGCCCCACTTATTAAGACAATTTTTAGGGGACATTATTAGTGAGACAGAGGGAGTAATTCACAGTAAAATTATACCCTTTAAGCTTGTCATTCTGCATACTGAATTGCTTGGAAGTACATTTATGAATTTTGGTGGGGGGGGGGGGGGGGTGGACTGGAAAAGGATCATTTGATAGATTGGTCTGAGGTAGAAATGTTTAAATGGCTGGTCATCCAAGTAGTTTTGGCAGCAACTGGATGAAATAAGAATTGTTATGCACCATGCATCCACTGTTGGGGGGAGGGGAATATGGCATAGCATGGATGTAATGATGTATACTCTAGCCAGAAGACAACTCTTATGGCATTGTGCTTAGACATATATGCATTCATTTAAAACTAAAATTGCCTTTTCATTGTTTCAGGTCTCTGCCTCTGCTCCTTCCTGCAGTAGAGGATGGCATATTCAATGATAGTTGGCGTATTCGGCAGAGTTCTGTGGAATTATTGGGCGATCTTTTGTTTAAGGTGTGCGTGCTTCCATAGTCCTTTCTATCTTTTTCTCTTGGAAAGTTAGAATGCAACTTCAGGTTTTGTTATTATCTTTGTTTAGGTTGCTGGAACCTCTGGGAAAGCCCTTTTGGAAGGTGGTAGTGATGATGAAGGTTCTAGCACTGAAGCACATGGACGGGCTATTATTGAAGTACTTGGAAAAGATAAACGTAATGAAGTTCTTGCTGCATTGTATATGGTTCGCACAGATGTCAGCTTAGTTGTACGGCAGGTATGGTTATTAAATTCATTTTGACCTGTGATGCCAGATTTGCTCTCCAAGTTTTCCTGTGTTAGAATTTTGACATTGTAACCCTATGTTCTACTCAGGCTGCACTGCATGTCTGGAAAACCATAGTTGCAAATACTCCAAAAACCCTCAAGGAAATAATGCCAGTTTTAATGAACACACTAATCGCTTCTCTGGCTTCATCATCTTCAGAGAGGCGACAGGTTCCTCATCAGATCCCTATCTTTTAAGATAATCAAAGGCATGGAGTATAAATATGATTTAATTTGCTCTTTTTATAATTATCAGGTTGCTGGACGGTCATTGGGCGAGCTTGTCAGAAAGCTTGGTGAAAGAGTGCTTCCCCTAATTATTCCTATTTTATCTGAAGGTCTCAGCGACCCTAATCCTAGCAGAAGACAAGTGCGGTTTCTTCTCTTTCTGTACCCCTTTTTTCAATGCATGTGTTGCACTATTGTTGTTTAAGTGATGTTTATGCATTAAGAAGTGATCAATCAACTAGGGTATTGGAATAAAAATTGTTTTGCTGCTACTTATAAACTGGCATCTTTTTGCTGCTGGGAGTTTTTATGTTTTGAATGAATGTGTTGAACATGTTTTCCCTCCCACCATTTTTTTATTCATTTATTTGTGTAAAGTATTTACCCGGGATGAGGTGCAGGGTGTATGTATTGGTCTAAGTGAAGTGATGTCCAGCGCTGGTAAGAGTCAGTTGCTGACTTTCATGGATGAGCTCATCCCAACGATCCGGACTGCTCTTTGTGACAGGTACTTAGCGTTATCCTCATCTACTGGGTATTTTAGTGCAGATTACTGACAACCTTCTTTTATGTGTTTCTTTGCAGCACACATGAGGTTCGGGAGTCTGCAGGAACTGCGTTCAGTACCCTGTACAAGGTATGCCTTTCAAATTACCTACGAAAAAAATTATCTGCTTTAATGGACAAACTCATGATGTGAAAGCTGTCTTGTGGTGTGTAGAGTGCTGGTTTGCAGGCTATTGATGAAATAGTTCCTACACTTCTTCATGCTTTGGAAGATGAAAAAACGTCTGATACTGCTCTTGATGGCCTAAAACAAATCTTGAGGTATTTTACATGGTTCCTTATTATTCTTACATTTACATCTGTTGTACTAAACTATCATTGTCAATTATAGTGTCAGGACCACTGCTGTGCTGCCTCATATACTACCAAAGCTTGTTCACCTTCCACTATCGTAAGTGCAATAATTTACAGATTGCTCTGTATTTTTATATAATTAACTCATATTCTTGACTTACATACTTCGATCTGCCTACAGCGAATTCAATGCCCATGCTTTAGGAGCTCTAGCGGAGGTTGCGGGGCCTGGTCTTGATTTCCATCTTGGTACAATACTGCCTGCTTTACTTGTTGCAATGAGTGATAGTGATGAGGTATGTATTCTTTTTTCCCTTTTAGTATATTGACCCCATATTCCACGAACTTTTTTACTCTCACCATCCATTATAAAACTAATACTAAAAATGGATCCCACATTCCATTTAATTTCTCAATTTGCTTTTCTTCACAAAGTCAAGCAATTTCTTAAAACCCATGCCGAGTCAAAATGGTTCTTTAAATGGCTGACGGACGGAGTATTAGTTATTTGTGTACAGGGTGTTGCATGCTCTTCCTCTGCAATAGTCTTATTTATGTCTTAACATTTACTTTTTTCCTGTGAAATCGTAGGATGTCCAGAAGTTGGCGAAAAAGGCAGCGGAAACAGTTGTCTTGGTTATAGACGAGGAAGGCATCGAGTCTTTGATTTCAGAGCTTCTGAAAGGCACTTCTGATAATCAGGCACGATTTTTGACCATCTGACCATTGATATTGTTGAACTTGAGTCATTGTCCAGAATAGCAAGTAATACAATTGTTACAAACAAATTCTGATAAAATGGTTTACTTTCCAGGGCTCAATAAGAAGAAGTTCGTCATATCTGATTGGATATTTCTTCCAAAATAGCAAATTGTATCTGGCTGATGAAGCACCAAACATGATATCTACCTTGATAGTTTTGCTTAGTGATCCAGATTCAGCTACAGTTGCGGTAATTATTAAATGGAAATCTGCTCAATCACATTGTGAGTTCGCATTTCATCTACTCTTCTGTTTTTTCTACAGGCTGCTTGGGAAGCATTGTTGAGGGTTGTAGGCTCGGTGCCTAAAGAGGTTCTTCCTTCGTATATGAAGCTGGTTCGCGATGCAGTCTCTACAGCTAGGGACAAAGAACGTAGGAAAAAGAGAGTAAGTTTAATGCCCCCCTTTTTCTGATTGCAGCTGGTGGAAGACATCTCAAAATCACTATATAAGGAATTATATTGTTATATTTGATTTATTGTGGATTGTTTACATCTGTTTAAGTTGTGACCCTTTGTTCCATATTCACAGGGAGGACCAGTTCTGATACCTGGATTCTGTCTTCCTAAGGCACTTCAACCTGTTTTACCCATCTTTCTCCAGGTACTAACTACATCGAATCTTCTGGAAGTGGAAATCTATTTGTGATCTTCACTTGAGGTGGTCTATGGTCTATACACGTGTTTTGTTTGTGGGTAGAAGAGAATAGTTAATAAGGTGGTCTACATATGTATGGTTTTATCCTTTTTCATTGATCAGTTATTATTGCTAGTCGTAAATTCCTTGGTACAATTTATGTGCTGTAGGGTCTCATAAGTGGATCTGCTGAATTAAGAGAACAAGCAGCATTGGGTCTTGGAGAATTGATAGAAGTCACAAGTGAAAAAGCCCTGCGTGAATTTGTTATTCCAATTACAGGGTATGTTGTATGATTCTTTTCATGGACTATTTTCCCTTCTGCCATCATTAGTTAGTGACTTCTTAATTTAATTTAAACCTGATATGACTGTAATTGTTATTTCCAGTCCACTGATTCGCATTATAGGAGACCGTTTTCCATGGCAAGTGAAAAGTGCTATTTTATCAACTTTGACCATCATGATACAAAAAGGTGGAATGGCTCTAAAGCCTTTCCTTCCCCAACTTCAAACTACTTTTGTTAAATGCCTACAAGACAATACAAGGTCAGCTCATTAGAATCGCTCTATTCAAATATTAGCTACCAAGTTTGTTTCTACAGATCCTATTTTGTGCTTATGTAGAACTGTTTTTTGCAGGACTATTCGTTCAAGTGCTGCAGTTGCCCTAGGAAAGCTTAGTGCTCTCAGTACAAGGATTGATCCATTAGTTGGTGATCTTTTGTCTGGTCTTCAGGTATTGTCATATTTTGTTTATTTTCCTTCGCATTGGCTCTAGAAAATAACCTAGCTCGGTATTTCTACCAGGCGTCAGATCCTGCAGTCAAGGAGGCAATATTAACAGCTTTGGATGGTGTTATTAAAAATGCTGGAAAAAGTTTGAGTAGTGCTGTTATATCCCGTCTCCACACTCAGATTAAGGATATGTTATACAGTGAAGATGATCAAATACGAAGCCCAGCAGCTGGTATTTTGGGATTTTTATTGCAGGTTAAAAGCTATCTTCTTTTGAATGTCACCCTTAAGATTTTTTCGTCTTGTAAATATCTTGTATGTGGCTTTGGGCGTCCTTTCTTGCACATGAATCTTTCTGTATGCGTACTATTGTTTACAAAAAAAAAGATTTATTATTGTTTCTTTAAGTACATGAATATGGAGTTCCTGGTGTTAACTGCAATGGTAATCTGTAACAGTACTTGGAAGTCGCTCAAGTTTCTGAAACACTTGTGGAAGTAGTAGATTCCTCCTCCTCGTCAACATGGACCACAAGACATGGATCAGCTCTAGCCATATCATCCATGCTTAGATATAATGCTGCCATAATTTGTGCTTCTCCATTGTTTACAGACATAATTGATGCTCTGAAAAGTTCATTGAAGGATGATAAGGTATAGTTTTCAGGACTGATTGAACTCTTCAGAACTGGCATTAAGTGAACTCACTATAACTCTTCCGAATGTCGATGTTATCATTAATATGTATAATTGGAGAAAATGAAATATCTATGCCCCACTTGTGATATGCTATTATAGAGTGGTTTAGGATAGTATGATATTCTTAGTAGATGTTTCTTTACTCAGCTATTAGTGGAGCTAAAACATTGGTTTTTCTGTAGTTCCCTGTTCGTGAATCATCAGTTCGAGCTTTCGGAAGACTTCTACTACATCAGAACCAGAACGATCCTTCAAACAGTTCTGCACATTTGGCATCAATGAGCTATTTGGTGTTGGCAATCCAAGATGACTCAAGTGAAGTGAGAAGACGGGCCTTGAGTTCTTTGAAGAAAGTGGCCAAAGTACAGTGTTTTTATGATTATCACCAAAATAGCACAATGTTACATACTTTATCAGTAAAATGTTTAAATTGTAATCTAATCCTCACTGAAATCTTTTGTAGGCTAATCCACAGGGGATCATACTTCATGTTTCCTTATTCGGACCTGCGCTTGGTGAATGTTTAAAGGATAGCTCTACACCTGTTAGGCTAGCTGCAGAAAGATGTGCACTACACTGCTTCCTACTGTCAAAGGGTACACCTCTCTACTTTTCTTGTTTGCTTCAAATCGTAAGCTATTGTTAAATATCTCTTGCCCAGCAGTGGACCCTTGGATTCTGAACTTTTGCTCGAGTTTTACGATAGACGAATCTGTGCTTTATATTGCGTCCAACTCCTGTTCTTCCTGCATACTTTCTTACAGGTACGGAATATGTTCAAGCTGCACAAAAATATATTACAGGGTTGGATGCTCGAAGAATAGCAAAGCTTCCTGAACACAGGTAAGGAATTTTGTTCCACATTTTATATAAACCCCCCAGCACTCAATTGGCCTTATGTGCAATAAAAAGTACAGAACTTTTACTTCCTTAAAATGCTATTGATTTTACACAATTGTGTTAACTGGCTGCGTTGATACAGTGATGATAGTGAAGATGGTGAAGACGATATTAGCAGCTGATTTACCCTTTTGATGGCTGATACGACTTGGTTGTTTATCGATGATGTTTTGAATCTTGAGGGGAAAAGAATGCCAGATGGGAAAGGGCGAAAGCCGATTTTCCCCATGTCCTATTTATTGAGAGACGTTACACTAATATACACACCCATTAGCAGCATATGATGTATACTTGTTCCCAAATAGAAGATGTGTGATTGCTTCTGTAACTTTTGTAGGCATTTTGAAACTGGAAACTCTGAGTGAGCATGCGTTTTTCTATATAAAATCATCTTTTTGAGTAATAAAAATATTGGGTTTTTGGTTTTACGACATGTTTTATAATGTGTGCTTGTGTTCCTAGTGATTTTAGCCCCCTTTTTATACACTGTATACAAACATTCCACTGCTTTATGTATTATGACACTGATTTTGTTGAGTTATCACTGCATTCAACACTGAAGTCCAGGAAATGTGGGTGCGACATAAAATCCCTCCTATTTCGTGTCCAATTTTTAAGTACTATCCAAAATAAAGTGTAAAGAGAATTCGATGAAGGGAAGAATAAAACCATCTGATTTTAAAGATTTATAAATTCCTACAATAAATATGTACTGCGAGGTTTGTACCATTCCACTTTATCTTGATTTTAAACAAATGTTGTTTATGCCTAAATATTACTGCACAACCAAATTAAATACACTACAAAATTAGTACTACTCTTGTGGAGATGTTAATTATGACTTGAGCTTTACTTATTGTTTTCTTCTTCAATAGTACTTTTTTCCCCTTCAACATCTATAAGCAGGATATGTACTGAATTGAGCGTTGCCGTTGGCTCCTGTCATGGAAGGTGCATTCAAATCTCATCGAAGTTGTAATAATTAAAAAAACAGTTCTACAATAAATTATTTAATACTAAGAGGACATAAAAAGTCATTGTGCACATGAAATTGTGTGAGTCAAAAACCCAGACTTCCAGGCATGGAGAGTTAAAGAAGCTGACACCTCCAAAAACTACTCCTATTATTTTTGGATGAATTTATTCGAGATTCAAGAAGATGGAAGGCTCAAAACAATTAATAAGTACTAGTACTTAATATTTTTGTGCATTAAAGATTGTGGATTAAGATGTAAGCTCACATGGAGATGATCGCTTTTGTAGCTTGGAACAAGGAATTTTCCCCACAAGAAAACAGAATAGAAGCCTCCCCCACGTACGCAATTCTATACAAATTTTCAAAAACTTATTTTATTATTTAATTGATTCCCTAGTGCAAAATTTTAATATTATAACCTTTTAATCTTGTTTGGGAAATCCAAGCTCATTGCCTCATTTTACTACACTCCTTTGGAAAAATATGAATTCTGCAAACATATTGCTTTGTGTTTGCCATCTTTATTAATTATTACCTCTCTCTCTCTCTCCCTCATCATATGTGTGTGCATAAGAACAAAAAGAGAAACTACTTTCACATACATATATGTAAACTTTGGCATTAAGATCTTTTGCCTTGATTTTCTTCTGATTACTGACATATGTATTAATATTAATATGTACTATACTTTCATACTTTGAAGTTTGAATATTCAATTACAACTCTTGAGGATAAACCAATAATCTGAAGTTAATATAAAATGATTCCCTCAAATATAAAATGAAGTTAATAATAATTAATCAGTGCTAGAGTATTAATTACTAAAGCTGTGACAGCTCATATGGAGGCCAAATTTTCCCAACTGCAATAACTTTAGCGGCGAACATTTGGATTTCGGATCGTATTTTTGCCCAGTCTGATTGAATTGTCCAAAATTCCATAATCTGAGCAATGAAATCCGATCCGATCCAAAAACTCTGAAATTACATAAAAAAAAAGATAAAATCCAAAAATCCAATACAAAAAAAAATTCATATACCAATACCATAAAATAAAAAAAAGTTGTATGAGTACCATATTGAATCCGAAAATCTGAAAATTTTGAACCGAATTTTAAATAACGATTTGGTTCTCGGATTTCAAATATTTTGACAGTGCAAATTAAATTAAAACCACGTAATTGGAAATAGAAGAGGGTGATTTAAAGATCTTGAGAGAAATAAATGGTGAGGGGAAGATAGGTAGAATTATATGCTTTATTATTTCAAGTGGGCTGAGTGCAATAAAGAAGGGGTGAGGAGGGTAGGTCTTCATGATTTACACTAACATTATTTTTACCTCTCTCTCTTTTGCATTTATTGTGTGTGAAATGATAACAAAGATTCAATTTTATCAGTGAGGAAATGATAAGAAAGTTGGGCAGTCATTGTTAGATATAATTAATTAGTTCATGTATGCTGATATATATATATATATACACACGCACACACACTGTCTGCAGGCAATCATGATTTGGATGTGTTGAATGTGTGTGGAACTGTGTGCACCTTCTCAGCTTAATTGCTTCTGCATCAACCTTCAATTCAATTCAAGAGAGAGAGAGAGAGAGAGAGAGAGAGAGAGAGAGGTATTAGTGTGTGTTTTCTTTCTTTTGGTTCACTTCATTTTGCATCACTGTGAATGAAATGGGAAGTGTTAGAGCAAGAAAGATAGGGTTTTTTCCCATCCCATCATCTTCTTTTCTTCTTGTGGTGTTTCCCTCTCTTCTTCTTGCTTTTCTCTCTCTACAATGTGAAGCCACTTCTTTAAACTACACCAAATACTCACAAAAAGTCAGCAGCTTGAGACTAGAGAGGATTAAGAGGCATTTGGACAGCATCAACAAGCCCCCTCTCCTCACCATTCAGGTATCTTCTTTTACACAAACTAATCTACATTAATTTTCTTTTGTTTTATACGTTAAAATCAAAGTTCGATTTGTTCATTTTTCTCATAACGTAAAGATAAATAAACAAAATCGAGTTCTTGATGTTCAAATTTGTGTAATTCCAGAGCCCAGATGGAGATATGATAGATTGTGTACATAAAAGAAAACAGCCAGCTTTGGATCATCCTCTACTCAAGAATCACAAAATTCAGGTAAATTATTTAATTTTCTTTATCTCGTCTCTCTCTAGCTAGGAAAAAGGACACATTTTATTAAATTTTGGAAACGTAACGCCAAAACCCACCAAAATTACCAACTGGTTTTTCTCTTTATGGTACAATAAATTCCTTAACTACCAACCACCTCTCTCCCTTTGTACAACCAAATATTCTTGCAAGAATCCGAAATAACCCAACAAACTCTCTCATTGTAATGCCTATTTTTCGTACGCTAAGGTTATGTTGTTTATTAACAAAATAATACTAAGATATAATATGAGAGTTCAAATATACTGTATTTGAACTAAATAATGCCTATTTAATCATGACATTGTGGAGACGGATCAAGTTAAGTAGGAAAAAGGCAACAACACAAGAGATAAAAATAGATAAGGCCATTAGTCACGAACAATAGTGGGAACCGCACGGATTAATATAAGTGTTTATTTTATATCGATTTTTTTTAAATAAAATAAAATAAAATAACAAGAATATGAAAAATATTTTGCAGAAAACACCACCGGAAATGCCAAAGGGGGTGAAAATGGCGGAAACCGATGGTGTAAGAGAAAGAAACAGCAGCGGAAATGTGTGGCAAATGTGGCATCAAATGGGGCGGCGCTGCCCCAAGGGAACCGTGCCGATACGGCGTAGCACGGTGCATGATGTGCTGAGGGCTAAATCCCTCTATCATTTCGGCAAGAAATCTTCTAGATATACGGCCGAGATGGCGGCCCTCCGCCGCGCCGACGCCCCCGATGTTGTTAGTGGCAATGGCCATGAGGTATGTGTGTGTGTTAATTTAAAAGAGATTTAATTGTAAACTAATTATACTAAATAAATTATGTAAGTGTACTAAATAATTAAATTTGGTGATTTATTGATAGTAATTTGTATGAATTGATGAAATAAAGCATGCGATAGCGTACACAACGGGATCAGGAGAGGTATATGGGGCAAAAGCGACAATAAACGTGTGGGACCCATCGATAGAAGAGGTGAATGAGTTCAGCCTCTCCCAACTATGGGTTCTGTCCGGCTCATTTGATGGCTCCGATCTCAACAGCATTGAAGCCGGCTGGCAGGTACACACACACACCCCTACGTGTCTCTGTGTTTTTCTATACTTACATATACATATATGTGTAGCATTTCACACACTCACATGCACACACATGTCTCATTCATGTATAAGATCTGCTCATCAATAGAGTAGAATATAAGAATCAATTTCAAAAGTCAATCTCCAATCCCGAGTTTTGTTTTTATATACTATAGTTGCATTTAAATACACGTATTTTCATTTAATCTTGATTTCATATTGTTGGCAATGGAAACATAAAATGAATATAAAAATATCCCACATCGGTGATCGGTGTACACAAAAAGCTTAATCCACTATATAAGTCTCATGTGCCTCTCCTCCTATCACTGATTGATTTTAGGATGAAACTCGTGGATTTCTATCACATATAATTGTCAATGTCATCTTAGCAAGCGAATTGACGATAACATCCTTTAATTTTGATTTCATATAATTGTCGGTTCGTGATAAATCAATGTCACCTTAGCAAGCGAATTGACGTTAACATCCAACTACATCCGTTAATACATTGGCCGTTTGAGCAATGTAGATATATCATATGTTCACCTTGATGATTCCGCGAATTTTTGATGATGATAAATGCTCGTAAAAATAAATTACGACACAGAGAATTTTACGTGGTTCGATTTACTGAGGTAAATCTACGTCCACGGGGAGAAATGGGGGCAGGTTTGTATTGCTTGATCTGCGAATTACAGCTTACAACACAGACTTGCTATATGATTATTTCTCTAGAGAGATTCTAACTCTTTTCTATCAGATCTAAGTTCTATTTATACATTGAACTAAGATCGTGGCTTACATCATCACTCTAGGTCGTGGAGGTCGTGTAGGTCATGGCCTAAGATCGTGGCCTGAGTTGACGCCACGTGGTAGTGGGTGTGTTGGAAGTTGTGGAAATCCTGCATGGGTCCACTAACTCCTTGTTCGGTCGAATACTGAGACCGAACTGCTTTGGTTGCCGATCTGAGAGTAGAGCTTGATGCCGACCTGAGAGCAGAGCTTGATTGGTTGGCTTTTACCGAGCTGTAGGCTGAGGCCGAACTCTTTGGTAATGCCGAACTCCTCCGAACTCTTTGGTAATGCCGAACTCATACTCTTCCTTGGGCTTTGGGCTGATGGGCCGTCACTGCTGTTGGGCTTGTTTAGTTCGTACCCCATCACTACCCCCCCCGAAAGACGAAGTGAATCACTTCGGCGAAGCGAGTCACTTCGGCATTCTGGATAAAGGTACGGGGGAGGCTGACGTCAGGGGACGTGCCTTGCATGTGACTGCATTAAATGCGACAGTAAAATCCGGCCGTTGAATCCTGAAAAGGTGGGATTCGAAACGGTGCGATGATTTTGAAATCTTCGCCGAATCTGATAAATATGCTCTTTCTTCCTCATTTGAACACCTTTGCTGTTGCGTCTTCTATACTCTCTCTTTCTCGAGAAATTTTCTTCCGCTTTCAAGAGCTTCTTCAGACTTTCTTCACTTTCAAAAAGTAAGAAAAATGTCTTCTTCTTCTTCTTCGGTGTCGGGTAGCGGTAGGAAAGGGGATAAGGGGTCTTCTAGCCGGAAAGAATCCGGGGAGAAGACCGTAGAGTATTTTCACAGTATCTTGAGTAAGGATACTGTGATATCCCTTCACGAGAAATATTTTTTACCTGGGGGGAAGGCGGTGGTTCCCGACGATGATCATAGGGCTAACGACCCGCCGGAGGGTTATGCCACCGTTTACGAAGCCTGCTTAGAATGCGGGCTTCGTTTTCCTCTTCCCCCACCTTTTGTAGAGCTTCTTGATTTTTTTCAACTCCCTTTAGGTCAGGTGACTCCGAACTCTTGGAGGCACTTATCGGCTTTTGCTGCCGAACTGCGTAGGCTAGATAAGGATCTGTCTCTGAGGGCAATCCTTAATTTTTTCCAGTTTAAAAGGAAGGGATCTTGGTTTTACTTGATCCCCTTACAGCCTTTTAGGGCCTTCTGCAAAACCAAGTGGCCGAAATGGCAAAACCGTTTCTTTTTTTATAATAGGACTTCGGCTCCGGGCTTTCCTTGGAGAAGGCCGAAGTCCGTGATTCCCCATCCTCGGTTAGAACCGTTGGCCGAGCTCGAGGGCGAGCTCAATAAGATTCCTATGATTAGGAAACAGTATTCGGAAACTGAGCTCGTCAAGGGCGACCTCGTGTTCAATATCTCGTCTTCGGACGAAGAGGCCGAGGGTGAGGATTTCTCTTTATCTTTATGCTCTACTGCTTTAACGAAGAAAACTAACCTTGTTTTCTTGCTTTTTGGCAGTGTTCATGCTGAATAAGGCTATCCGAAAGTCCTCCGAGCTTGAGGAGCCGGAGAAAGAGAAGGCTACCAGCTCGGCGCCTGATGCCGAGAAGAATCCGAAGAGGCAAAAGACCTCTTCGGGTCCAAAAAAGCCGGAGTCGACTTCGGCAAGTAGGAAGGGGAGGACCCAGAAGCCCCCGAGAGCGCCAGAGAAAGACGTGGTCTTGGCGCCTCCTTCGGAGCATATCTGTGAGCCATTTTTATGGCCCACGGACTTCGCCGAGGTGAATTGTCTTCTTGATTCTTTGGCCTGGCTTCTGTCCTGTATTTTTGGTGCCCTCTGTTGACTTTTTTCCTTATCCATTTTCAGAGGAACGATATGCTCTCCAAGCTCGTCGCCGTCGAACTCTCCAAAGCGTCCAATGACTATGCCGAGATGCAGAGGAAGTTGGCGGCTGTTTGTCATCGGGCCGAACAGGCTGAGGCTAAATTTGAGAAGGCCAGAGCTGCTAGGATTTCGGCCCAGGATGAAGCTCAGTTTGCCAAAAACCAGCTCGTCATCCAGCGAGAGCAGGCGAAGCGGAGCGATGCTGCTGCCGTGGTTGCCCAAGGGGAGGCTCTCCGTGTTTACACGGAGAAACTCTTTTTGAGCAGCCAGTTCTCGGCCTTTGTCGGTAGCCTGGTAAGGCTAATTGCCGATAAGGGCGAGCAGGGGGCCGATGTCGTGCTGCCTCTGTACAGCCGAGAGATAGCAGCTCGGCTTCAGAATCTGCCGCTCCTTGAGGAGCTCGCTTCATCCTCGGTCCTGCTTTCTGCAGACCGAGTCCGGAGTTGTCGAGCTGATCGGGACGAGAACCTGGAGGCTATCTTTGCCTCCGTGGGACCCGTTTCACCCGCTTCGACTTACAACGGAGAGGGTGAGGCCGAGCCGCTGGAGCGGGAGGCCGAAGTCGAGCGAGTCGGGCATCCGGAGAAGGAAGCCGATCAGGAGACGCAGCAGATCGGCTACGGTGGCGCCGAGCAGGCTGAGGAGAGCAAGGAGGCAGAGGCTGAAGCTGAAGCAGATAAGGAGAAGGAAGCTGAACCTCACCGAGAAGGTGGAGACGAAGCTAGCGAAGTATGATTTCGTCTCCCTTCTCTTAGTTTAGTTTCTTCCTTTATGTAAAATGGCCTTGAAGCCCTCCTTGTATAGAAAAATTTTTTTTCTTATGAATGAAAAAATTCTTCTTTCTGCTCTTGTGTCTTCGTATAGCCTTTCGTACTCTCTTACTCCTGTTGTGGTTTACTACCTGCTCGGTAAGCTGAAATGCCGAACTGACGTAGCTGCTTTGTATTCTTAACTCTCAAGGAGCTGGAGGTACTTCACTGGAAGCGGCTGTACTCTTCGGCTTTAGACGAAGCTGAGAAAAGAGCTATAGCCGATCAGACGAAGAATGACGAGCTTCTGGCTCGTTTAGTGAAGCTGGATGCCGATAATAAGGACTTAGAGTCCGATAAGAATGATCTGGAGGCCGAGCTGAACACGACCATTGCTGAGAGGACTGCGTACGAGGATTACATCCGTGTGCGCGGGGGAATGACCATATCAGATGTTCAGAGTCGAGTTGACGAACTGTGGGAGGAATATAATGTACTCCGGAGGAACAATGCGCTGGAGAGCTCGGCTTGCCAACAAGTCGTGACATCATTGCGGCGCTGGGCTTCTCGGTACAACATTGTTCTTTCTCGGCGCCCCTCCATAGAAAGATTCCTTCGGCATATCGTGCCAACAGATGCTCGCACTCCAGATCAAACCTTTGATTCACTTGCTCAAAACCGTACTCCAAGTCAGCAACGAACTCTGGAACAGCCGGAAACGTCAAGACGAGAACGGGCTGAAGTTCGTAGAGGAGCTGTGATTATGAGTGAGCAAGACCAACAACTGCTTCGTGAAGAGACTCTTCGCCGCCGAGGTGCTAGGGCTTCCCGGGCTCAGAGAAGAGGTGGCAGGTCGATTAGAGCATCTCGTCGACCTGCTTATTCTGCAGCTGCCTGGAACGCCCGAACTCAGCTTCACGAGGATTTTGTGAATAGATGGCTCAACTTTAGCAACCCTGGACAGTAGAACAGTCCTTTGTAATAGCGTAACGCCATCTTGTAGGGTAGCGGAGTTGTGTGCCGAACAAGATTTGAAAATGAAATTTTGTTTTTGTTTTCGCTTCTAACACTGTGTATTTACAGCTTAGCGAAAAAATTTCATCGTACTTGTCCTCGGTCTTATGAAGTAAACTTCTTTGACCGGACTTGTCTTTGGTCTGATGAAATAAACATCTTTGACCGGACTCGTCTTTGGTCTGATGAAATAAACATCTTTGACCGGACTCGTCTTTGGTCTGATGAAATAAACATCTTTGACCGGACTCGTCTTTGGTCTGATGAAATAAACATCTTTGACCGGACTCGTCTTTGGTCTGATGAAATAAACATCTTTGACCGGACTCGTCTTTGGTCTGATGAAATAAACATCTTTGACCGGACTCGTCTTTGGTCTGATGAAATAAACATCTTTGACCGGACTCGTCTTTGGTCTGATGAAATAAACATCTTTGACCGGACTCGTCTTTGGTCTGATGAAATAAACATCTTTGACCGGACTCGTCTTTGGTCTGATGAAATAAACATCTTTGACCGGACTCGTCTTTGGTCTGATGAAATAAACATCTTTGACCGGACTCGTCTTTGGTCTGATGAAATAAACATCTTTGACCTGACTCGTCTTTGTGTTCTAATTTGGCGATTTTCGTCGCCGGGATCGAACTTTCCCTTGTCCTAATTCGGCGAGTTTTATCGCGTGGATCGGACTTTCCCAGTTAACCGAAGTGGTCTTATGCAGTAAACCTCTTTGACTAGACATGGTCGTCCTCGGTCTTATGAGGTAAACTGCTTTGACCGAACTTGGTCGTCCTAATTCGGCGAGTTTTATCGCGTGGATTGGACTTTCCCTTGTCCTAATTCAGGCAAGTTTTATCGCGAGAATCGGACTTTTGTTGCAGTTCGTTTCAGACGAAGTGCTTGATTCTTAAGCAGAATTGTGGTCTTGTATCCTCTTTAGAAGCTTTGACACACAATCGTGGGCTTGTTGCAGCTCGTTTCAGACGAACTGCTTGTTTAAGCTGAATTGTGGTCTTGTATCTTCTGTAGAAGCTTTGACTCACAATCGTTTAGCTTGTATATGTTCTAAGAAGGGGATCAGCCTTCGAAGAACAAGATACCTCAGTAACATTTGTAAGAGACGACACGCACATAGACAAGGCATATAGACAAATAAAAAGCACACAGAGACGAACAAAAACCAAGCAAACCAAAGAAAGCACATTGACCGGACTGTCTCTTACAAATGGAACTTTTTGAGGTTGGAAACGTACCATGTTCGGGGTACTTGTGCTCTTGACACGTGAGTCAATTTGTAAGACCCTTTGCCGAGGACTTCTGACGCCCGATATGGAACTTCCCATGTGGGTTCGAGTTCGCCCAGCTTTTCTGCTCGGCTTACTTCGTTGTTTCTCAAGATGAGATCTCCCACTTGAAATTGCAGCTTTTTCACCCTTTGGTTATAATACCGGGCTACTTGCTCCTTGTACTTGGCTGCTTTTATGCAGGCCAATTCTCTTCTTTCTTCGGCCAGATGTAGTTCGGCTCTTAGTCCGTCACCATTCATTTCTGAGGAGAAATTGAGTTCGGGGACTGGATATGCCGATCTCAACCGGAATCACGGCTTCAGTGCCGTACACCATCGAGTTCGGCTCCGGTGTGACTTCGGTCATTTCGCCGGCCTCTGATTCCGGCTGCTGTGATTGCTATGCTTGATGGTGCCGAACTGATTGCTCGGCACTTTTAAGCGCAATCTGCGAACACACTTGCTCTTTTTCGATCACCTCGGATGACCGCTATCTCTCCTTTAGTGGAGAAGGTGTTCGGCGAGGATGCCTCTGATCGCTATGACCGGGCTTCTTTTTGTCTTCTCTAGATGAGCTGTCTAAAGACCGTTTTCGACGGTCTGCCTCATCGGCACGAGAAAACTTGTCCGCAAGGTCCCACATCTCTTGAGCTGTTTGCGGACCGCACTCCACGAGCTTTCTGTAGAGAGCTCCGGGCAGGATTCCATTTTGGAATGCCGAAATGACAAGTAGATCATTGAGATTATCCACCTGTAGGCATTCCTTATGGAATCTCGTCAGGAAGTCGCTGATCTTTTCGTCGCGACCTTGACGTATAGAAAGCAGCTGAGCCGAAGTATTTCGGGCTTCCGCTTTCTGAAAGAACCTCCTGTGGAAAGCATCCATCAGATCTCGGTAGGATCTAATGCTGCCTTGAGGAAGGCTGTCGAACCACCTTCTGGCGTTCCCGATGAGCAGCTCGGGGAACAGCTTGCACATATGGACCTCATTGAGACCTTGGTTCGCCATATTATACTGATAGCGTCCCAGGAAGTCATGAGGATCCACGAGTCCGTCATAGGTTATCGACGGAGTTCGGTAGTTCTGTGGAAGGGGAGTTCGGGTAATATCGTCCGAGAACGGAGTCCTCAATACTCCGTACATGGCGAACCCGACATTTCTTCGGTATGGAGGAGATGGAGTTCTCCTGTGATTCCGGTACCGAGGATTCTTTCTTCTGGAAGACATGACACTACTGCGGTAGTGACTGTCTCGTATGGAGGGAGAGGGAGAATCCGCCGTTTTTGTCCCCGGCTGCTTTTGGCTTTTTTTGCAGGAAGGTTAAGAATTCCTCCTGCTTTTCCGCCAAAAACAGCTTGACAGCCTCGTTCAAATCGGGCTGCTGGGAAGACTCGGTGTGACGGCTTTTGGAGCGGCTTGTTCCTCCACCATGAGAACTGGTGGTGGATTTATCCCTAGGCTGTTTTCCCGACCTATGGGATGGATTGGCTTCCTCCTGGTTCTCACGGGCAGGAATACGGGTACTCTGCGATCTGGTATGCATTTTTTGGGTGGAAAAAATGGATCAAAAATTCGCTTTATCACAAATTTTGTTCTCTGTTTCCCACAGACGGCGCCAGTGATGATTCCGCGAATTTTTGATGATGATAAATGCTCGTAAAAATAAATTACGACACAGAGAATTTTACGTGGTTCGATTTACTGAGGTAAATCTACGTCCACGGGGAGAAATGGGGGCAGGTTTGTATTGCTTGATCTGCGAATTACAGCTTACAACACAGACTTGCTATATGATTATTTCTCTAGAGAGATTCTAACTCTTTTCTATCAGATCTAAGTTCTATTTATACATTGAACTAAGATCGTGGCTTACATCATCACTCTAGGTCGTGGAGGTCGTGTAGGTCATGGCCTAAGATCGTGGCCTGAGTTGACGCCACGTGGTAGTGGGTGTGTTGGAAGTTGTGGAAATCCTGCATGGGTCCACTAACTCCTTGTTCGGTCGAATACTGAGACCGAACTGCTTTGGTTGCCGATCTGAGAGTAGAGCTTGATGCCGACCTGAGAGCAGAGCTTGATTGGTTGGCTTTTACCGAGCTGTAGGCTGAGGCCGAACTCTTTGGTAATGCCGAACTCCTCCGAACTCTTTGGTAATGCCGAACTCATACTCTTCCTTGGGCTTTGGGCTGATGGGCCGTCACTGCTGTTGGGCTTGTTTAGTTCGTACCCCATCACACCTCATCTTTAATTTAGAGGGAAATTGACAAACTATTTGAATTTTTAAAGGATTTTGCAGCATAATTTTTGGTTGTCTGTTGTATTTAAGCTTATGTTTGTCTTTTCTGTGGGCTGGGCTGGGCTCGTCACTCGTGTAAATGGTAGGATTGAGCATTGACTTTTTTTCTTTTTTTTTTAAATGTCCACTTTTCTCCCTTTTGACCTTTTAGTTAATTGATTAAGGATTTGCTTTCCTAATGTAGATTACATATGAAGATGACGAATTATTTTTCATTTGTTGGATATTATAATATTATTAGCAAATAGTTGTGAAAATGTTGAAATTCTGAAGTTTTGATGGGTTGTACTAGTCAGGTTAGTCCGGAGTTGTATGGTGATAGCAGACCAAGGCTCTTCACTTATTGGACGGTATGTTACTGATTTTCTCAACTTTTATTAGAGAGAAAAATGTACTAAAAATAGCAGATAATTAATTCTAATTGACGATTAATTAAGCTAGGTAGCATGTAAATTTAGTGAACTATCATGAGTAATAATCCGAGTTCTTTTATTTTAGGTACCAATAAATCAAATTAACTTGAAATATTCAACTAATTAAAGACTTGAGATTTGTAAAGAGGGGTCCAAAGGCATGGACTTAAATTTTGTACTTGTCAAGAGAGACATCATGTATTTATAGCTATTAACTCATGAAAAGTGACATTTCACCCTCCTGCATCAATGTGATTGTTATGTTTTTTGGTCCACTTATACTATTAAGAAACAATAATTTGGAATATTTTTTTGGTGAGAAATTCAGTGAATTCTTGAAGTCAATGGGTTGGAATCTGTTGGAAATGAGATTTTGCAATAATTGGGAGTGCCTTTATTTTACTTTACCCATCTTCTGCAAGCACTGATGAATTGTTCATCTCCTTATTAAATATGCATGGCCAAAATGCTCAATTTCTTTTAACCTTGTCATCATGCAATGCATGTATAGTAGTACTACATAAATTAAGAAAAATGCATTAATTAGTCATTATACACTCGAATTACCAGTATAAATGTTATTTCAATAATAATTTTTATTAATGCAATTAAATTTATAATTATTCAGATCAAAGCTGACTCATTGATTCTCTCTTTAACTTCGAGTAAATATAATATACCTTTTTTCTTATTTTTTCCTTTTATAATTTTTCAGAGCGACTCATATCAAGCAACGGGGTGTTACAATCTCCTATGCTCCGGATTCATACAAACAAATAGCCGGATAGCCATCGGAGCTGCAATCTCACCGGTGTCATCCACAGGCGGAAATCAATTCGACGTCACCATTCTCATATGGAAGGTTAGATTCAGTCATCAAAGTTTCAAATTAAATTGCGAAAAAACACATAATTTTATGTTTTTTATCTTAACAATATCCAATCATGAAAATAGGACCCCAAATTGGGAAATTGGTGGATGAGCTTTGGTGATAGCACATTAGTGGGCTATTGGCCCAACGAGCTATTCACCCATTTAACGGACCGGGCCACGATGGTGGAATGGGGAGGCGAGGTTGTTAATTCCAGGCCCAATGACCAGCACACCTCAACCCAAATGGGCTCGGGCCATTATGCAGAAGCGGGCTTTGGCAAGGCAAGCTATTTTCGAAACCTAGAGATCGTCGACTCGGACAACAGCCTCAGCTCGGCCCGAGATATATCAACGTTGGCCGAGAATACGAATTGTTACAACATCAAGAGTGCCTACAACAATGAGTGGGGCACACATTTTTACTATGGAGGGCCCGGGAAAAGCCTGGAGTGCCCGTAATAGTAGGGCGGGCCGGCCCAAGTCCAAATTCTTTGTGTAGTTTACTTAAGATTGTAGAATTGGTGCTATTTCCAACCATGTTTTTGCTCGTTTCGGTTCTCTAGTTTTGTATGTGTTGGTAGGAAGAAATGTGTTATGTAAGCATAAAACAGGTAAGGAAATAGCTATATTTAATTTGGAAAAAGGTAATTATTAATATTATAAAGTGTGGTTTTGAATATCTTAATTAACTTGTGTTGTTCTACTTTCGGATAGATTCACCTGGTGGAAAGATAGAGTGTTTACTACTCACTCCGTCCCACTTAAGATGACACGTTTTTCTTTTTAGTTTGTCTACACATTTCCTTTTTTGGAAACTCTCTCTCCAATTAATACACTCTACCATTTTTTCTCACTCCTCTTAAAATATTCATCTTTCTCTCTATATTTTAATATTACACCTACATTTTCTCTCTCTAATTAAATACATTAACCAATAACTCCTAAAATCCCGTGCCGGCCAAGAAATGTGTCATCTTAGCCGAGATTGAGGGAGTACTATTTTATATTAGTACATGTAAAGGCATACTTATTACTAAGATCATATATTTGACTATCTTCAAACTATTTATCAACAAGTTAATCTCGAGCAACCGAATAAAGAGTATATATGAATCAATATTCTAAATAAATGGGCTACAGAATCAATGCGGGCCAGTTCAAAAAGTCTAGCCCAATTTCTTAGGAAATAACTTTCTACTAACCAAACCCTTAAAAGGGGCCCAAATAAAAAAAAAACAAATACAGAAACAAAGAGCGGCAAATCTGCTGCTTCTCTCCGTTTGCGCCACCGCCACCTGCAAAAAGGAATTCTATCTCTCTCTAACTTGGAAAAGTATTGCAATGAAGGAGAGAGAAGAGGAGAATTTCGTGACGCCTGGTGATATACTTGGAAAAGCTCTGGAGCTGAAACCTGGCTACGGCGCTTACTTCTCCTCCCACGATAAAACCATATACGCCTCGCTCACTGGATTCCGCTCTATCACTCCTGCCCCAATCGACTCCGACGACCAGGTAATTTCAATGCCAGAAACACTGCTGATTTTGAGCTGGATTGAATAGTTAATTTATTTTGTAATTTTTTGGCTTTTTTGGGAATTTATGTGTGGATTGTTGTTTTTAGAGAGCGACGGTGGAGGTGAAGGGGCACAAGTCGCACGGTCCGGTGCCGGAGCCCGGTGTTGTTGTTACTGCAAGAGTAAGGTTTTTCAATCTGCTAATTTTGTTTTGCTTGTGGAAATGTAGTTAATTTTGGTTTGGTGATGAGCTGAGTTAGGGCATAATTTAGCTTACATTAAGCTTACTTATAATTGAATAAGTTTCTTTTAAAAATATTAGTAGTATATCTGTATATGCATATTGAATATTGGAGCTCCAAATAGCTTGGCTCATTTATTGCTCTATCTAATGAATTTGAGTTCTTATTTTTAATTTATACTATAAGCTAATTAAGCCTAGGGCACAAGTTGCTTGTTTTTTTTTTCAATTTGAGTCATTTAAGGGGAATATATAGGAGATTTTGATGGCAATTTTATGAGATAGCAAGAGTATACTCTATATGTATTCTAGGAGTTGTAGGCTGAATCTATTTGTTAAACGCTTTGGTTTTAGAAAGTGATCGTAGTAATCAGAGGTTGCTGATTGCGAATTGGGGTAAACTTGAGACTATTCTGATTATGCTTATACTTTGCCATATTTTACTTGTTCTTGTGACAGGTTACAAAAGTGATGGCTAAAATGGCTTCTGCAGATATTGTTTGTGTAGGTCCCAAGTCCGTTAAAGAAAAGTTTACAGGCATCATTAGGTATGTGAAGTAACTTTTACTCTTTTAGGCATTGTTGGCTTTTCTTGAGACTACTAGCGATTGAGAGTTCAGACCATAGTTAATGCTTATTATCTCATCGAATATAACTAGATGATAGTTGCATGATATCTTAAGTGCGACTTTCACTTTCCATTTATCGGTATTACTTTTACTTTGAGTACCATTTTTTTCTTTCTGGAACCTAATGGGTGATGACTACCTTGTCTTGGAATGCACATACTACAGGCAGCAAGATGTCAGGGCAACAGAGATTGACAAAGTAGAAATGCACTCCTCTTTCCGTCCTGGCGACATAGTTAAAGCCTTAGTTGTATCCTTCATACCATTTGCAGATCAACATATTTTTCATTACATGATTAAACATTCATATGTCAAACTTTTTGTTAGATGAAATCTATTATTGTGAGTTTATATTCAGAAACACACATATAAAACACATGTAACTCTGTTTTTCTCTATCTCAGTCGTTGAAATGGTTTGGATTCATTTTTCCTATGTGAGTTGATACACTGATTTTATTATTCAATGCCACTGCTATCCTTAATGTTTCTCCCTTTAAAAGCTGTCTCTTGGTGATGCTCGAGCTTATTATTTGTCAACTGCAAAGAATGAACTCGGTGTTGTTTCAGCCGAAAGCGCTACTGGTATGACCTTCTCTACCTGTCTATCTGTTAAAACTTGTCCACTAGTCATTATAGCCTCGCTAAGGAATGCATAGATGTGGGAGACTGAAGTTGTTTTCGTCTCAAATTACTTTCAATGCAAAAAGAAGCTATGGAAAGAAACACATAGGGTGCATTATTGCCAAACTTGATAGTTTGTGTGAAACAGTTCATTTACCTTGTTCTTGGTTTTCCATTCAGTTCAAATCTCCCTTTCGCAGGCATGATTTACATACTCTCGTGCGTGTTCCTTAAACCATACATTCTAAACTCGTGCAGGTGCAACGATGGTTCCTATAAGCTGGACTGAGATGCAGTGCCCTCTAACAGGCCAAACTGAGCAGAGAAAAGTAGCAAAGATCGACGCCGTCTGAAGTAGCTGGAAACTGCATTTTGCACACTGGGTGTTAACTTGTTAGCTGCTGCTGCTCTCAACCAATGCATTGTGCTCTTTATCTGTAATACTTTTAGTTTCGAGGCTTGGTTTTGAGAAGTGTACCATTTCATACTTTCATAAAAAATGATGTTAAAACTTTCCAGTTTAGTGCAGATTCTTTAGTAATTCATTTTTTCGAAAAGATTAAATTTTACCTATTTCTTTATACTATACTACAAGAAACACTATTATTCAGAGACGATGAAGTGATGATAAATGTTCATAAATTCCATATAAATAATTGGACATATGAATTACTCCGTACTTTACATTTAAAACCAAATTGAGAATATTTATTAATTTCAAATAAATTAATAGATTATTACATTTACATATTTACTGTTCCTAATAATTTAGAAAAGATAAATTTATGTAAATTAAATATCTAGAGATTTAGGAGAGAATCAACTCTTTTATCCATTTACAGATTACATAATTATTGTTATTGTAATTATATGATCCAAAATATTGGATAATTTGTCCACATTCAGTCCACATGTCAACTCCAAAACCATAAAAATAAAAATAAATATTGATAGAAATCTAACAGAAAAAAAAACTGCAACACCTTTTCTCGTTTGGAAACCAAAAAATGGCTACTACTTCACTCTCAGCTCTCAATCTTCTTCCTCCCTCCAAATTCTCTTCCTCTCGTTCCCACTCCTTTCCCCAAACTCCCCTCCATATCCCCTCCTCCCCGAATCAGAGACCCCTAAAGTCGAAATCGCTTAGAACAATATCATTTGCTCTCGCAGAATCATCGGATTCTTCCAAATCCATTGAACGTCTCCAAGAGCTCGCGGTATGGCCAGTAGTATTGTGATTTATGCAATTAACTAAATAGTAAATTTAATTTTTTTTTTTCGCAGGATTGTTTTGTTCTTCCCGCGGACTATTTTAAGCAGTTGCCGAATGATCTCCGTCTGGATGTAAGCTTACTAATTGGAGACGTGTGCTTGTTTTAGGGTTCTACTTTTTCTAATCTCGAGTTTGTAGAATTTATGTTTTTGTGAAATGTGTACACTGTGCATGGATGTTTGTACCTTTTGCATAGCTGTAGAAGATAGAATAGATAAGCTGTGCCTGCAATTTTTGAATTGATCGAAGTTATGTAAAAAGCTGTAAAAATTATGAATGCAACAATGGTATTTATGTATTGTGTAATGTAGCTGTGTAATTTTGCATTAGTAGGATGAGAATTTGTAATTTGAAGCACAAATACTAGCCTTAGGTGATAAATAACGTCTGCGGATGGCTGTGTCGCATTCGGTATGGCTCTGAATTTTGCAGCTGTGCTGTGGAGATGAGTTAGGTTTACATCTTAGCATTGATGGTTGTACTTTGCTCGAACACGACTAAACCAATTCTTGATTTTCATACTGTTGTTTTTTTGTCTTCTCTATTTCTTCACTTTTATAGAGAAATTAACTTTTCCCTTTAAAATGTGGAAGCTGAATGATGCGGCCTTTGATCTCTCAAACGGTACTGTCAAAGATGAGGTCAGTTTGCATTATTGATTGAAATTTGAAATGCATTAGAGATTTTGTAGTGATTGATGTGTTGATGATGAATCGTCTGCTTGCCTTTGTATTTCAGTGTGGAGAAGAGGCTGGAGAGACTTTGTTAAATATAAGTCGAGCGTGGGAAAATGCAGAGACATCAGTTTCAGCAGCTTTGGTGAGCAAGCTCCCCCAACTCGTGGGCTCTCTGACCAGTAATAACAAGTCAGGCAAGTCTGCAGTGATACCGCTCTCTGTGGTGTTTTTCGTGTTCGTGAAAACGCCTGTATTAGTGCTTACTGATTTCAGTCTTAATGCTAGTTAGCACTTGGCAAGCGCCTGGTTTCAGCTTCTAGAAGGTTCCAGGCGATGGGCCAGTATGGTCAAGATGAACTGCAAATGGTATGGATAGAGTCTTGTTTTAAACGAAGTCGTGAAAGTACATTTGTTTCACCCTTGAGTTTCTTGTTACTTTGTTTATCGGTTTCTGGTTTCGGATTACATTCACCATAAGCATTTCTGCACCTCAGTTTACTGTTGATCATTCTTAATCAGCATAGATTGCCAAAGTCATGAACAGAGCAGGAAAGGCATTGTCCCAAATTCCAGTTTCCAAGGTAGCTGATGAAGAACCAAAACAGGAAACTAGGGTTCTAAAGGTATATCGTCTTGCAATTGAACGAAATCATGTTCTATAATCACTATATTGTGGAAACGAGGCGGTCATACTCCTGCCTCTCTGCAGTTTGGGGAGCTCCAGGTCGAATTGACTCCAGAAAAGGCGTATACTGGTGCTGTCATTGCCTTCTTCTTCGGGTACACTCCGCCCGAGCTGTGAGATTCTCATTTCTCGAGCAAAGTTTGAGAAACTCACGCCTTCTTTTTGAAAATCCGCTTGCAGGATTCTCACTTGGCAAGTGGGTCAAGGCATCCAACGCATACCAGAGAGCTCGTTGGAGTATGCAAATGACAACGCGCTGCTCCTTGCTAAGGTGCCTAAAGTAAACTCATTTTTTATACATTTCGTTTTCAATTTTCATCATACGTGTGTTTTCTGAATGGAGAAATGATGCGAAATGCAGTCACTGCGATTGACACTGTTGTCGATCTTCTACTCATCAACGTTCTTATCTGCGTTCGCATCTGTCGGGCTAGTCCTACTTGCAGGACAATTGAAGTCGAAGGATAAGTGAAAAATTGTATGCTCTTTGAATTGTTTTGCTTCTTTTTCTGACAGTTGTGATGTAATTTGATCTTTTGTGTAGTCTCCATTATAAAAGATGAAGTTTTCTCATATTTTCATCTCATCAACTGTTGTTACTCCTTTTAGTTTTTATATGATCACTATACAAAGAACACCTAGTGCGTGTGTGTATCGAAATCTAGATGTTTACTTTCGACGTGGGCATGAGATTTAAGAAATTGATCTGAATAAGTGTAGAGATAATAATATATATAAATGGGAAAAAATAAAATACTAGGGGTATAAGAGAATAGAATAAGAAGAATTAAAAATATTATTTTAGTACTTTCGACCTGGGATTTATGAACTAACTAGGGTTTACATAGTCATCGATGATGTGATTTTTTATTTATGCTGGAATTTTATCTATGCCCTGATTATTTTATATAATAAGATTAATTGATAGATATCGCGTGTAACAAAATAAAGTAATCAATAATTCAATGTATTCGAAATTAGTAGTATGAACGAAGAAACTAAATGAGACAAACATGTATAGTGACATCACGTGTGATGTTAGTTCACCCACTAGTTATAGCTAAATTATCATTAATTTGGACTTCTTTGCTTATAATTTTGTCATAAAATTCATCGAGAATCGTATTGTTTGAAAAGTAGCCAAAAATTGTGCTGTCATAGTATATGCAGACATCAACGTTTTCAGCTATTTACTTCTTTTACCTTTATAATATGCTGTTTAGATCTGACTTTTCTATATAGTTGATATTTTCATATATAATTAATTTGATAACCACTTATTCTCAATGAGAGGTCAGCCTTCTGATCACATTTTTAGCCTCTTGAATTATAAAATTCATACACTATGATTTAGTATTAATTTCAATTTTACCCTCCAAAGTCCAAAGCCCAAACGCCTACGGTTTCCATAGATTCTTATAAAAATGGAGGTTGGTTCGGTCAAATATTTGAAAATACAAATATAAATATATGTACAAATTATACTTATATGTTAATCATACTCCTTCCGCCTACCATTAAATGTCACATTTTATTTTTAATATTTTTGGTAAGTGGACCCTACATTACACTAACTTATTCCACTCACATTTTATTACTCCGTATAAAACTATTACTCATTTCGTTCCGTAAAAATAGAAATTCTTTCCTTTTTGTTATGTCTCATAAAAATAGAAACTTTCATTTTTAGGAAAAAAAATTTCTTTAATGAGGTGGAACCCATTTTTCATCAACATGCTTTTCTTTCTATGTGTCTCTTACTTTACTAATTTTCCTTAAAATTCATATCGTTTTAAATATTTCTATTTTTAGGGGACAGATGGAGTATATAATAATACTATGACATAAGTTCTACCAACTTTTTTCTATCAATTTTCCTTAACAAAATTAAACAATTTCTAAAAAACTCAGTCAGTCATCTATGAGACATTTATTCATGGACAAAGGGAGGGACTAATATATGTATTCAGATTGACGTTCTTGCTCATACTAAAAATTGACTAAAAAGGAGTCAAAACTCCGCTTTGCCACCACACTCAATTACTCATTTGTCTTCATAAAACTGATTGACATTAAAAAAAGCTAATCACATAAGCTTTTCAATATTTATGATGGGATCAAATCTCAACTACATATTCGTGCAAAAGGTAGGAGAGTAAATTAGATACATAATTAGCATCGAGGTCAAAAGAACTCTTTCATTTATTTAATAATCTCTATGTAATGATGATGTGGACATCAAATTCATTTTATCAAATCAAACTGATTAAATCATTCTACACTGAGTATTTTACAATATTAAAAAGTATACTACTATTAATTTGACCATTTGGTAATTATCTAAAAGCTATTACTTCTATTAGAGAAATATCTGACCTTTTGAAGTAGAGATAGAGATCCAGTTCACAATACCTATATCAATTAGTAAATCATTGTTGGCCTATATTATATTTAGGCAAATTGTTTATAATTCTTTATTGCTATTTTCAACCCAATGTAGACGTAGTACTCTACTCCTAATTAATGACATTCAAAAGGTCAACAGCAAGATTCAAGATTCAAATGTATTGAATCCAAAATTTATTACTACTACTTTTTACAGGAATCATACAAAATATTGAAAAGAATCTCATATTTTCACATTAGAACTCCACCGTAGACCTGTCCAAGGTTTACCGAACCGGCAGTTAAAACTAAAACCGTAACCGCCGGTTACGATTTCGAACCGAAATCGTGAGGATTTACCTGAATCAAAACCGTCAATTTTTGAACCATGGTTCTGTTTAGGTTCAAAAATTTTCGAACCGAAACCGTGCCGGAACCACCGGTTCCGGGCAGTTCCAAACCGGAACCGCAAAAAACCGGCGGTTGTGATCCGTGAAAAACTGTAAAAAACCGTCGAAAAACTGACGGTTCGAAACCGAAACCAGCGGTTTTGAGACCGGAACCGTAATCGCGAAACATCCTCGCGGTTCGGTTTCGGTTCAACAATTTCCAAAACGAGAACCGGCGGTTCCGGAACCCTGAGCACCTCTACTCCACCGTATGACTTGTCAAGCTTCTGTTGATAAATTTTAGACTATAATGATTCCAATATTAGAATATGATGATACCCCTAACAATTAAAATATATATAATGACTTCATAATTTATGTGCCATATCATTAATTGTATCACCAATTTCATAAATATTGTATTTTCGAAATATCACCACATTTCTAGTACTATGACTTTATAAAAATGAATTTAAAATTAGGTAATTATATTTTCCGACCAAAAAAACAATACTCCCTCCGTCCCCCAAAATTCGTCACCATTTGACTCGGCACGGATTTTAAGAAATATAATAGAAAGTGAGTTGAAAAAGTTGGTGGCATGTGAGTCATACTTTTATATATTAGTTTTATAATAAAATGTGAGTGTGAATGAGTTAGTGGAATGTAGGGTCCACTACCAAAAATGGTAAAAGTGAAAGGTAACAAAGTTTTAGGGACGGACGAAAAAGGAAATAAGTGACAAATTTTCAGGGATGGAGGGAGTATTAAACTGACAAAAATAATTCAGATTAATATAACTTGCACTAATTGAAAATCAGGATATATGTGGAACCAAATTAACTGCGAAACATATTTTCATATATAACCTAATCTGCGCACATTGAATAAAAACATGAATTTTCTCAATACAGCCAATAAATTTTTACATGATAATGAACACAATTAGAAAAATCAGGATATAATTAGAACCAAATTAATTGCAAAATAAGGGAGTACTACTAATTAACACATACTATAAAATGTCCAAAATACCCTAAGCCTCCCACAATCTCTATAAATATCAAATCTCCTCTAATAATTCATTCTCATCCCAAAACTTTCTTATATCCATGGCTGATCCCTTGAGCTGCTCAGCAGCCGACCTCCTCCCCCTCCTCGGCGGCTCAGCGGCCAACGCCACCGCTGCGGCCGCCTTCCTCTGCACCCGCTTCAACGAGGTCTCCACCCGTCTCGACGGGGCCAAGTTCGCCATCGACAACACATACCTCCTCTTCTCGGCCTACTTGGTCTTCGCCATGCAGCTCGGCTTCGCCATGCTCTGCGCCGGCTCGGTCCGCGCCAAGAACACCATGAACATCATGCTCACGAACGTTCTAGATGCCGCGGCCGGCGGCCTCAGCTACTACCTCTTCGGCTATGCCTTCGCCTTCGGTGGGCCCTCGAACGGCTTCATCGGAAAACACTTCTTCGGCCTCAGAGATTTCCCCTCTCCCGCCGGGGATTATAGCTTCTTCTTGTATCAATGGGCTTTCGCCATTGCTGCTGCAGGTGATTAAAATTTTCATCACTATTTTTCTTGTAAATAATTAATGTGAAACGTAAAAATCTATGACTTTTAATAGAATTAAAGGCAAAAGTCATTGGAAAATAATGTGGCATTTATTGATGGTGTTAATGCATAATGTCAACGGTTGCAGGATTAATAGTAATACATATAGGAAAATTTGATATGGAACCAAAAACAAAGGGAAGAGAAATAATAATGGGTTTTATTCTGACATTAATAACAGATTCATAGCTAGCAAGAATCTACATTTTTGTCCCTGCCACAAAATATTTCTTTTTCAGCACAATATTTTTTAACAATTTTGTTTAGTGTATAAGTTGAAGAAAGAATAAAGTAAAAGTGTGATTTTCATCTTTAGAAATATGTCATTTTTGTATATAGTAAAGGGTATATTTGTCCAATCATAATATTATGACGTTGTATATTGTGATCAGGCATTACTAGCGGCTCGATTGCAGAAAGAACTCAATTTGTGGCATATTTGATATACTCCTCATTCCTCACTGGGTTCGTGTATCCGGTGGTCTCACATTGGGTCTGGTCGGGCGACGGTTGGGCTGGCGCAGCTAAGGCCGACGGGAACTTTCTCTTCGGCTCGGGAGCCATCGACTTTGCTGGCTCGGGTGTCGTCCACATGGTCGGTGGCATTGCTGGTTTATGGGGAGCGCTCATCGAGGGACCGAGGATCGGCCGGTTTGACCACAGTGGCCGGTCTGTCGCCCTGCGTGGCCACAGTGCATCGCTAGTGGTGCTAGGCACCTTCCTTCTATGGTTTGGGTGGTACGGTTTCAACCCCGGTTCGTTTCTGGCGATAGCGAAGTCATACGACACTAGAGGGGCCTACTACGGCCAGTGGAGCGCGGTGGGGAGAACAGCTGTCACGACTACATTAGCAGGAAGCACGGCTGCCCTAACCACCCTGTTCGGGAAGAGGCTCTTGGTTGGGCATTGGAATGTGATTGATGTGTGCAATGGGTTGTTGGGAGGGTTTGCCGCAATCACCTCAGGCTGCTCTGTGGTTGAGCCGTGGGCTGCAATTATATGCGGGTTCGTGGCATCTTGGGTGCTGATAGGGTTCAACAAGCTGGCCGAGAAGGTAAAGTATGATGACCCATTAGAGGCGGCACAGCTGCATGGTGGCTGTGGCGCGTGGGGATTGCTATTCACTGGGCTATTCGCCAAGAAAGCTTTTGTAAACGAGGTTTACCCAGGGAAACCAGATAGGCCGCACGGGCTGCTCATGGGCGGTGGCGGGAGGCTCTTGGGCGCCCAGATCGTCCAAATTCTGGTGATTATCGGGTGGGTCACGGTGACAATGGCACCACTGTTCTGGGTGCTCCACAAGCTGAGGTTGCTGAGGATTTCGTCCGACGATGAAATGGCCGGAATGGATGTCACCAGGCATGGTGGCTTAGCCTACATCTACCATGACCAGGAAGACGAAAATACTCTGCCACACTTCAAGATGACAAGGATCGAACCGGGGGAAACTCCGATAGGGGAGCGTCGACAGCAGGGTGTGTAGGTCCGGTCCAGGCATGCTCAAGAATTCAGCATCTACCACAACAGGAACCAATGTGTATCAAAACGCATTAGGATGTCAAACAAGTCAACAGGAACCAATGGTAACAGTATTTTTCAGTAGGATATGCCTATAATTTGATGTTTTTGCTGTGTTTTGATTCCATCTAGATAAGCTTCATTGTGTAACAGAGTCCTATGTCAAGACAATGAATGTTTCACATTCTATAAGATGGTATATATTCAACCTCATTCGTCTTTAACACAAAACAACGTATACACAGAACGGTTCTTGAATAGACATTGAACAATAATAGTAACACAACGAATAACAACAGTCGAAACCCGAACAAAGGCTCATAATATAATCCATGCCTGAAATGAGAGAACTGAAGCCAAAGAAACCGAACCTTTAAGAGCAGTGTCGATCCACCATGCCTGCCCTTGTTCTGGATCCCTACCGGTATAGAAGTCAAGCGAGCTTAGCAATTGAAAGCTGATTTGTCAAAGAATGGGGGCAATTTTGTATGCAAACTCGAGATCAGAATAACTTGGTCCAAAATCCCAAAAATGGAACATTGAAATCAAGAGTCTCACGAGCAATGAACTTTTACCCTTTGTTCTCCTAGTTATCTTAAATCACTCGTTAGCTCCTGGTTCCTCTTCCTTCTTAATAGGCGCCACACGAGGATCCTTCTCCGCTCTCACTGGATTATCTAGCTCGTCCCACCCTCCAAAATCTTGACGATTCCTGCTCTCATTTGCATTGTTATTATTTCCTTCGAACCATGACTTGTAATTCCCAGCTTCCTTCCTATTCCGGGTTTGGCCTCCCTTTTCTTTTCTTGCTCTAGAACTACCAGTGAAAGGCCTCTTCTTCCTCTTAGACTTCCGTCTTGGGGTTTCATCGGCCCTCCCCCACAGCATGTCCGCAACTAGATAAAACGCTGACTGAGCAAGGGGAAGAGCAACTGCCATGAGGATAGAATCAGGGCCCCTGCCCATAAAAAAGTAGATCACAACTGCTGGAACCATCCATCCAAAGGCTCGAAGTATCTGCACTATAACTGAACTCCATCATCTCATTGAAGTGTGAGACAAACTATTCGAACTAATGTACACACCAACAAAGTTATCCACCAAAAAATCTTACACATGATCCTTGCTTTCATGCATCAAACAGTAAAAAACCAGTTAATCTAATGCTGAGACAATTACCTCTACATACACAAACAAGACCAGATGTTCAAATTCACAGATGCTTTCACCAAATACAATGCAGCAACAAAATTGAGAATATTTCAGCAGCTATGCTACTCTCAACCACTGAATTTATCATTAAAATGTCACAAACTCAATTTAAATAAAACGAAAATAACTTCAATTAACTTCTAAATCTGTCAGAAATCAGTATAATTATGGAGGAAAATTGTCATAATTCTACATTATTATAACTACAATTTAAAAGCAAGCGATAAATTGACCTAATACACTACCTTAAACACCCAATCGAATCCAATCGAAGCTTCGAGAATCCCAAAACCATCTTCATCTTCCTCATCATCATCGGACCACCAAACCCTCTGCTTCACGGCGTTCCTGAACTCTAACACATCCTCCTCATCGAACTCGTCCGCTGAATAAGCGTCGCTGAATCTGGACCGTCGGTCAGGTCTCGAATTCCCCTCCCAATTCCACCTCCTGCCACCGGTAAAAAACCGCCACCGACACGCCTTGTAATTGGTTCGGCCGCCGTCATCTATGAATCTGCGGAAGTGATTATGATAAGCTGGACTTCTGAATTCGCAGAAAAATTGAACTGCTTGAGACCCCATTGAGCATGGGCGACTGAGCAAGATTTTAGAAAACCGCCATTTTTTTTATGCATTAGGATTTTGGAGGTACAATCAGTATAGCCTGAGGTGCAAACGCTATCTAAGCTTTATCTCTTCCGCTTAAAATAAAAAGATTAATTATTCAAAGATCCAAATTTTAACGGTTTCAACTGAATGCTTCAGGTGTTATACGATTAATACAGTGTTAAAAAAATAGATAAATTTTAAAAATCCGATAATAACGTTTTTTCATAAAAAAAATATCTACAGCTGTTTTAGTAACAGTAACAAAAAACTGCTTAACTGACTTTGGATTAGAGTTTTGAAGGAACAATTAGAACAGCGTGAGGTGCAAAAGCTATATGTTTTCTCTAAAAATAATCAACTTCTTTCGGATAAAAATTAAATAAAAATAATTAAAATTAGATTAAAAAAAGGGTTAATTATATTTTGACTCCATACGAAAATAACAAAAAAACTGTTTAACTGACTTCGGGAAGTGGGACCACTTGTAACTGCATACCGATCTTGGGATAAATGGGCCGATTAATAAATGGGCTTTTCTGGAATATATATATATATATTAGAGCCCATCACGCCTTATTTTCATCCGCCCATTTTAAACTTTCCAATTTTCTCTCTCCAACTCTCTCCGCCACCACCGTCCACCGCCTCCTCAGCTGCAGCCGTCGCCACCAGAGGCACTAACTAGTGGAACATCCTTCTAGAGGAATAAACTCTGGAAGAATAAGGAAATCACGCTAAATTTGATGCAGAAGCTGATAAGTTCCCTCAAAACCCTATCATCGCGGCAATCGCCCAATTTCTCCACAAATCTGTTTTCCACTTCTTCTCGTTCTGTTCCTTCACCGGCGTTCGTGCAGCGTCACCGATCTTGCAAATTCGCATCGACTACCGGTGATTTTAAAACAATTACGATGGCATCGTCGGCAACGGGGAAGTTGCCGGCAGTGATAGAAGACGGCTTAGGAAAGAAGTACTGGATAAAGTTCAAGAAGGAGTGGACTGAAGCTCTTTACACTCCATTTGTGATCGCATTGGCGGCGGGAAATCTCAAGCTCGACACATTTCGCGATTATATCTCACAGGACGTGTATTTCCTGCGTGCATTTGTGAAAGCGTTAGTAATCCTAACTTCTGTGTGTTCATTTGATCTACATTTCGTATTCTTATGTTTTTTTGTCGTTAAATGTTTTTATCAGTTTTTCTTTAATAAAAGTTTATTCTATGTTGATGTTTGTTTCCTGGTATAGAATTCATATGCCTGTTTCAAGTATTATGATTTTTTTATAATTGTGCTTGAAATCGTGATAGAATTAGTGAGCAAATTAATGATAAGCGTAGGGAGAGATTCGTAGTGAGGATATTTCTTTGATATATTAGGAAATAAGCGTAGGGAGAGATTCGTAATGTGCTAACGATTTTATAGGTGTTTTATTCTTGTGAATGTTAGTTTAGTGGAATACTTCATTCTTTGGTGGGAAAATATTAGCAGTTGAAAGATTCTATTAGCTTTCTTGCAAAAGAAAATGTTCTGTTTCTGTTTCTTATTTTTTTTAAATTTTAATTTTGTTTCATAGGCTGTTAAATGGTTTTGAAGTTAATAATTTAAACTCTCTGTTTACACTTTAAGAATTTCCAGTTTAATGAAGATGATGCATGCTTGTGAAACCTATTTTAGTGGAATCTATTATAGATAAATATTTGACCTCTGTTAATAATTTGTTAATAATTTAAACTCTATGTTTAAATAGTAATCCGATATAATTTCTAATTGTAAGGGTCCAAAAGTTGTGCATCAGGTATGAAATGGCTGAGGAATGTGCTGATGATGACGATGCAAAACTTGGGATTGCTGAACTCCGAAAAAATGTTCTTAAAGAACTCAAAATGCATGATTCATCTGGTGATGTAAGTAATAATACTCTGGTCATTGTTTGTAAAATAGACCTTCTGTAAGATGAGTAGAAAACTTTTGGATTTAGTGTTTAAAATCATCACAATACTAAATCTCTCTTAATGGCATCAAGGATGTAGTGTTTAAAATTGTTTTCCAGATAGTTTTCTGGATCTATTAGATGCCTTTTGGATCTAAACTATTGACCTCTGAGGACAGAAGAAGATGAAGATTGTATGTAGATTTATTTTTATATGTCTGGAATCTTCAATATTTGTGAATTAGATCAGTAACACATTGCTTATTATGCTACTCCGTGTTTATTTCATGTCTGTGGTGGATAAAAAGAAGATTAGTCATGTGATTGGCTCTTTGGTTTGCTTCTGCTAATGCCATCTTGTTGGGTGAAATACTAGATACCCAGAAACCTGACATAATAGCTTGTGGGATGCTTTATTGGCTAAGTTTAATGACTGTAATCCATTTCGTTTGCTTCTAAGTTGACATCACTCCATTGTGTTACTGTTTTCCTAACTGTTCTCCACATTGGCCTATGCAGGTATGGGGTTTTAGTTTGCCCAAAGACATCACTCCAAATGCTGCAACTGTTAAGTATACAGATTTTTTGTTGGCAATGGCCTCGGGAAAGGTTGATGGAATAAAAGCTCCTGGTAAACTCGCTACTCCTTTTGAGAAAACAAAATTGGCAGCTTATACTATCGGTGCCATGACACCTTGTATGAGGCTTTATGCCTTTCTGGGTAAGGAGTTGCAGACACTTGTTGATCCCAATGAAGGTGTTCATCCTTACCAAAAGTGGATAGACAATTATTCTTCTGATGCTTTTCAGGTTTGTTAGCAATACTAGTTTTGCATTCAACTAAAGCAACATATGCCTTACTTCTCATTAATTATTCTGCCCCTACGGTTCTATCCCTTCTTTTTCTGTATAGGCTGCAGCTTTGCAAACAGAGGATCTCTTGGAAACATTGAGTGTATCTTTAACTGGGGAAGAGCTTGATATAATTGAAAAGCTCTATTTTCACGCTATGAAGCTTGAAATAGAGTTCTTTCTAGCCCAGCCACTTGCGCAGAAAATTGTTGTTCCACTCTCTAAAGAGCACAACCCAACAGAAAAATGTCTCTTGTTATTTTCAGATTTTGATTTGACGTGCACTGTTGTGGACTCATCAGCGATCTTGGCGGAAATAGCAATTATAACAGCTCCAAAATCAGATCAAAACCAATCTGGAACTCAACTTGCTCGGATGTCCTCAGCTGATTTAAGAAATACATGGGGAGAACTTTCCAAGGATTACACTGAAGAGTATGAACAGTGCATAGACAGCATACTGCATTCTGATAAAGGTGAGTGTTTTATCATGGTTCTCTCATGACGATAAATGTTGTCAATCTTCTAGACCTGCTACTTGGCTTGGAGTGTTGATGATAATTTTTTTTGTGATTAATTGTGCTTTGTAGAGGACAAATTCAACTATCTCGGGCTGCGTGCAGCACTTGAGAACCTTTCAGATTTTGAGAAGAAAGCAAACTTAAGAGTGATCGAGTCTGGGGTATTGAAGGGTATAAATGCTGACGACATCAAACGGGCTGGAGGACGCCTTATCCTACATGATGGCTGTACCAATTTTTTTCAGAATGCTGTTAAGAATGAAAAGTTGAACAAAAACATTAATATCCTCTCCTATTGCTGGTGTGGTGATCTAATAAGGTCTGCTTTTTCCTCAGGTAAGCCTCCTTTTCCTATCTCATTATGAAACATGAATATTGCATCCTCAAGTTTTAAGTGAACTTGTAAAACTTAAGAGTTGTCCTTACCTTTAGTGTAGGAATGTTGAACTTTCGGTTAAGTAATCTGATTTAAGAGACCTTGAATTTCATTTATGTAAGATCTTGTTTGTAATGGTGTTGTGAAACTGATTTGTATGTTATGAAGTGCTTTATATTGTTTTGTAGTATTGTCTAAGATTAGGATGGAATTTCTTCATTATTCTTTGAGGGTTACACTGTTACACTAATTTGGTCTAACCTCCTCATGCAGTTGGTTTAGACGATGGTACTATACATGCAAATGAGTTGGTCTTTGAAGACTCAATATCCACGGGTGAGATTGTTAAGAAGATTGAGTCTCCCATAGACAAAGTTCAAGTGTTTACTAAAATACTGCAGAACAGCTGCAACGACAAAAAGACCCTGACCATCTATATTGGAGATTCAGTGGGTGACTTGCTTTGCTTGCTCGAAGCAGATGTGGGAATCGTGATAGGTTCAAGTGCCAGCCTTAGAAGAGTGGGAAATCATTTCGGCGTTTCTTTTGTTCCCCTTTTCCCATCTCTGGTGGCGAAACAGAAACAAGTAAGTGATGAAAGCATGCCTGGGTGGAAGGGTCTTTCCGGAGTTCTCTACACAGTATCAAGCTGGACAGAGATCCATTCTTTCATTCTCGGGGTGTAGAAGCTCTTCCCGTCTCGGATACACTGCACTGGATGTTTTGGAGTGATGTCTATATAGAGATATACATACAAGCTTGGTGGCTGTTTTTGTTGTGGGCCACACATATGATCATCAGCTTTGTTGTTCCCTTTGTTTTTACTAGAGGGTCTTCAGCTCAACAATCATTTCTCTTCTTTAGCCAAACAATTATAAACTGTGAATGCAATTCTTTTGGCTGGAGTGTTACTCAAAAGCTTTCGAAGCTCGATTGTCACCTATCTTTGGTTGAAATATTAAAATGTTCCATTCATGTTGAAGAAACTGTCAGCTTTTCTATATTTTACACTCATGCGCATTTTATATTTTGTATGAATATGAATGTCTATGATCATTTTATATTTCACATAGGTGTACCATTCTATACAATTCCATTATACTATGATGCATTTCTAGAACTTCCAAAGCTTGTTCAACTTTTAACGTATTTAAACATGCTTCTTACATACTCTAGACGAATCAAGTTGGTGGATATTTGATTTCAATAACTTAACCATATTCCATCCTATAATAAACAAAATTTGAATTCATCTATGATATGGTATCCACTTAAGGCAAATCATTGTCGAGAAGAAATCATGATTTCCACAACATCCCATGAGATCAAAGACAAAAAAAAAACACGAAAAAGTAGTTTTGCTTGATGGAAATATGAGTTCAACTGACTCAATAAGTCACTCCAATATTTTCTTTTGTTTATTGTATGGAGATTCACAATCTTTATTTATTTTTTCTTAAATCCGTACAAAATGTGTCATTATCTGTAACCAGTTTCAAATTTTCATAAATCCTAGAATCGGAACCGGGACTGGGACCGGAACCGATGTGTAATTTTAATCCGAATTTATTTAAAATTTTAATTAATTCAATTCTAATAAAATAATAATCCAACATCTGGAAATATAATAAATAATACCTAAAAATTCAAATGACTACACAAAAAATACAAACCAACAATACAATAATATTCATATATGGGTAAGACTGATGCCAAGTGTAGTAGGTCGGGATAGTTTATGTTGGCAATTCTTTTATAAAAAAAGGAGTTCTAAAAATTAGCATTACTTTTAAAAGGTGTTTTAAAATTGAATTCCATTTCCTTTTATTTTTTGCTAAATAAATATTCAATGGAATTTCCAATACTAATTGATTTTGTAGTGACTTTTTGGTTTAATACGGAACAATTAATAAATCAATCACAAACATGTTAACATCGTATATTAAATGAATTGTTACATAAGTTTGTGATAAAGTTAAATTTCTATCATATGAGATGATATCGTATTTGTCTAGTTCTTTTGGAAATTTAAAAAAAAAAACTTATGATGTTCTACTCATAATAATTAGTAAATAAAAAAATGGATTGAGGTAATAATTGTAGATTCAAAGCATCAAGGTTTAAACATTTTAAATACTTCAGAAAACAGAGCTCACAAATTTAACATTGTTTAAATTTTAAAATCATTCAATGTATTAAATTATTTTATTTCAATTCAATCTTAATTCAATTAAGTTAGATTTAGTAATATACTCCATCCGTCCCATAAAAGATGTCACTCTTGTGGGATGACACGAGATTTTTTGAGGTTTTGTTTTGTGGTTAGGTGGAAAGAGAAAATATAATATTTATATTATTATGAGGGATAATTTTTAAAAAAAATAGAAATGTGATATCTTTAGTGGGACAAACTAAAAATGAAAGTGAGACATCATTTATGGGACGGAGGGAGTATTAAATTAAAAAAATAAAATTGAATTGTAATCCGATTCCCGGTTAGGAACCGGTCGGTTCCGGTTCTAACCGGAATCGATTTTAAATAAAAAGTTGGAACCGGTTTCCGATTCCCGATTCCTCAATTAACCGGCCAGTTTTGGTTAACCGAGAACCAGAAAAATAAAACCTAAAAAATTACATGCTTTAGCCTCCAAGTCTTGTATTCTAGAACTACATCAATTGATTAACCAAGGGAGCGCACATACTCTCCAACATGTGATCAGCTTCTGGATTTGAGCGCCTGAGCCACATTAACCAGCTACAGCTCCACCAGCACCATCCATATACCATAGTGGACCCCCCCCCCCCCCCAAGTCCTCCCCGAACCTCATGGACAACCCGAAGTCACATATCTTCAACCCGGCGCCATATACCATATCTTCAAATTTCATATCGTTACCGTATTGAAAGTTTCGGTATATCGAAATTTCGGTATGGATAATATCTATACCATTACCGTATCGAAATTTCAGCATATCGTACCGAACTTCGGTATACCTTTCTGAACCGTATATCGAAATTCGGTACGATATACCGAAATTTTATACCATTTCGAATACCCGTATACCGAAAAATATAATTTCAAAACTGAAAAATAAAACCAAAATAATATAATTTCAACACAATAGAATAAACATTGTTCACATCTCCATACATATTATTATTATAATCGATATAAACAGTATGTATCGATAATTCAATACGTATTGATTTTCGATATATTTCGTTATACGGATAATATCGATATATATTGTATATTCGATAAAAAATGGTATACCGCGGTAAGCCAAACAAATCAGAACTATCAAAGAAATCAAAGAACAACAACAAACACAAAACCCGCCACCAATCCAATTTAACGCTAGGACGCTATTGATAATGATTATTTAATTTTCATTTTCTAATCAAGTGTATTATTAGTTGGGATACTTAGAAGTTATTAATTCAATATAATTTGTGACAAAGCTCACACTAGCTAAATAGTGCAAGAATTTCATTAGCTTTAGTGAAATAAAAAATTAGAAACCCTCTTTAGGGAGAATAGTATATATATAGTGACTTATGGAATTCTTATCCAAACTTGATTAAATTTAATTAACTAGATTGCCCAACTAATTATAATAGTGCTAGCTTAGTAGTAGTATCTTTTTAATCTAAATTTTTTTCTTGATTTCCATAAAGTGAGAATTACATGTATGATTAAAAAAACTTTGGAAGCCGCCCCCATCATTATCTTTGATTGTTCTCTCTAAGAGCATACGCAATGGCGGACTTCCGCGCGAAATTCCGACGGACGTCCCGAAATTCCGTCGCGGACGTCTGCCATTAGGCGTGCCCGCCACGGATACGGAATTGGGCTAAGGACGTCGCAGGTCCGCGGCGTTAAGCGGAATTCCGCGGGGACGTCCGCCATTGCGTCAACTCCCGCGGAATTCCGCTTTATTTCTTTTTTTTGTAATGTCTATATATACCACTCGTTGAACTTCGTTTCATTTCGCACCACTTGTTTTAACAAGTTTCTCTCTCTCTAAATTTCTTTTATATAATAGTAATGGCCGGTAGTGGTAGTGGTCATCATGAAGACGTAATGACTCTGATTTGGGCACGTGTGCGGGAGGCCGCGGCAAGGGAGGAACAAGAGACCTCGGCGCAGGCGGTGCCTCGACCCATCCACCGTCGCACTATAGTACCCCGCGACCACCTCGCTGCCCACCGTCGGTTGTACGAGGACTACTTTGCGCCGGAGCCACGGTTTGGGGAGACCCTATTCCGGCGACGGTTTAGGATGCAGCGGCCGCTGTTTATGCGTATCGTTGGCGCTTTGGAGCGTCGATACGGGTATTTCAAGGTGCGGGAGGATGCAGCGGGTAAACCCAGCCGCACACCGATTCAGAAGTGCACTGCCGCACTCAGGCAGTTGGCGTACAGAGGTGCGACGGACATGTTCGACGAGTACCTCCACATCGGCGAGTCGACAGCCCGCGACTGCCTGAAGTATTTTTGTCACGGCGTTAGGGAGATATTCGGGGATATGTATCTTCGGAAGCCTACCCCCGAAGATTGTCAGGCTCTGCTGGATATGCACGGGGCTCAGCACGGCTTCCCGGGGATGCTGGGCAACACAGATTGTATGCACTGGGAATGGAAGAACTGCCCCGCTCCATGGAAAGGGATGTACACTACCGGTTTCAAGGCCAAGAATCCTACGATGATTCTTGAAGCGGTAGCTGACTACCGGTTGTGGATATGGCATGCCTATTTTGGAGTAGCCGGGTCGAACAACGACATCAACGTCCTCCAGTCGTCGCCCTTTTCAACGACCAGTGCATGGGCGTCGGTCCGGCCGTCAACTTCGTCGCCAACGGCAACCAGCACAACATGGGCTATTATTTGGCGGATGGAATATACCCAATGTGGCCCGTCTTTGTGAAGACGATCAGATGCCCAACGGATGCGAAGAAGGTATACTTTGCGCAACGTCATGAGGCAGCGCGCAAGGATGTGGAGCGGGCATTTGGTGTGCTCCGGGCTCGATGGGCGGCAGTGAAGGATCCATCACTGCTGTGGTACGTTGACAGCGTCGCCGACATCATGTACGCATGTATTATCATGCACAACATGATCGTCGAAGATGAAGGTCCAGCACTGACCGATTGGACCAATGATGATGCTGATGCTGCGGGTCCAAGCCACGGCGTGGCCACTAGCAATGTAGGCATGGGGATTCCCCATGACGACGTCGATCGAGTCCGTGCATTTGCAGGCATTTGGTGTGCTCCGGGCTCGATGGGCGGCAGTGAAGGATCCATCACTGCTGTGGTACGTTGACAGCGTCGCCGACATCATGTACGCATGTATTATCATGCACAACATGATCGTCGAAGATGAAGGTCCAGCACTGACCGATTGGACCAATGATGATGCTGATGCTGCGGGTCCAAGCCACGGTGGCCACTAGCAATGTACGCATGGGGATTCCCCATGACGACGTCGATCGAGTCCGTGCATTTGCAGACATGTACCAAAAACAAGCCAACGTTCGACTCCAGAACGATATTATTGAAGAAGTGTGGCAGCGTAGGGGTCGTCGTTGATGTAGTTTTTAATTATTGAAATGTAATTTTTTTTATTTGGTGAAATGTACTTTTCTTATTTTAATAGAATTTTTTCCTTATTTTCGTCGAAATTTTAATTACGTAAATTGTTTACTTCCGGAAATTGTTTAATTTGTGAAATTTTGATTTTTTTTAATGTGGGAATTCTGTCGGGAATTCCGCAGGGGAATTCCGCCACTGTGCAGTGGGAAGTCCGTATGACGTGGTAGTACAATGAGAAGTCCTTATGACATGGCAGGAGGTGTTTTTAGGAATTCCGCCGGGACATCCGCACCACTGCGGATGCCCTAAGCTAGTGTTTGGCCAATAATATTTTTCTAATCATTCCTTTGTTTTTATTACCCATTTAAATTAGTGTTTGACAAACAATTTTTCATGGGCTTCCCTCATTTTTCCACTTCAATGCCCTCGCCCCCTTTAGTTCTAAAAAAGGTTCCTTGCACTTAAACAAAGAACAAATTATTTGATTTCGTAGCCTCCCTTACTAATTAAGATGGAAATGTGTATTAGGGCAAATGAAAAAAATACTATTACTCCATCCATTTCATAAAAAAAATATGTGCACTTTCTATTTCCGTCCGTCCCATAAAATATGGATATTTTTATTTATGGAAAGTTGTCATCAACTCATTATGATCCACCATTACAACTCATTAAACACTAATAATAATATGGGTTTCACTATCCACTAATACTACTTTAACTACTATTCTCTTCCTCTCTTGTATTTTACCAATTGTGCATTATTTCTCGTGTCATTTCAAATGCACATATTTATATGGGACAATGAGAGTATTAACAAAATGGTCAAATTCTAGTATGTTCTGCAATTTTAAAAATTAATCAAAAAAATCATGAAGTGCGAATCTGCTAGCAATTACTTCCTCCGTCCGCGAATAGGATTCTCGTTTTTTTTCATTTTAGTCTGTCTGCAAATAGGAGTCCCGGTTCACTTTTACCATAAATGGTAGTACGGTCTCACATTCCACTAAGTCATTTCACTCACATATTATTTAAAACTAATATATACAAGTAGGACTCATATTCCACTAATTTTTTCCATCCAATTTTTTTATCATTTCTTAAAACCCGTGCCGCCAAGAAATGAGACTCCTAATGGCGGATGGAGGGAGTATCTCACAATGAGAAACTTTAGTGACATTGTATTTATATAATCAGTTAAATAATGTCGCGTACTCATAAATAAAATATCGCTTTTTTCGGCTAAGTTTTAAAGTTGCAGGCATACCAAAATTTGAGTAAACTTTATGGTTTTTCCTACAAATGCAAATGTGTGATCTTTATTACTCCCTCCATCCCCGATTAAGAATCACTCTTTTCCATATCGATCCGTCCCCGATTAAGAGTCACTCTTCCTACTTATTATATTTGGACATCAAAAATACCCTAATTGTTGGCAAAATTTACACAAAATGCCATTATTTACATTTAAAAAAAAAAAGAAATGGAAATGGAAACAGCAGTCAACTCTCGATACTCTCTCTCATTCACTCTCACTCTCGATTCTCTCTCTCTCATTCATTCTCTCACTCTCGATTCCTCCGCCTCACTCACTCCCCCTCCGCCTCCCTCCGCCTCGATGGACACTATCGTCCCTGAAACACCGCCCGACTGGGTTGACGACGACGAAATTGGTCGTGGGTTCGGGGTTCACGGTGTTCCACCGTTCATAGGCGACGACGGGGCTGAAGGTCTGACACCCCCGATTTGTTCTTTTACGGATCTGAAACTGAAACTCCGTCCAAGGGTTTCAACGGATCTGAAACTGAAGCTCCGTCTAAGGGTTTCGACGGATCTGAAACTGCAGATCCGTCCGAGGGCTTCTACGGTTCTGAAACTCTACCTCTGTCCCCATTAATCGACGGATCTGAAACTTTACCTCCGGCTGTGGTGTTTGACGAATCTGAAACTCAGCCTCCGTCGCAGCCGTTTGACTGGTCGGAGACCAAGCCGCCTTCACATCCTGTGAATTGGGGGGAAAGTGAAACACCTTCCATGGAATTTATTTAATCACTACACCATTATCTCTTTATCCAAAATTTATTTGCACATTGAATAGTTCAAACAAATTTACTACACAAAAAGTTAAAGAGGTCCCACATTCCACTACCTAACTCAATTTATTACACCACACATTCAAACACTTCCTTAAAACCCGTGTCCGGTCAAATAGTGACTCCTAATTGGGGACGGAGGGAGTATTATTTTGCTTTTCCTATCCAATCTCTTTGAAGCTGTCGACCTTTGTTTATTTCCCTATGTACTAAGCAAAATCATTCATTCTCCCATATTATAAGTACCATTATCAAGTCCTTTTAAACCTCTCACCCCTCTCTCTCCTCTCTATCTCCTCTCTCTCTCTCACACACACACACACTTCTTGTTGTTATTCTTCTTGGCTATTTTCAGGTGGAAGACATGTCGGAGACGGAGACGGAGACGGTGACGTCGGGGCGGTTTCGCAGGCATTGCTTAAGAGAGAGAAAAGTATGCAACATGTTACATGAGAATCAATTGCCTCCAAGGGGTTGAGTTTTCTTGAAATATGATAGAGAGAAAAATGCAACCTCTAGGCAAGTCTGCTGCTTGGCTGAAATTTAAAGTTTTTTTTGGCTTTTTTGACCTAAGTTTTTCTTTGTTTTTATTTCCTTTTATTTTCCAATGGCTAGTTGGGATTGGCCAAACATGGTGGGAGAAGAATAAAATCTTTAGTTGTCTGAAGATTCCCAAGCTAGATTGACCATTTCTCAATGTTCTTTTCAACATAAAATCCAATTTTTTTTCCGTTTTCATTGACAGTTTAACTTTTATTAAAGTTCTTGTTTTTCCGTAGGTTTAAATTCTCCTTGTAATAATCATGTCATCCTTTGGGATTTAGATTCATGGATCGTTTAATTTGGTGTTTTTTTTGCTAAAACATGTGTAACTTTTATCCATTTATTATCAAGTTAAAATGGTGACTTGTTCATGATTCATACTATGAAAGAATTAAATATTTATATTTCAAAGATTTCCGGAATATGAAGATTACTCTCGTGAGTTTGATTGACACAACGATTTTGGATTAACAATTAGTTATTTACAATAGAAAATTATTATTTTCTCAATGTATTCAAATAAAATTTTCCCATTCTTAGATAGCAATTAATCAATCAATTAGTACGATAAGAGAGAAGTTAACTAAATAAAAAGACAATAAAATTTGTTAATCAGGTAAGACGTGATCTCATGATGACAAATTGACAATAATTGATGAGTCATATAAATAATTAATTGCATGACCGAATTTCTTCACTATAGCTAATAGTAATGTGTCTTGTTTTGAAATTTTAATCACCACTAAAAAGGGTTAATTAATTAGGACGCCAACTAATAACAGTCCTTATACCTTAATTCGTGGTGTTTAAGAAAGCAATTATGATGAATCACTGAACCATCGATCACCTAATATAATTATTAAACAAGTAATTAAATTCTTATTAGCAAATTTATCTCGTTTATATGTAATAATCGAAATTGTAAATTTTCTATTGGTTTAAGATTATTGAATAATTGTATAAGAAAAATATGGATGGATAAATGAACTTTTTAGCTGGCGCTTTCAAACAGTAATCTCCACTAATCAAATTCAACACCTTGTAATTTTTTGGCCTAATCTTTGCTTTATGTGTTGTCGGTCTTTGTTTTTAGCTACTTGCAGTTGCCACGTGTCTCCAGCCAATTCGTGCCAATAAAACCTTTTTTTGGAAATTTGTTTATTCACATTATCACAAAAGATGATCAATATTCAATAATATTTTGTAGTCCGTAGTAATCTAAAGCTCTGATTTATTATTTTGGCCAATTCCAATTTGTAAAGAACTATTATTATTATTATTATTATTATTATTATTATTATTATTATTATTATTATTATTATTATTATTATTATTATTATTATTATTATTAATGAATACATATACTTTAGATGTTGCTATTGAATTCAAACCATGAACTTTTCATGTTGAAACTTGTTGTTGTGATAAATATAGCTTACTACATAAATTAATTGGGCTAGTCCAGACTCAAATGAACATGATTTACATAAAAGGTCTATATGTGAGATCAGCCCCAACAGTCTTGTTATTTCAAGCAAAATGATAAAGCAGCAACAAAATGGAAGATGAGGACAAATGTTGGAAAAATAAATAATAACTACAGACAACCAGTGATTGGGAATAATATGTAATCTTGTACTCCCTCCGTCCACCATTAGGAGTCTCATTTCTTGGCGGCACGAGTTTTAAAAAAAGTTAAGAAAAGTGGGTGGAAAAAAGTTAGTGGAATAGGGGTCTCACTTGTATATATTGGTTTTAAATGAAATGTGAGTGGAATGAGTGAGTGGAAGGTGGGACTCTGTTACCATTTATGGTAAAAGTGAACCGGGACTCCTATTCGCAGAGGACTAAAATGGAAAAACGGGACTCCTATTCGCGGACGAAGGGAGCATAGCTTAAATTATTTTCAGTACTATCAAGTATATATAATTGAGATTCCCAGATTCCTCTCTCTATTTTATTTTATGGCCAACAATCATGTCATGGTGATTGATCTATTGAATGTTTTTAATAATTTAACAAATTACAAGTCTGTGAAATTTAATAATTTTTCCAAAAGAAACAAAAAGAGGAGAGAAATCCAATTAATATTATAGCAATTATTATCTTAATCACAAACTTATTATATAAACTACTAAAAACGACATAATTACACACTAATTTCTCTAGCGCGCTAGCCCAAGTCTTAAGCGATAAATACTAACAAAAAGTATCACTTTTGATAATATAAAGGTACCCTAAGTCCATTAAATGAAAAAAATATTAAAAAAATATATATAATAAAGTGGCATTAATTAAACCCACCTCTAATGATGAAATATGAAATGTGATTACTTGATACGTTTAAGCATGTGGACACCTCATTTAGACTCATAAGTAGATCTTTCTTTACATCATAAAAATTTTATTCTATACTATCATAATTCTTGTATAATGATTATAAAGATGGAATTTTTTTTACTTCTTTTATGTATTTTAGAATTTAGCTGTGGTTAATAGTATATAAATTAGGAATATTCTTAGACATGCCAATATATAATAACAGGTATTCAATTGTTGAGATCGATTGACAAAAACGATAATGTTGATTGCAATGTAAATACAATATTACCCTCATTGGCTTCCATTAATTATAGTGTAAATATCGATAACTAACGTCAATTCTACATAGCATTCATTATCATTATTACTATTATTATGAAAATTATGCTGACTACATTTTACAAAAAATGTTTATATCCCAAATTATCGATTTTGTAAAAAAAAATTAGTACTATGATTTAAGTTTTTGAAGAGGGGTAAATATGTAAAAGCGGTGCTGGTGTAGCTTCAATTCACATGGTGTCCAGCCCTTTTTCGACTTTTAGTGTTTGTTTATTTATTAGCAACTTATATCAATAAATTAAATTTTGTACTGTTTTCCTAATTTTAAATTCATGCAAAGATACAACGTTACAGATGGGGTGCATGTTATTTTCCAAGTGATATTATTGAAATAGGATGGGGGGTGGGTGGGGTCCACACCCCTCATTAATCATTGATATGGTTTTACTTTTATTTTCTTTTAAATAAAAATCGATCACAGTCTATTTCGACTCGTTAAATTATATTGATCACAATTTATATATTCATATTTGTATTTAGGACTTGTCAATTTCAGAGTCGTTGTTCTATCAAATTGGCCAACGTGTGCATGGAAATTGAAAGATTGTGACACTCAAAATAATGTTCAATGTTGAAAGATTGTGACTATGGAAGTGGGATTGATTAATATCTAGTACTCCCTCCGTCCCGTGCTACTCGCACGTTTGCTTTTCGGCTCGTCACAAAGTCATTACACTATTTATAATTTAAGTTAGAATTAATGCATTTAATTAATATGTTAGTTTAAGTTAAGAGCTCTTTTATTAAGTGATGTCTCATTACACCTAAAATTCTTTTTTAATTACACAAAAAAATCAATCCCAAATTTACGGCCTAAAATGAAAAGTGCGAGTAGCATGGGACGGAGGGAGTATTTATTATAAATACTTGAATATTCTACTGTTAGTATTTATATATTTAAAACCCAACATAATTAGTTGCACCTTCGAAATTTGAATAGTGATTTTTAAAAAATCCTCAAATTTTCTATGATGATTTTTTTTTTCTAATAAATATCATGCTAGGTTGGAACACATGTAATTTTTCAGTAATGTGAGTGAATAGTGATACAAATGTATTAATGTGACAACGTGAATGATTAAACAATGTTGTTTTTAGCTTAAAAAACTAAAAATTTAAATAAAACATATTTATTAAGATATGAAGCGCGAGTCAAACTAGAAATAATTCATTTTTTCATGTCATTATTTATCCATTCGAATATTTAAATTAAAACAAAAAAAATCATATGTTCATTTTTCTAGAGAGATAGAAAGAATAGCATTGACAGCTCCACTTAATGAAAGAACCTTGACATCCCACATGATAGTAGTTCATACATGAACAGTTTTCTCTTGACAACCACAAAACAAGAAACATTATCTTTTAAGGGTACAGACAGTTTTAAAATAAAAATAAATAATTATTTGTACTTTATGTGCGATTAAGATTCTAAATATTCGTTAATCTTGTTTGAGTTGACCAAATTAGGCAATAATATTCAATTAGCAGCACTGTCACTTCATTAAACACATTCCTTCCATGTTTTAATGTCGGAAGAAATGTGCAATAGTCCAAATGGTTAGAGTCATTTGTAGCAAGATTAGTAGCTGGTTAGAATCCCAAGACCTCACGAACTCAATTAAACTAATCCAATCACTACTTAATCATTAGATTTATAGTTAATAGTAATTCCAAACAAAGAAAATCCACACACATGCAAAAAGGGTCCCATCTCTTTTTCCTTTTTTCTTTTAAATTTTTTTAAAAAAATTTAACCAAGAGAAATTGAAGGCTACTTCGTCCCTTAAATTTTGTCACATTTTTTCATTTCCTTTCGTCCCACAAAATTTGTCACATTTCACATTTTACCATTTTGGTAGTGATCTCATATTCCACTAACTCATTTCAATTCACATTTTATTATAAAACTAATATTCCATCCGTCCCACTTAAAATGAAACATTTGGGAATCGGCACGAGATTTTATGTAGTGTTGTTTTGTGAGTTAATGAAGAGAGTGTAAGAGCGATGAAAAAGTAGAGATATAGTTGTTTTTATTTTAGGAAACGTTTCATTTTTAATGGGACAAACAAAAAAGGAAAACGTTTCATTTTTAATAGGACAGATGGAGCATATAAAAGTATGACTCACTCTCCACTAATTTTTTCAACTCACTTTCCATTATATTTCTTAAAATTCGTATCTAGTCAAAGTGTGACAAAATTTAAGGGACGGATGGAGTATTATTCACCGTTGTGTTGTTTTAAGTGCGTTGCTTGTTTTAGTAACTCTCTTCTCACTTTGTTAATGGTTTGAATATTTTGTGTTGCAATTATCGAAAAACAAACTATCAAATCTAATGAGATAAAAAATAAAAAACAACCAATACCCAAAAAATAGAAGGTTTAGGGGGATCTCTAGCACCCCCACATTTTTTCCACAATATTTTTGTATTATTTTATAATTATTTTAATTTAGCATCCTTTGTTAGGAAATTCGATTTTAGCCTTTCCTAAACTATTTTTTGTGTCCACTCAATATCATGCTAATACAAATTTCATTTGAAAATCATACACGACAGACTCGACCTACTAGTGGGACATTTTAGTTATTATTATTTTATTATTATTAATGTGGTAAATTCAACTACATTATTCACTGTCCATTCCATACAAATCTCGTTTGTATTCAACATCCACCCTCTCTATCGCATTTATAGTGATATTTTTTTGGAATGTCTTATTTAAGTGACACATTTAACAAAAATGATAGTCTCTGTAATTTATTCTCTTATACTATATAGATGTGATCCGTTGCTAACTTTCTTAAGTTGCTAACTCTACTAACTCATCAATATAATGTATTAAAAATGTCAATACGATGACATTGAAATGCTAACATAAACGTAGTTGATATTTTTATACACTATGTTGACATTAATATTTAAAATGTAAACACAAATTTGTGTTAATATTTTAATGGGATTGTGTTGATATTTTTAATACAATGGGTTAATAAGTTAGCAAGTTACCGATTTAAGAAAAATTATCATTATAACACACCCCCACTATATTCTACAGTTTTAAATAATTAAAAATATATTAAATCATGTATCCAATAAGAAATGTATAGATCCTATTGGCACAATGGGATAAATTGAAGTAGTAAATCATGTGAGACAGATTCGACCTCGTAGATTAGCTTCAACACTTTCATCACCCACTTGATCAATTAGGCCACTCTAAAAAAGCACAAGGGCCCCACACTCTAGGTAATAATTGTACTACTAACTAACTGGTTAACCAATCATTGATTCAGCTTTGTTCATATACACATCTTCCTGTCCATCATCACCACCACCACCACCCTTCTTGCAAGAACCTATAATGGTGCAAGAAAACTGAAAAAACCAAACCTTAATCAAATCAAAAAACAAAAAAAATGAGGCCTCACCTCCTCTTCCCCTTCTTCCTCTACTGTTCCATTGCTTTCCATTCTGTTCTTTCCATCAATCAGCTCTCATCTCTCCTACAAATCAAATCCACCCTCATTGATCCACTCAACAATCTGCAAAACTGGCAAGAAAACTCCACAGATTCAGACAAATCCACCTCCCCACATTGCCGTTGGGCCGGCATCCTCTGCAGCCGAGACTGCCTTGTGGTGAGGCTGGACTTGTCCAGCATGAACCTCAGTGGCATCGTCTCTGATCACATTCAAGATTTGAGCAGCCTTGTGGAGCTCAATCTCTCGAACAACTCGTTTTCGAGTGAGCTCCCGAGGGTTTTAGGCAATCTGACCTCACTCAAAAGCATTGATCTGAGCCAGAACAGCTTTGTTGGAAGGTTCCCTTCTGGGCTTGGGGCCTTCCCTGGGCTGGAGATGGTTAACGCGTCGAGCAACAATTTCGAAGGGCGGATCCCGGATGATCTAGGCAATGCATCTTCTTTGGAGAGTTTGGATTTTAGGGGGAGTTTCTTTGAAGGCTCAATTCCTTCATCTTTCAAGAATTTGAAGAGGATGAGGTTTTTAGGCCTTTCGGGGAATAACTTGACTGGGAGGATCCCGGTCGAGTTAGGCCAGATGGAGTCGTTGGAGACAATGATCATCGGATACAACGAGTTTGAGGGTGGGATTCCTAAGGAGTTTGGTGATTTGAGGAATCTTGAGTATCTTGATTTGGCTGTGGGGACTTTGGGTGGTGAGATTCCTAAGGAGTTGGGGAAGTTGAAGAGGCTGACAACTGTTTACTTGTATCAGAATAGGTTTGAAGGGAAGATTCCTTCTGAGATTGGGGGGTTAGATTCTTTGGTGTTTCTTGATTTGTCAGACAACAGGTTTTCAGGTGAGATTCCCTATGAGGTGGCAGGGCTTGAGAATCTCAAGCTGCTGAATCTCATGTGTAATAACTTGAGTGGCTTGATTCCTCCAAAGATTGGTGAGCTGAGGAATCTTGAGGTTCTTGAGCTGTGGAGGAACTCTTTGGAGGGATCTCTGCCTTTGAATCTTGGGAGAGATTCCCCCTTGCAATGGCTTGATGTTTCATCAAACAATTTGTCTGGTGAGATTCCACCTAGCTTGTGTGAGTTGGGGAATCTCACTAAGCTTATTCTGTTTAACAACTCCTTCTCGGGTCCAATTCCCGCGAGCTTGGCTAGCTGCTCGTCTCTTGTTCGTGTCAGGATTCACAACAATCGCCTCTCGGGACCCATCCCTTTAGGCTTCGGAACTCTGCCTCGGCTGCAGAGGCTGGAGGTGGCCACCAACAATTTGAGTGGTGAAATCCCTCGAGATTTTGCTCTTTCTACATCCCTCTCCTTTGTGGATGTCTCGAGGAATCGCCTTGATTTGTCGTTACCCTCGAGCATTCTCTCCGTTGGGACTCTCCAGACGTTCATGGCGGCCTCAAACAGCTTGGTGGGAGAGATCCCTGATGAGTTCCAAGGCTGCCCTTCTCTGTCCGTTCTTGATTTGTCTTTCAACCGTTTCTCCGGGGTGATTCCAAAGGGCGTTGCTTCGTGTCGAAAACTGGTGACTTTAAATCTCAGAAGCAATGAGTTGAGTGGAGAAATCCCAAGGGCAATAGCCACAATGCCAACACTCTCAGTTCTTGATTTATCCAACAACTCTCTGGTTGGGAGGATACCTCAGGACTTTGGCAGCTCACCGGCTCTTGAAACGCTCAACGTATCGTACAACAAGCTCGTGGGGCCAGTCCCGAGCAACGGGATCTTGATGACGATCAATCCGGACGATCTGGCTGGCAATGCCGGTTTGTGTGGTGCAATACTCCCACCTTGCTCACAAGGCTCAATTAGGCCTCCTGGGCATAGTAAGGCTCATGTGAAGCACATTGTGGTAGGATTTTCCGTCGGAATTGCTGCGATTTTTGCTGCGGGAATCCTCGTTTTCGCGGTGAGGCAGGTGTACAGGAAGTGGTACCTATGCAGCAGCAGCTCATTCACAGATTTGTTCAAGAAAAGCAGCTCAGAATGGCCTTGGAGGCTTGTGGCATTTCAAAGGCTGCATTTCACAAGTGCTGAGATCTTGTCTTGCATAAAGGAGTCGAACGTGGTGGGCGTGGGCGGGACGGGGATCGTGTACAAGGCCGAGACGCAGAGGCCTCACACTGCTATAGCAGTGAAGAAGCTGTGGAGATCAGAAGCAAGTGATGTGGAAAGTGGAGATGAACTCTTTGCTGAGGTGAATATCTTGGGAAAATTGAGGCATAGGAACATAGTTAGATTGCTCGGGTATCTCCACAACGAGGCGGATGTGATGATGCTGTACGAATACATGCCTAACGGGAGCCTTGGGGCTGCATTACACGGGAAGGAAGCCGGGAGGTTCTTGGTGGATTGGGTTTCTAGATACAATGTTGCTCTTGGTGTAGCACAGGGACTTGCGTATCTTCACCACGACTGCCACCCTCCGATCATCCACAGAGACGTGAAGTCGAACAATATCTTGCTAGACTCTGATTTTGAGGCAAGGATTGCTGATTTTGGCCTTGCAAGGACAATGCTGCACCAGAATGAGACTGTTTCCATGGTGGCTGGATCATATGGTTACATTGCACCGGGTAATTTCCCTCCCTTCGTCTTTAAAAAGCCTGTTTCTTGATATAAAACGCGCGTTTCTGATCTGTTTTCTTCGTGTAGAGTATGGTTACACACTCAAGGTTGATGAGAAGAGTGACATATACAGCTATGGAGTAGTGCTGCTCGAGCTCTTGACCGGGAGGGCTCCTTTGGACCCTTCTTTTGGGGAGTTGATTGACATTGTCGAATGGGTGAGACGAGAAGTGAAGAGTAAGGCGAAATCCGAGGCTGCGTTGGATCCGGACATTGCAGGGCAGTGTAGGCATGTGCAAGAAGAGATGATTCTTGTGCTCAAGATTGCACTTTTGTGCACTGCTAAGCTGCCCAAGGAGAGGCCCTCGATGAGGGACGTTGTGATGATGCTCGGGGAGGCGAAGCCGAGGAGGAAGAGCATATGCCAGAGGTGGGGATATGGTGAGAACAAGGAGAAAATGATATTTGCACATTCACCAGTTATAGGGCAATTGTAGTTGAGAGATTGAACTTCTTGAGTTTGTTTTGGATGCTTTTGAAGTTTGGTTGGTTAAATTTGTGTTGATAGAATTGTAAAGTTTTTTTTTTTCTTTTTTGTATGTTGTTTTTCACCCTTTTTGTGGTTGTGGTAATAAAGGGAAAGAAGCATAGTGTTTATACAATATAGATTTCCTCTTTGATTTTTGAGTAGCTTAACTATTTTTTGTGCAGGTTGGAGCTTGGTTATGTTGATAGAATTCTAAGTATATTTCTCAATTAAAAAGTGAAAATTTCTCGTGTCGTCGAAATCGAAATTGATGTGACACAAAACCACGTTGTTTTCGATAAACCAATGCCGTTTTATAAAGTGGCGTCGGTCCAAAATAACGATCTTTTGTTGCCACATCATATTTGATTTTGTCATAATATTTTTAACAATAACGAAAAATTGGAAATTATATTTTTATAGTATTTCAATTTCAAAAATGTCTTAGAAATCAATCAATAATAAAAAAAAGTTATAATTTAAATGAGAGTTAAAAGTTGTAATTTTAAAGATAATTAATCCTTAATTAAAATGTGGAGAGCAGTACAAAATTAACTCCAAATTACTGAATGTGTGAACGAACAATAGCATTACCAGAAATACAAAAATATTGATTTTTCTTATCGTCCAAAATGTAGAAAAATCCTTCACTATTTTGACGCCTTTAAATAAACCGTCGTACTTATGAATTACTACTATTTTCCATCAGTAGTTGCATTGCACATATCACCAAAAAACCCGGTTTAAAATTTTATTGATTAATTATTACTTAGTTAATTACTCTGTTAATAGAATTTATTTATTTTAACTCTACATTAAGAAAATAAATTTCATTTATTTGTAAAATACAATACTGATCTGCATATCATTTTTGCTAATAACAAGTAAAGTCATTTTAGTCTAGCATTAAAATACATAAAACATCTTACTCATAAATATTAATCTTTTTTAAAATTAAATATACAATATATTCTTTTTATATAACTTAATATACCTCTAAAACTACATTATATTATTTGATTTGTACTTATAATTAAAATGGTTTCGATCAATTAAGATTAAAACATGAACTGATAGCTTCATTAACTCACTTATCGATCAAACTTTTAAAACATGCATTGCCTATATATATCCACCAACATAAATAAACAACAACCATCCTCATCCTCATTCTCATCCTCATCGCCTTCTCTTTCTTCTCCGGTCACTATAAATGTCGCTCGCCTTTCTCCGGCCACCGAGTTGGGTGTTTGAGCCCAAATTTTCCAGGTCCCATTTAGACGTTAATTTATTGATGATTGTAATTAGCATAATTATATTATGTTTGCTGATTATTATCTTGTTTCTTTTGTAGTCAAAGGATTGCGAATGACCATCGCCAAAAAATCATATGTCACTGTTAAATCCAGCCTTACTGCAACACTAAGATGAACTGGTATCACTTTTCATTATGAACAAAACAAATAACTTGCCACATCATATTTTATTTTGTCAAAATATTTCAATTTTAGCCATGGTAAGACGATTGAAAAAAATTGAAAATTACTAAGTTTATATTCTAATTTCAAATATCATGGGATCAACCAATAGTCATCGAAAAATTATAATTTAAATTACAATTAAAAGTTGTTATTTACATGATAATTATTCCTTAATTAAAATGTGGTAAACTCTACGATGTACTGTTATTGAATAGGAACGGCGAGCAGTCCAAAATTAACTCCATATATTTGTGAATAAATAGCCATTACCAAAATTAGAAAAATCGGAGTACTGGTTTTAATGATTATCCAAAATGGATAGAATATTTTTGTAGAAAAATCCTTACTATTTGGACGCCTTTAAATAAACAATATATATATTCACTAAACAAAGGGTATAGGAAAATTAGATTTATTTAGGCCCAATTTAACAGGTTGTTGACAATTGAAACATAAAAATGAATATAATAATATTCCAACATCGGTGTACACAAAGAGCTTAATCCACTATATAGGTCTCATGGGCCTCTCCTCCTATCACCAATTGATTTTAGGATGGAACCCATGGATTTCTATCATGGTATCAGAGCGGGTCGCCGACTGTGGGTCATATTTAACTAACCCAGCAGTATATCTGGGCTGAAACCGAAAAAAATGACTGACCTAGCAGTATAACTGGGCTGAAAATTTGGGCCAGTGGTCCAACCGATCAAAAAAAGATTGGGCCGATTGTCCAATCGATCATAAAAAAGTCCAACCCCTCCAAGATTCACCTTGAAAGGTTTGAGGGAGAGTGTTGGCAATTGAAACATAAAAATGAATATAATAATATTCGTACACAAAGAGCTTAATCCATTATATAGGTCTCATGGGCCTCTCCTCCTATCACCATGTGGTTTTAGGATGGAACTCATGGATTTCTATCTGCAATAATAAATTATTCTCAATCACTAGTTGAATCGCACATATCACCAAACACCCTGTTTTATTATTAGTTAATTAGCAAGTGGAGTACTATTTTAATAAGAATTTATTTAATTTTTGTTAAAGTTTAATTAGGGGAGATGTAGTATTACTATTTATCTAAATACATATGAATGTCCATTATAAACAATTTACACGTACTTTATATCTGGGCAAAGAGGGAAACATAGTGCTTAGCTTACCATCAAAGTAAAACTACCTAGCTAAGAGCTTAAATTAAATTAATGTAATTTATAGGTATTAGTTCTGGTGGACTAAAACACAATCGTGAAGTATATATTGTACAGTAATAAATATTTGAATCAATAAACATACGTAACTAACATACTTTCTCACCCCTAGAATATTAGTCCCTTTTAATGTTCATATACATTAAGAAAATCTATAATTTGACTTTATTTGGAAACCACAATTTAAATGCACTTATAGTACAGTAGTACTAATTATCTACATATCATTTTTACTAATTATAATACACTTGACACTTTTGGAAATAAAAAATAAAACCACAATTCAAATATATTACTTGCATTATAAAAATCTTTAAACAATATATATACAATCCTTAAATATTAATCTTTCTTACTAGTATAACTTAATATACCTCTTACCTTTTACATTATATTATTTGATAATTGATAAATGTACTTATAAATAAACTGGTCCGATCAATTAAAACATGAACCGATAGCTTCAATAGCTCACTCATCGATCAGATTTTTAAAACATGCATTGCCTATATATATGTTCCACCAACATAAATAAACAGCAACCATCGTCATCGCCGCCTCTTTCCTCCCCAGCCCCGAATTATAAATGTCGCTCGCCTTCAACATCGGAGTCACACCTTTCTCCGGCCACCGAGTTGGGCGTTTGAGCCAAATTTTAATTAGACGTTAATTGTTGATGATTTTAATTAGAATATTTATATTATGTTTGCTTATTTTATCTTGTTTCTTTCGTAGTGAAAAAAGGATTACGAATGGCCATGGCCAAAAAGTCATATGTTACCGTTAAATCCAGCCTTACTACAACAGTAAGATGCAAACTCAAAATCTTGTCTTGTTCTTATTCGATCAAATTCTGGATTTCGATTTAAACACATGCCCCTATTTTAGGATTTGTTGGGAGAATTAAAGGAGAAGTTGAAGAGGGAAGGCGATGATTCTCGAGCAACTGCACCTTTTCCACCTTCGGATGTACCCTCGAGTCTGTGTATAATCGACACCCTAGAAAGATTGGGAGTCGACCGACACTTCCAATCCGAAATTGATACTATTCTTGAAAAGACATATAGGTTGGTAGGGGACAGACACATAAATAAAGATCGACATATATACATATGTCATTTAAATTTTATTCGAAAATATATTTTTTAAGTGATTCCGATCATTATAAGGTCTTTAACTTAATTCATCACCATCATAAAAATATAAGAAGTATGATTATTTTTGCTAAATTGATAGGTTAATTATTTTGGAAGATTGCAAGATTCTGGAGATAATTTTAGATTTTATATTTTGAATAAGATTATGAATTTTTAAATCTTTTTACGTGAACCTTAATTGTGAATAATGCAGATAAACACGTAAATAATATGACTACGTAAAATACACAGGTTATGGCAGAAGAAACACAAAATTATATATTCTTTTGTAATGCATACTTTACTGAAACAAATGGAAAGAGAAGCCAGTTGAAATCCTATTTAAAACCTTGTACAATACAGTAAATGAGGTTGCAGTGATGGCTGGTGTCGAACAAGGACGTGATGTGAAAGGATTTCTTGTTGAACTGGTATGCATTTGTGTCCCACTCTTATTCTTATATCTATCTCGCTCCGTCGCAAGATAAGTGATTTGTATTCCTTATTGGGATATCATAAATAAATAAATTTTTATTTTCTTTCGTACATTATTCTAGTACTATTTCGTATTTATTGTACTGCTTAATAATTTAAATTTATTCTATGTCCTACTCTATTACCTACTAAACATCACTTTCTTACTTCTCGTGTCCAAAATTAAATGCAGTGGATTGAAATGCTTTTAGCTATGAAGATAGAATTGGATACATGGACTGACAGCGTGCAACTAAGCTTGGATGAGTGCATGTGTAAATCGTGGATATCGCCCGGTTGCAGAATGTCACTTCTCATGTCGTCGCTATTCCTCGCTGTTAAATTATCCGAGGAAATGCTTAGGAGTGAAGAGTGTAGTGATCTGTGTAGGCACGTTTCAACGGTTCTTCGTCTACTCAACAATGTGACGACTTTTGAGTAGGGGGTAAAAAAAACCGGAAACCGAATATCCGAACTGAACCAAACCGAAATTTTGAAATTCGGTTCAATTTTTTCGGTTTTTCGGTTCGGTTCGGTTTTAAAAATAAAAAAAATTTGGTTTTTCGGTTCGGTTCGGTTCGGTTCGGGCGAAGAAAAAAACCGAAAAACCGAATTATATATATATTCTATTAATTTAATATATTATATTATATATAATATATATTCTTTTAATATATTCTACTATATAATATATATTATATGTATTATTAATTTTATATTATATAAATATTCTATTAGTATATATAAAATAAAATAAAATACACATATATAAATATATATTTATATTATATTTATTTTTTTCAGGTTTTTCGGGTTTTTTTTTGGGTTTTTCGGTTTTGTTCGGGTTTGTCGGTTTTTTACGTTCGGTTTTCGGTTTTTTCGGTTTCGGTTTTTCGATTTTTCAGTTCGGTTCGGTTTGGATTTTGAACTAAATTCGGTTTTTCGGTTTTGGTTCGGTTTTGACAAAAAACCGAACCGAAACCCGAATGCACACCCCTACTTTTGAGGTAAGATTTCTCTACACCGAGTGGATTGAGTATTTGAAGGATAAGAATCATAAGATGTTAAACAAGATTCATGAGACTGACCAGAATTTGACCAGACTTCGTTATTTTAAATGTTAGAGGGAAAGCAAGACAAATAAAATGACCAGTTTTGAGTAAACTATATCGGATTAATGTAGGAGATCCAAATATCCAATATACAAATATAGATCCTTCAACCAACTCCTACCAAAAATACACACAATGTTACTCCAATTGTAACATAATTCTATACACAATAATCCCATCTCACCCTACACTTTCACATATCAAAATACACTCACTCAGAAGCAGAAAATCACCATACAATCTGCAAATTTGTGGCATTCAAACCATCACCTCTCATCCCCCAACCAGTTGTCCTTCTCCTTCGGCACCGTCGGCCCCTCCTCCCCGTAAAGCTCCGTCGGAAAAAGCTCCACAAAGCTCTCCACTGAAAACCTCAGAAAAAATGGAAGGTTGTTCAGTATCTTCTCCAGCTCACTCCCTGAGCTATACACAACAGTTGGCCCCCATTCCCTCATATACTGCAGCCACGCCGGCTCGACAACGACGTCGCCTAGGTACTCCGCAGCCACGACCCGATACCTCGAGCTAGAATCAACCGAGTAGTCGCTCTTCGCACAGTCGTTCGTTGCCCCAATCCCGAGCGTGGACGAGCCCTGAATGTAGCACCCCTCATGGGGGAAACTCGCGTGCCCGTTCCTCGACGCGTACACGGCGGGTTTGTTCCCGTCTACGAACTTGAGCTCGGAGGCGTCCACCCACCGCCCCCCGCTGTGCTCGGAGTAGTAAACGCTCCAGAGCTCCCCGGTGAAGTTGCTCACACGGAGAGTGTAGTGCTCCCAGTCGCCCACGTGCTCACCTATCGCGGTGAGAGGGAAGCTGAACGACGCAACCTGGATCGTGGCCGGGCCGTTGAAGGGGCAGAATATCCACATTGCAATGTCTGTGAAACTCCCCCCTGAGGCTGGCTTCACATGAACATAAAGCTCTGCTGTTTCAATATTACCCGATTTCACAAACTCGTGCCACTTCTCTTCCGACGGGAGATCAAGCCAGAATTCCCCGTCGTTCCAGCCGCCACTAGGTAAAACCGAGCCGTGGGAATCAATCTCCACTCCTTTATCCATCCCATCCTTATACAGAAGCGATCCGTTGTTAAAAAACCAAGAAACGGACGACGGCAAGTAAACCTCATCGGGGTGGAAGTACAGTGTCGGCCCGTAGTGGTGGATGAGCGCGTGAACTTGCTCAAGATCCGGCATTGCATCCAACGAAGCATCGAGGTTTCTCAAGCAAGCAATGCTCGAGACCTCACCACTGTCGTCCCTGCTGCAGTAGAACGTGCCAACGGGAACGCTCCTACAGAGCATCCCTCGCTCACACGCCCTCGTGCTCCACACATAAAACTTCCCACTTGAAAAGATTGCTTTCCTATCGAATAAGACCTCATCAACCTCACAGCTCGCAGTGAGATCGCCTCGGACGCATCTCACTTCCTCAACATCAGGCTGTCCCGACTTTGTGGTGACCACAAATCCCATAGCTTTGTACCCTTGTGGTGCATTTGGAAGCCAAATGTAGCCACTTCCATCGCGATGAGTGTCCTCACTGTGAAGACATTAATTGCTCAGTTGCAATTTGTTGGTAGATTGTGATAGCTCGGCAGTTCGCGCACCGAGTTCGGCAAGTTCGGCAAGTTCGCCAGTTCGCAAGTTCGCCAGTTCGCAAGTTCGGCAGTTCGGTAGTTCGGCAGTTCGGCAACAAGCTCGGCAGCTCCGTGATCTGGAGAGAAAGATCAAAACATGAAGAAGAGCTCGGCTGCTATGACAACTCGTTTTAACAGCCATTAGATCTGGTTGGTAGTCAAGATTTAATCCTAGCCGTAGGATTAAAAATAGCCGTTAGTTTGTTAAATAGCTAATCTTTTAGTTAGCTTTGTACAGTAGCTTTTACACAATTCCATTCCAATATTCCAAGAAGGAAATTCTCTTCAAGATTCGAAATCTCCAAGTTCTTAATCCTCAACGCCTCATTCATCTAATCCCAACAAGTGGCGCCGTCTGTGGGAATCGGAGAGGCGTCCAGAAGGAAAGCTCCAGTGGTGAATCGATCAAGCCCTAAAATCGATTTCAATGGCTTCGCGATTTGAAGCAGAAAAGTTTACCGGAAAAAATGATTTCGGTTTGTGGAGAATGAAGATCAAGGCGTTGCTAATCCAGCAAGGGTTGGCGGATGCACTCAACAAAGATGATCCGGAAGTAGTTCTCGATGAGAGATCAAAACAGAAGCGAGCTGAGGTACTTGCTAAAGCGCATAGCGTGGTAGTGTTATCTCTCGGAGACAAGGTCTTGCGAGAAGTTTCAAAGGAGACTACGGCGATCGGAATTCTTGAGAAGTGCGAGGAGTTGTACATGACAAAATCCCTTGCCAATCGACTTTTTATGAAGCAGCGGCTGTATTCATACCGCTTTAGTGAGGAGAATAATATTTTGGAGCAATTGGAAGATTTCGGAAAGGCAATCGATGATCTTGAGAACATCGACGTCACCATCGGGGAAGAGGATAAGGCCATACTCCTATTGAATGCCCTGCCTAAAACATACGATCAGATGCGGGATGCAATTCTGTTTGGAAGGGAGGGGACTGTGACTTTGCTACAGGTTCAGTCGGCCCTCAGATCAAAGGAATTGCAGAAGAATGGGGACCAAGGAACTCAGGTAGTCCCCGAGAGCTTGACTATCAAAAAGTTCAAGGGAAAAAGGGGATTCAAGAAGGACAAGGAAGCCCCCAAGTTTAATGGGAGCGGCCAGAAAGAGACACGCTCTTGCCATTGGTGCAAGAAGCCGGGGCATCTCAAGAAAGATTGCTTCGCTTGGAAGCGGAAGCAAGCCCAAGAAGGTGACAACCCCAAGCCCAGCTCCGATTGTGTTGAGGAGCAAGAGACCACTCATGCCTTGAATGTGATGGAATGGCCGGGAGTAGGATCATGGATTCTTGATTCCGGATGTAGTTTTCACATGTGTCCCAGTGTTGAGCTATTTGAAGAGATTTCAGGGGCACAAGGGACTGTGGTGTTGGGCAACAACCAAGTGTGCCAGGTTAAAGGAATTGGGAGTGTTCGATTCAAGCTTGAAGATAACTCCACTATGATCTTGAGTAATGTCAGATACATACCTGAAGTAAAACGTAATCTGATATCTTTGGGGTCCCTTGAAAAGAAGGGCTGCTCTTTTGGTTCTGTTAATGGGGCAATGGAAGTCAGGAGAAGTGGAAGTTTGGTGCTTAGAGGCAAAAGAAATGGCAGCTTGTATTATCTATGTGGATCTGCTGTCAGAGATGCTGCTCAGGCAAATGCAGTGAAGTCAGGGTCTATGGAGCTTTGGCATTTAAGGCTTGGGCATCCAGCTGATAGGAGCATTAAAGAACTGATGAAAAGGGATGTGATTGAAGGATCTGAAGAAAGATCCGGCAAACCATGTGAAGAATGCATCCTGAGCAAAGCCAAGAAGCTTTTATATCAGAAAGGTAAACACACCTCCACTGCCCCACTTGATTATGTGCACAGCGACTTGTGGGGGCCTTCTCCGGTTCTATCTGTTGGGGGAGGGAGATATTACATGACAGTAATAGATGACTACTCTAGAAAGATGTGGGTTTACATACTAAAGGAGAAGTCAGAGGCTTTCTCCAAGTTTAGGGAGTGGTGCCTAATTGTGGAGAAAGAGAAAGGCTGTGCAGTCAAGTGCTTAAGGACTGACAATGGTTTGGAGTTCCTATCTAAAGAGTTTGAGACCTTTTGTCAGTCTAGGGGCATTAAGAGGCATAGAACCGTCCCCTTAAATCCCCAGCAGAATGGTGTAGCGGAGCGGGCTAATAGAACTATTATGGAGAGGGTAAGGTGCATGTTGTTCACCTCGGGTATGGAGAAAAGGTTTTGGGCAGAGGCTGTGTCCACTGCTGTCAAATTAATAAATAAATGCCCTTCCTCTAGCATTAAAAGTGACACTCCGGACTTGAGATGGTATGGAAGTTATGGAGATTACTCACAACTCAAGATTTTTGGGTGTAAAGCATATGCCTATATGAAGCAAACAAAGTTAGATGCAAGAGCTTTAAGATGTGTGATGTTGGGCTATCAATCTGGGGTAAAAGGCTATAGACTCTGGTGCTTGGAGCCTGGAATGCAGAAGGTAGTTGTGAGCAGAGATGTGGTGTTCACTGAGACTGAGCTGCCCTTCAAGAAAACCGAAAAGCCATCTGGGAATGCTGAAACTTCTGTGCCTGGTGCTAGTGTTGAGGTTGGGGGAATGGATGACTCATCAGAATCTGAAGGCTCTGATGGAGATACTCCAGTAACTGTAGCTGGAGAAACTAACCTGAGAGATTATCAACTAGCAAGAGACAGGACAAGAAGGCAGAATGTAAGGCCACCAAGCAGATTTGCAGATGCAGAGATGTTGTACTTTGCTCTCTGTGTGGCTGAAGAATTAGACTTTGCAGAGCCTGGCTCTTATGCAGAGGCCATGAATTGCAAAGAAAAAGACAGATGGTTAAAGGCTATGATTGAGGAGATAGATTCCCTCATCAAGAATGGGACTTGGATCCTGGTAGATAAGGTGGAGGGCAGAAAATTAGTCAGCTGCAAATGGCTTTTCAAGAAAAAGATTGAGTCCGCTGATAATGAACAAATAAGGTTCAAGGCTAGGTTGGTAGCCAGAGGATTCACTCAGGAATATGGGGTGGACTACAATGAGGTGTTCTCACCCGTAGTCAAGCACACATCAATTAGGATTCTCTTGGCTGTGGTGACAAGAATGAACTGGGAACTCGAGCAATTGGATGTAAGAACAGCATTCTTGCATGGAGACTTGGAGGAAACTATCTACATGTCTCAGCCTGAGGGGTTCATTAAGCCAGGGATGGAAGACAAGGTGTGTCTGCTCAAGAAGAGCATATATGGTCTCAAGCAAGCTAGTAGGCAATGGCATAAAAAATTTGATGACCATGTACTCAAGAATGGGTTTGTGAGGTCCAAGTATGATGAGTGTGTGTACATAAAGAAGAGGAAAGGTGTTACTGTTGCTTATTTACTTCTGTACGTGGATGATATGTTGGTGGCAGGAGCCTCGCAGCAAGAAGTACAGAAGGTGAAGGATGATCTGGGGTCTGCATTTGATATGAAGGACCTAGGTGGAGCCAAACGAATTCTGGGTATGAATATAGTCAGAAACAGGCAGAAAGGAGAGTTGTGGTTGAATCAAACTGACTATATTTCCAGAGTCGTCAAGAGGTTTAGGATGGAGGATACTAAACTGACAAAGACTCCATTAGCACAGCATTTCAGGCTATCAATGGAGCAATCACCGAAGACAGAGGAAGAAAGGCAGGAAATGGAAGCTATCCCGTATGCAAACATTGTAGGGAGTGTTATGTATGCAATGATTGGAACCAGGCCAGATGTGGCTCAAGCAATAAGCTGCACAAGCAGATTCATGAGCAACCATGGAAAGGAGCATTGGCTGGCTTTAAGATGGATACTCAGATATCTCAAGGGAGCTGGAGATATTGGGATCTTGTTCAAAGCTGATGCTGGAAAAGAGACTGAGGTGTTGATGGGGTTCTGTGATAGTGATTTCGCAGGCAATGTTGATACAAGGAGGTCTCAGTCCGGATACATTTTCACCTTGTATGGTTCGGCTGTGAGTTGGAAGTCAATGTTGCAAGATGTGGTGGCATTGTCCACAACCGAGGCCGAGTATATTGCCCTTACGTCTGCGGTTAAAGAAAGTTTTTGGTTGAGAGGGATAGCTGCAGATTTTGTGGTAAAGCAGCAAGTCATTCCCATAGGGTGTGATAACAACGGTGCATTGTGTTTAGCGAGGCACCAGGTATTCCACGAACGTAGCAAGCACATAGATGTGCGGCTACATTTTGTGAGAGAAGAGGTGGAGAAAGGTAGGGTCAGATTGTTCAAGGTGGATACAAAGGAGAACCCTGCGGATATGCTGACAAAGCCGTTGACAAGAGAGAAATTTGAGTTTTGTTTGGAGTTGGTTGGCTTGCAGAGAGCCACAATTCCAACTGGTCAATGAAGGTGGAGATTTGTGAAGACATTAATTGCTCAGTTGCAATTTGTTGGTAGATTGTGATAGCTCGGCAGTTCGCGCACCGAGTTCGGCAAGTTCGGCAAGTTCGCCAGTTCGCAAGTTCGCCAGTTCGCAAGTTCGGCAGTTCGGTAGTTCGGCAGTTCGGCAACAAGCTCGGCAGCTCCGTGATCTGGAGAGAAAGATCAAAACATGAAGAAGAGCTCGGCTGCTATGACAACTCGTTTTAACAGCCATTAGATCTGGTTGGTAGTCAAGATTTAATCCTAGCCGTAGGATTAAAAATAGCCGTTAGTTTGTTAAATAGCTAATCTTTTAGTTAGCTTTGTACAGTAGCTTTTACACAATTCCATTCCAATATTCCAAGAAGGAAATTCTCTTCAAGATTCGAAATCTCCAAGTTCTTAATCCTCAACGCCTCATTCATCTAATCCCAACACTCACTCCACGCCAGCGTGTAGCTAAGAGGCTTCTCAAGAGCCGGGGAGCTCGATTCTTCACTTGCCGTGCATTTTGCAGCAAGAACATAGCCCCTCAGTTTCTGATCACTCGGCTGACAGTAGTGACCGAGGCTGAAATACCCGGCTGGAATGCCACTAGGCCGGTAGAATGTGACGCCACTAGCCGACCCGAACAAAGGGGTGCAGCTCCATATTTTGTCAAACTTAGTGATCTGAGCTACTTCTAGTTCTCCTAGGCTAACTTTCCCAGTTGCAAAGGCTTTACCTATGAAGGAAAGAGTTGGTTTAACAACATTAGTTTAAGAGTGAACTACAAAAATGGTCTTTGGACTATAGGTTTATCTCGCACATTTCTGGATTAAGGGTTTATCCCGAAAATGGTCTTTTTTCACTGTTTTCGGTCGAAAATACCCTTTTGGAGGGTTTTGGGGGGTTTGGGCAATTTGGTCTTTTTACACTTTTAACATTTTAAATCTGATATTATTTCAGTTATGTACTAAATTTGATATTATTTCAAAATTATCATTCTTTTTCCCTTTAGTCATCCTTCATTTTGTTTCTTTATTTCAATATTAGATTTAATTTTACAAAATTAAATTTTAAATTTTAATTTTTAAATATCAATAAATTTTTTAAAATTATAAAAATTATTAAATAACAAAAATTAATAGTCATAATCAATATTTGATAGTGTCTAATATTTAATCAATAAGGTATGACAACGCCTTAGTTTTAATCAATATTTAATAGCTTTAATCATAAATAGATCATATAACACGATTTATTCTGAAATAAATATGCATCTAATGTAATACTAATATAATTTTCGTTTATTAATTTGAAAACAATCAAAATTTACTAGAAAATTTCAACAAAAATACTCTTATATAAAATTTTTAGTAGGATCAAATTTTTAGTCAACTTCATAATATTCAATCACAACCTATTATAACAACCGAACGAAGGCTAAATAGAATAGCTCTTATTTTTCCATCATGATTAATATTATTTTTCCGTACTTCTTCAATTCAGCTGAATATTATATTAAATAACAAAAATTAATAGTTTTAATCAATATTTATAGTGTCCATGAATTAATAGTTTTAATTAAAAAAATTTATTGATATTTAAAAATCAAAATTTAAAATTTAATTTTATAAAATTAAATCTAATATTGAAATAAAGAAACAAAGTGAAGGATAACAAAAGGGAAGAAGAATGATAATTTTTAAATAATATCAGATTTAGTACATAACTGAAATAATATCAGATTTAAAATGTTAAAAGTGTAAAAAGACCAAATTGCCCAACCCCTAAAACCCATAAAAGGGTATTTTCGACCGAAAACAGTGAAAATTGACCATTTTTAAGATAAACCCTTAATCCAGGGATGTCTGACGCTATTTTTAAAGTCCAGGGACTATGGGCGAGATAAACCCATAGTCCAGAGACTATTTGTATAGTTCACTCTTAGTTTAAACATAACAAAATTTGATCTTTTATTCATATATGCAGTCAAATTTCTTGTACATTTCCAAATTATTGCTCAAAGCCATCTAGTTCTAGAGATTTTGAAACAGTTGAACATTTTAAAGATTCCTAATTCATGAAAAAGGGCAAAACAAATCAAGATTTTTTTTTTCACCTTTTCAATCAGCTTATCAACTTTCTTGCTCATCAACTATGCAAGATAAACTCTTTGCCTCTTTTCACATAAAATGACCAAAAAATTATCTTTAGCAAAAGATGCTAGTGAATGTAATACACATGCCAAAAACATGATTTTCAATAAAAAATTTATATTTGAGTTTTCGTGCAGAATCCAAACTCCAAGATATTTTTCCACTCCTCAAGAAATTGACTTCGTAAATAAAAATGAAATTCCACTAAAAAAACCAACCACACAAACTGACCAAGTCCACACACTGCCAAAATAACAATTTTTTCATACCAACTACCAAGCAACATTCATAACTCAAATGAAAATATTTTCCTCTTCAAATATCATTCCAAAGATTTAATAGTAATCAGTTTTATCAATCTCTCAGAAAAAAAACAATTAGTTAAAAAAAACAGAGAACCCAAATATCAAGAATTGAAGTTTTTGGGAAGAATTTTTGACCAAATTAAAAATTTGAAGAACATACCTTTGGGCCATTGTGGAAGAGGCTGAGGCAGGGAAAAAGGCTCTGGTTCTTGAAGAAGCTCTTCAAATTGAAAATCATCGAAACAGGATGATTTGCAGCACTCCCACAATCCAGCTGACATTTTCCTTTTTAATTTCTTGGAAAATATGTTCAATCGAGCCAAGATTTCCCAAATCCCACAGAGAAAAAGAGAGCGTTATTCCTTTTCTCTGTGAGAGAGAATCTAAGAAACTAATTCATGAGGGAGAAGAGATTTCAAGAATGCAAATTGGGCGATTTTGGTGAATGGTCAGCAAAGGGAATTACCGATTAAGTGGTAAGATTGTTTGTGGGAAGTTCGGTGGAAGACGGCAGAGAGAGAGAGTGGTTGAAGAGTTGCGTTGAATAATATTTCAGCGGTTGGTATTACAAATAATAATAACAATAATATTAATAGTAATAAATTCTAGCAATTTTGCATATTACAAATTAAAAATGTGCAATAATATCATAATCCAATTTTAGGGTGTCGCTCTTTTTCTATTAAATATTATTGGTAATAATATTAATAAATTGAATTGAATTAGAAACCATATTTAGAAGATAAGTATATTTGATTGAATAAAAATAATAAAATATTATACAATCAAATTAAGACTCAATAATACTACCCCACAAATGAAATACAGTAAGATTTAATTTTTTCACATAAAATAAATTTGATCGCGCTTATTTGTGACGATGAAGCTAATAATTGAGATATGAAGAGAGTTTCCTGGAAGAATATTCAATTTGAAACCTTACAAGATGATTATTGAAAGATAGTGGACAAGTTTCTAAAAGAATATTCGATTGTACTCTATTTCATTTGTGCCAATGTTTGTCTTATAGTACAAAAAAACATTTATAACTTATAGGAAACTTGAGTTAGAATTTCACAGAAATATTCCTTAAAACAATACTGAAAAATCATAAAAATATCAACATTTCGATTTTTTTAAAATTTTAATATATTTGATCCTAACCGATCTAAAAATCCAAAATGTACTAAACTTTTAAATTTCCAAACAAATTTAAAATCTCGATTTGATGATGTGGAAATTTTGGAAGAGAACAACCAAATTCCATGTCGGAATAAATATTCGATGAACAAATATATTGTCACGTAGTGTGTTCAATTAATTATGATATTAAACCAACAATAAATACATTAATTCCATATATTAAACCAACCATAAATACTACATTAATTCGAAAATTATGGGACACTACTAGTCTAATATAGCTCCACAAAACAGTCTCACCCATCCACCAAACCTTAACACATGGATCACCATTATTTTTACCAATCCCACACAACCAATTTCTTTCACCTCAAATTTCCACATCTTCCACCTCCGCCCCGCGCTGCCTACCTCGCTCGTCGCTGTCCCCGACGATAGCAAGGTAGGCATTCTCGAAGCTTCGGTCCATGTCTCGAGTCCCTTTCGAGCTCCTAGAGCTCACCATCCTCTCGGCCCAGAATCTCGCCCCCGCGTCCAAAAATCTATGCAAAAACCTGTCCAAGCATCACAAAACCTACGCGGTCGCATGGATCGACCCGACCCGCAAGATAAAAACCCGACCCGACACCAAGGGCAATAACAACCCGCATTGGAACCAGAAGTTCGTGTACCGGGTTGAGGACAAGCACATGGACTCGGACACGGCCTCCGTCGTCATGGAAATCTACGCGGTCGGGTGGTTCAAGGACAACCTCGTTGGCTCCGTCACCGTCTTAATCCGCGACCTCATCCCTGCCGCCGTCCGCCGCGAGCGCCGCGTGGTGGCTCTCCAGGTCCGCCGCCCCCACTCGGGGCGGCCCCAGGGCATCCTCAGCATCGGCGTCGCCCTCCTCGACAACACCATGAAGAGCATGCCCCTCTGCCCGGCGTTCGTCGTCTGCTCCAGCGACTTCGCCGGCGCCGGAGAGAAAAAATTGACCCGGACGCTCAGCGATCAGACGGATTTGTCGCGGATGCCGGGGGAGAAGAAGCGGAAGAGGGGTGGTCCGATTTGCCCCTTCTCCAGCGACCTCGCCGTCGACGGCACCGGCGCCGGCGCCGATGAGTCGGTGATATCGGATTTGGGGCCTTCGCCGTCGGTGGTGGCGATCGCTGTGGCGCACGGGCTGTATCCGCTGCAGCAGCGGCCGGCAGCGAATCCGGGGAGCTTGGTGCTGGAGGATTGGACGGTGCGGCGGGAGGAGGCGACGGTGGAGGATTTGCAGACGAAGCTGGAGCAATGGCGATTGGACCAAGGGTATCAGAAGCTCGGGAACGGCGGCGATAATAAGAGGCAGAGGAAGAACAGCCACAGCCGGAGTAGAACGGCCGAAGGCAGCGAGGGCGACGGCCGGTTCTCGTGCTTCGGGAATGCGTGCGGTTGCGAGTTCGCCGTGAGTTACGGTGGCGGGAAGAATCGGCACCGTGATTCCAATAGCGGAATTGTAATTTCTTGAATTTTTTTCATTTTGTGTTTTTGAGAAGTGAGAATTGATGATAGGATGTAGAGTTGGAATGTTTTGATATGATATTTGCTTAAATGGATTTGATCTAGATATAAACATTTGATGAAATTTTACTTTTATTGCTATGTTGCATAGTACATTAGTACTCCTAATATCATCGTTTTATAGGTTTTTTTATAAAAAAAATCATTTTTTTAAAATTTAAATATATGAATGTAGTGTTCTTTTGATTATCTCTAGATAAGCAATTTCAATTTCTGTTTAAATCCAAATTGTTGTATTTACGCGCTAATCAAATGCAAACTTTATATATTGTATAAACTCTAAACTTTTCAACACAATGTCAACACAGTGTAAAATTTCAAGATTTTGATGTCAATACAACATCAACTGTTAACATTGTGTTGACATTTTTTGTTACTATTATTTTTTCATCTGTTCACATTTTCTAACGGTCCATATCATAATTTGGAGTTTGTACAATATATAGACTTATAGCATTTTATCACTACCATATATATAAGTAAACCATACATGTTAATATAATGAGTTGATGCAACCTTAAATCTCATGTTGCCCAAGACAATAGAATCATAAATTTCATAACATTAGAGAACCCAAAAAATTAACTGGAATAATTAAACACCGAGTCAAAAAATACAAAGAATGGGAAGAATTAAGATTCAAAAGCAGTAGGAGTAAAATAAAATTCAAAAAATGGGAGCATATAATCAAGGAAAACCTTTAGCTAAGCTCCAATCTCTAGTTTAGTTTGAACATTAAATATAAACAATTGCAGATTATAATAAAACCTTTAATCTAAAAAAATATTGTATATATCACTAATGTAATTCTCTCCTTCTATCCGCGCCGGCGGCATTTCCGTGTTTACCACCGCCGGGATTGTTTCCGCCGCCGCCGCACGCTATCTTGATCTCAATCCCGTAAACGATACACGAAAACAGGCCGCCATCGGAGTTCCCTCGCGAATGGCGGCTCCCCATGGCTGACGTTTCTGATTGATCGCCGTCGTAAACCACCCTCCGCCACCTGTCTCCGGCGATTCGGGGTATGTATCCCTTGGCCATGGCGTCTTCCATTGTCATCTCCTCCACAATTGAGCTCGAATCATCGGGCTCCACGTGTTTGATGACGTGGCACCTCGCCATTGGAGGCGGCTGCATCTTCATTGCCATGTCAGCTGCCACGATGGATGCCGAGGGCCCAATGTCGGAGCAAAGCTCCGACCCATTTATCATGGATCCGTTGCATATGGATCCGTTACAAACGGATCCGTTGATCATGGATCCGTTGCAAACGGATCCCGACTTCAGAGGGAAGTCGTTGTGGTTGATCTCGGATTCGCTGGCCGATCGCCGCCACATTTGGATTTTCTTGCGAAATCCGCCACCGTGTTCTCCGCCCGTTTCCCGAGGTGGGTGATTCGCTTTCCCGTAGATCTCGGAAAAGTTGTCGTTGTTGTGCTGCCGGAGCATGGCGCGGAGGCTGTGGTCTGTGAAGGTGATCCCCATGTTGAGGATGCCCTGAGGGGTGCCCGAGGGGCGTCGGATTTGTAGGGCGACGAATCTCGTGCTCTGTTGGGGCGAGCCCCGGATGGCTAGGGCCAGGAGATCGCTGACTAGGACGTTGACCGTCCCCACAAGGACGTGGCGGAACCATGATATTGTGTAGATCTCCACGTGCAAGTTTGCATTAATTTCAAACAAGGCCTGGATGTCCACGTGGAACGTGAATTTGTCATTCCATGTGGGGTTCGTGTGGTGATGGTCCGTTTGGGTGGTCACTTTTTGGCTAGGGTTGATCCACGCGACCGCGTAGGTGCGCATGGATTTCGAGAGAGGCGTTAGGTCTTGAGCGGAGATGAGGCTGATCTCGAGGATTTGGGCCGCGATGGGCGGTCCGCCGGGGTCTGGAGGCAGGGCTGTGGCATCCATTCGTCGCCCGTGGTAGGATGCACGGACGATTAGTGGGAATTAATGGAAATGTTGAGTGTATGTGGTTTGTAAATTATTATTGAAATTTTGCTTTATTTTTTGTAATGATTTTTTGACCATTAGTTCTTGAAGTTGAAATTGTTTCAAATTTGTTTAGCCACGAATGATCCTCAAAATTTCCATGAGAAACGGAAAAATGTATGGAACTATAATTTCGTGTTTAAAAATTATTCAAATTTAATAATATCCTTTTTGCAACATGGTTTCATATGAAATTCATCATAATTACATATTGAAAGATAAAATTGAAATTTGAAAGCTTAGCTGTCTCACCGGTCTTTCAGCATCTCCAACTTAGGAAATTAATAAATTTGTCTCCTTTAATTATTGTCACCTGTAAACATATCCAATTCCGAGCCATCTAATATGTATATAAATTAAACAGTTGATATCATCCTATGAAATTACAATTCCCCCAATTAGGTATTAAATTAATTTTGTCAATTAATTTGAATTTATTTGAAATTGTAAGCCATGCACTCCTATAAAACGTTTTTTTATATACTCCCCCGTCCCCTAAAAATAGAAACTTATGAAACGTCACATAAAGTTTGTTAGTGGAAAAAGAGTCTCACTTTATTATAGAGAAAGAAATTTCCTAACTAGAAATTTTCTATTTTTAGGTGACGGACAAAAAAAGAAAAGAGTTTATTTTTAGGTGAAAAATAGAGTATTAATTACTAAGGAGTGTTAGTATATATTGTACCATGATCATTATAATCTTTTATTTGAAGTTTTTCTCACTAATGTTATCAAGGGTATTCATCGGTGGATCAAGTAAATATTCTTCTTGCTGATTTGCAAGCACTTCGAAAGATGATATAGTAGATCCAAGAATTTAAAAATACTCCATACCCAGAATCGTTGTATTTTTATAATATTGGAAACTCAATGAATTTTCGTACAACTTTTTTTTGTTTGATTCCTATAGTTTCATTCTAATTCCTTACTTTATTCTCTCAACTTCACACACAAAATAAAGTTGCATAAATTCTTGTGCCACCCAAAAAATGAGTCATCTTCCTTATGCCGGAGGGAGTATGATATTTTCTTATAGTTTGAATACCTAAACTGATATTTTTCACTTCACTTTATGTCAAATCCTCCTTCTCTCTCTTTTTCTCTTAAACTGTTATAAAGTAAAAAATTAAAATAAAATATACTATGAAAATTCTTAAATATATTAATTATAAATGGATGAAAAAGGAAAAATGGGATATTTAATGTCGGATGGAGGGAGTACTATTTTTAAGTTTCTGATGTTGTTGAAAAGCATTATAGTACTACTAGTTTCGCTATTTTTGTTGTTTTTTCAGAACAGGGAGGAGAAAAGGCGAAGCCTAGGATGTGAAAGTTGTTATTGACAACTCAATTTCTGCAATTGGTCCGGTCTCGCCTAAACCAAGCACCATTAGGGTTGTTCCTGCACCTGCAACACCAGACATCATTGCTAGACATGACAAAGCTTCTGCAACCGATGCTAACGAGGGCTCACATTCAAAAAAAAAGAGCATGTTGTGTATCATTAAATCTTGATACGAGTGAGAATGAGAACGAGGCTAAGGATATTGGGCGCCCTCAGACTCTTCTCGCGTATAGAAGAAGACATGCAACAAATCTAGTTCAGTGCACTCAGAATAATAGATTGATCAGCACTATCCACTAACATTTTTACTCATTTTTCTTATAAAGTCAAACAATTTCTTTAAAACTCGTGCCAAGTCAAACTGTGTCTTTAATTGGCAAACAGAGGGAGTCTTAGTTTTGTTGTTTTTTCAGAACTGGGAGATGAAAAAGGAGAAACCGAGAATGTAAAAGTGGCTATTGGCAGCTCAATTTCTGCAATTGGTCCGATCTCGTTATCCACGATGCCTTAACCAAGCAGCTTTAGTGGTGTTCCAACACCTGCAACACCTCACATTGTTGCTAGACATGGCAAAGCTTATGCTACAGATGCTAACAAGTAACAAGTGCTCATATTCGAAAAAAGAACATGTTGCAGATCTTTAAATCTTGAAACGAGTAAGAATGGGAACGAGGCTAAGGATATTGGGCGTCCCCAGATTCTTCTCGCGTATAGGAGAAGACATGCAAAGGTTCAGGGCACTCAAAATAACAGATTGATCAGCATTACAGCATTCTGAGTGCCCTGAACCTTTGCATGTCTTCTCCTATACGCGAGAAGAATCTGGGGACGCTCAATATCCTTAGCCTCGTTTCCATTCTTACTCTTATCAAGATTTAAAGATCTGCAGCATGTTTTTTTTTCGAATGTGAGCACTCATTAGCATCCGTAGCAGAAGCTTTGCCATGTCTAGCAACAATGTCTAGTGTTGCAAATGTCGGAACACTGCTAAAGCTGCTTGGTTTAGGCGTCGTGGATAATGATATCGGACCAATTGCAGAAATCGAGCTGCCAATAGCAACTTTTACATCCTCGGCTTAGCCTTTTTCATCTCCCAGTTCTGAAAAAACAACAAAACTAAGACTCCCTCTGTCTGCTAATTAAAGACACATTTTGACTCGGCATGAGTTTTAAAGAAATTGTTTGACTTTATAAGGAAAAGGGTAAATTGCTTCAAAAGTCGTCAACTTTGCAAATAGTTTGGTATTTCCCGTAAACTTTAAAAGTTGCATGAAAAGTCATGAACTTTACCAAGTGTTGCAAATTTCTCGTACGACCCGACCCGGTACATTTCCGACAAAAACTAGCCCTGCGTGGCTCGACGGAGGCGTGACATGGCAAAATCTCCGGCAGAACAATAAAACGACGTCGTTTTCTAGTTTCAATTAAATTAAAATATATATCAATTTAGGGTTTATGTCTCTTCTCTCTGTGACAGAAATCTCAATTCCCGTTGAGATTTAAACTCTTTCTTCTCCATTGCGACATGTAACTGGTCGCGATTCGTCAATCTACAATCCCATCGTGTTTCCTCCATAGGTAGGGTGGCGATTCCTCCACCTCACAAATCTCGGATGGCCGGAATACCCGACATGGGAAATCGGCACCCAAATGTAAAGTTCATGACTTTTCATGCAACTTTTAAAGTTTACGAGAAATACCAAACTATTTGCAAAGTTGACGACTTTTAAAGCAATTTACCCTAAGGAAAATGAGTATAAATGTTAGTGGATACTGCTGATCAATTTGTTATTCTGAGTGCCCTGAACCAGATTTGTTGCATGTCTTCTCCTATACGCGAGAAGAGTCTAAGGGCGCCCAATATCCTTACTCCCATTCTCACTCGTATCAAGATTTAATGATCTGCAGCATGCTCTTTTTTTGGAATGTGAGCCCTTGTTAGCATCAGTAGCAGAAGCTTAGCCATGTCTAGCAACGATATCTGGTGTTGCAGGTGCAGGAACACCCATAATGGTGCTTGGTTTAGGCGAGACCGGACCAATTGCAGAAATCGAGCTGCCAATAACAACTTTCACATCCTCTGCTTCGCCTTTTTCATCTCCTCCATGTTCTGAGAAAACAACAAATACAACGAAACTAATAGTACTATAATGCTTTTCAACACCATAAGAAACTTAAAAATAGTACTCCCTCCATCCGACATTAAATATCCCATTTTTCGTCCGTTTGTTAATAAATGTCTCATTTCACTTTTACTCTTTTTGGTACGTGAATCACACATTCCACTAACTCATTTCATTCACATTTTATTACTATAAAACCAATATCCAAAATTAGGATCCACCTTACACTAACTTTTTTCTCATTTTCTTTCATAACGTCAAACAATTTCTTAAAAACTGCACTGATTAGAAGTAATACATTTTGAAATAATCAGCAAGACAAGGAAAATTATTTAGCAACAAAATAAAAGAGATGGGAGATTATTAATTTGCGTTAGTTACCATGTGAATTTTGAGTTTCCGTCTTGCGTCGCCAATGATGCCTTGTATAAGCTGCAAACGCAAAAGGGTAGAATTGTAAAACCCAATAGCATCTCCATTGATAAATAATTTGCTAATTTAACAACAAATGCAAAAGGACAAGTTGAATGAAAACAGGAAGCAATTATTGAGAGTGTAAGTATTATTTGTGTTGCTTGATTCCGGCCATTTTGACATATCTCCTCCATTATCTGCAATCCTGTTTTTCCAAAGAGACTATTAGAAATGGGCCACTCACAATGCAAGAGAAACCATCATCGATGTGGGCCGGAAAGGACATCGGTCTTCCACTCGTGAGGTAGATAAGAGATAAAGAGAAAACCATCATCGACTTGGGCCCGCTCTGATACCATATTAGAAATGGGCCACTCACCCCTTAAAAGGCCTCATAAGGGGGAGGGTTATCCACACTTATATAGATTAGATGGGATCTTCACCAAGTCGATGTGGGACAGAATTTAGAGGATTTAACGGAGACTAAAAAAAAGTTAACCTTGAGTGGTTGGCGATTTCCTTGGGAAGATATGAAAGCTATTGCCCCATCTTCAAGTGCTCAAATTGAAAGATCATGCATTTGAAGGCCATACTTGAAGAGAGTGATGAAGAGGATGAAGCACAACAGTTTTTAAATCTGGAATATTTGCTAATTGATGATATTCCACATTCCAATCCAAGGTTTTTATGAAGACCAGGTTACAAGGAAAGGCAAGGCTTCTTGGAATTTGTACTTCACCCTTTCTAATTTATTTACTAAACTTATACTCCTATGCTTTTAACATTATTCTGTTAGTATCATTTGTTTTGTTTCCTGCGCATATATGCTATATCACAACTCAGAACTGGTAATCAACCGTATTCCCATGAATCATACTCCCTCAACAAGCAATAATAAAAAAAAATCAAGCTTCCAAATGCCCTTTATGTATATTACTATCAAATTTATGGCTAACTGATATGAGCATTATTTTTTTTAAAATTAACTATAAACTTTTAGAATTTATTTAATATTATTTAATTAGAATTAAATACAAAGCTGAAGTAGTATTCAAGAGAAAATAACTACAAACTTTTAGGAATACAAATTTCTTGAAATAACTACAAACTTTGAAAAATACAAAATTCATAAGTTGTATTAACATCTTTTATCCATCCACAATAAGTCAATAATCATCAAAATTCATAAGTTCAAACATTCATCCCTTATTTACATCACAATTCAAAAATTCATGAGAATCAAGATCTAACAATAACATCATCAAATATTCAAAATTCAAAATATCACATGTTAATGAAATTAAAATATAATTAAAAAATTAAATTACATATCTTATGTGCTAACTATTAAGTAATAATTAAAATGTAGTTAATTTAATTATAATAAAACATAATTTAATAATTTTAGAAAACAAATCGGATAATTCGGGTATACCCGATAGTCCAAAATTCTCACTACCTGATCCGATCCGATATCCAAAATATCGGTTTCGGGTATCCAATTATCCGACCTTTTCGGTTTTGACATCCATTTTGACAGGCTTAGTGGTGCATAATAATAATTTAAATATATTACAATAAATTTGATTTATAAAACATTAATAAAATGATAAAATATACTACTATTAAAGCTAAATTATAAGTATATATTATAATTATTGTTTTTTTCATATTAATTTTTTTAATAAAGGATATTAAGGTGGATATTGTGTATATAAACAAAACGAAAAATGAGTTGCATTTGATTGCATGAGGTTGTACTTGTAATTGGGGATAGCAACCAATGAACGAGGTCCACGCGCCAATCAAATCAGTCGTAAGGCACACTGAATCACTCCCCACGTCCAATAGAATTTAGCATTTGCAGACTCCTTCCTCCTATCCTATGCATTGCCGCCGCCGCCGCCGCCACTCTCTCCCTCTCTGTTACAAATACAATGGAGCGATTATTTTATTCATGATTTTTGATTGAGAACACGCTGAAAAGCCTTTGCTTTTTTTTTTTTGCTAGTGTGGAAAGAAAATAAAAGTTTACCTTTTCCGGTTATGCTTCTAGCTCCGAATTTTACCATTTTAGGTAAAATCCTGCGCCATAATGTGCTTGCTAGTTTAGCCCTTATTCTATTGTTGCTTTTTCATCATCGTTACAATGTTTTTCGGTTTTCTCGATAAATGATCGACGTGTTTCTCCACATTGAGGTCTGGATCAAAAGGTTTAGTCGAAGTAGACTTATCGATTTGCTTTATTTTTCGTTAGTTTGGGGATTTTCTGGAATTTGAGACGATCATGCTGTGTTCAACCAATGCATTTTGCTGCGTGCTTGAGAATTGAGATGTTCGTGCTGTACGCACTGCCTAGCCATGCAATTTGCTGTGTGTTTCAATTGATGATCTGTTTCGATGTTAATCCGTGTGAAATCAAAGGGAATTTGGTTCAATTGTTTGTTATTTCGCGTAATTGTTGTCGTTCATTGCTGAAAATCTTGCTCTACTGATTTTTAATGTGTTTATTCTTGCCGTATCCACTGTTCAACCATGCAATTTGCTTGTGTTTTTGGTTGGTGCTCTGTTCAGTTGTTAATCTTTGTGAAATCAAAGGGAATTTGGTTAATTTGTTTGTTATTTCGCTTAATTGTTGGTGTTCATTTCTGAAAATCTTGCTCTACTGAGTGTTAATGTCTATGTTATCGAAATTTCAAGTTTAATGTGGAGTGAATAATTTTGTTGCAATGTGCTAAACCATTAGGGCGTGGGAGAAACAATGGCTACACGGGAGAAGATTGGTAAAGCCTTCCAAGCAATGAAGAAATTAGGAATAGGTGAAGAAAAAGTGAAACCAGTCCTCAAACGGCTTCTGAAGTTGTATGGAAAGAGATGGGAGCTTATCGAGGAGGATAACTACAGGACGCTGGCTGATGCGATCTTTGAATGCGAAGATGATGAGGTTTTGAATGACTTATATTGCTGTCATCACCTTACATTTTTCATGTTGCAGTGCAACTTTGATGAATCTGATTTTTTTTGGTTGCGTTTTCTGGTTCTGGTGCTCTGTTTGGCAGAATGGTGAGAGAAAAGAGGAACGCCCGTTTAAGAAACAGAATAGGGGAAATGGTGAGGATAAGATGCTGTCAAAAGGGAAGGGCAAGAGCATTGTTTGTAAAGAAGAGATCGATCTTGATTTAGGTGATAATGGAAATCAGGCAGTGCCACGGGAAGGGAAGCCTGTTGATCACTCCCCAAAAGGAGCTCATTCTTCAAATATATGCTCAGGTATCTCTAGTTTTTCTTTCTGTCTTTTGCTTTGTCGCTGTTTTAGAATTCTATTTCCTATAAATCATGGTTGTTTCTCTAATTCTCTTACAGTAACAGTTAATCCTTCGTGTAATGAGGCAACTGTTGCAGTTAAAAGCGAGCAAAAGATGGTATTCAGCACTGTTGAGGACATAACAAGAGGCACTGAGAAAGTGAAGATTTCCCTTGATGAAATTGGGAATGAGAAACTGCCTGATTTTGTCTATTTCAATGAAAATGTGACTTATGAAGCTGCACATGTGCATATATCTTTAGCTCGTATTGCGGATGAAGACTGCTGTTCAGATTGTAAAGGAAACTGTCTGTCGTCCCGTTTACCTTGTGCGTGTGCTGGTTCGACTGGAGGTGAATACGCTTACACCACAGAGGGCTTGCTGACTGAACACTTTTTGAAGAAATGCATCCCTATGGAATCCAGGGATAAAAAGCATGCTGTCTACTGTAATGACTGCCCTTTAGAGAGGGCTAAGAATTCGGACTTGCCTGGGAAGTGCAAAGGTCACGTCTTGAAGAAGTTCATTAAAGAGTGTTGGAAGAAATGCGGATGTGATATGAATTGTGGGAACAGAGTTGTTCAGAGAGGTATAACAAGGAAACTGCAGGTTAGTCTATTTGGAGAAGACTTTTTTGCCACATTTTGAGTGTTGATTTTCTTTCTAAAGTTGGAATCCTTAATAAGAAGTGGTTAGCTTCCTGTTTATAAGAGTGATTATTGTATATTTTGATCTTTAGGTCTTTGTCACAAGTAAAGGAAAAGGCTGGGGTGTACGAGCACTCGAAGAGCTGCCACAGGGGGAATATGTTGGAGAGATTTTGACCAACATGGAGCTGTACGAGAGGAACACTCAAAGCGCTGCTGATAATAAAAAACATGTATATCCTGTGCTACTTGATGCAGATTGGTCTACGGAAGAGAATCTGAAGGATGAAGAGGCTCTCTGCTTGGATGCAACAAACTGTGGAAATGTTGCTAGGTTTATCAATCACCGGTTAGCCTACCTTTCCTCTAATTGTTTGATTAAGTAACATGTAGATTCATGTAGCAAAACTGATCCATTCTAGATCACCATGGATGGAACACTGATATGGTAAATCATGACCTGAGATTTTTTCCTTTTCTGTTGATGTCTTCTTAATGAACAACATATTGATAAATGTAAATTGATATAGAAGGTCACATTGTCCCAGATTGACATAGTTATATCATCACTATGAATATCTATGTTACAGTATCTCTATCACTTAATGGCAAGTAAAAAAAGGCATACCCTTCAAGTTAGAACACCTTTACTGACATATAACACATCTTCAATAACACATAGTCACATACATCCATAGTAAGATGTGTTATATGTCACCTTTACTGACATATAACACATCTTTCACTCGTTCACAACCAATAGTCATGTTTTTCTATTTTGGTTCGTCCACAAAAATTAATCTCTTTCCATTTTTGATAAAGAGATTAGTCATATTATCCACTAACCAAACTACTACTTAGTCTCTCTAACTCTATCTTACATTGCCAATTTTGCATTAAAAATCATGTTATCTATTACAAACTCTCTCTTACATTACCAATTTTGCATTAAAAATCATGTTATCCATTACAAAGAGAGACTATTGATAGTGAACGGAGAGAATATTTGTTATGGTAGATTTGAGTTCTACTTAATATGGAGTTAGGAGCCAAACCTGAAACTGTAACTCATGTTATTAAGACATGACATCCGGCCTATCTTAAGAATCTTAGTATCGGTTCCACATGAAAGTGTGGAATAACACACCGGGAGTCAACCATTTACCTTTGATCTTGGTTTGAAGATTCCCTAGCTTATACGCTTAGAGCATCTCTAAGGGGAGAGGTAAAGTTATATAACTACCATATTTACCTTTTCTTCATGAAAAATCATTCTCCAAGGGGAGAGGTATTTGAGAAGGTATTTGAGAAGTTATAAACTTGTTCCCATTTTGAAGAGGTATCTTTACATTTCCATCAATGAAGAGGTATCTTTACCTTTTCATTAAAAACCATTCTCCAAGGGAGAAGGTATTTGAGAAGGTATCACACTTTATGTTTTTTAATGCACTTTGTACTAGTATTATTTTATGTTTAAAAAATTATTTACCTTTCTATATACCTTTTCCTTTGAAGTATGTTTCTTTTTGGAAATGTATATTTCACTTTTTGAAGAGGTATATAGATGATATGCCTCTTTTAGTTACCCTTTCCTTGTTGGAGATGCTCTTATCAAAGTTTCGACTCGACCATTGATTGATTCAATCCATTGTTGATGCTTGGCTTGCATGATAATATGCAGGATTATGGGATTGATTTTTCGGACAAAGGCCATCCTATCAAGGCTTTCCGGTGTCGCTGTGGAAGTGATTTCTGCAGAGATAAAAGGCGACGAAGATAGAACTTCATTTTTTACTCATTCAAGAATGGCTGCTTATAATAATCCTTCTTGAGTTAAACTCATTTTAGATAACTTTTTGAAGAATTTGGGTTGTAAGGCCATGCGCTAGCTAACATGATCCTAATCAGCATGAGAGTCACATTTCATTTGGTGTTTGTTTGCCCAATTCAACCCAGATTGGGAACTATTCCATATTTTGAATATAATTTGACAATTTAGAAAAAACTACACTCACCTCATCTCTTTCAAAGTGAAGCAACTTTTCGGCATAAGATTTTTTCCGAGGGTTGTTTAGTACTCCACCGCCCCTTAAAAATATGAATTATTTCCATTTAGTTCGTCACTTAAATTATGTACTTTCTATTTTATGAAACATTTTCCACTCTGATGATGTGTGACTCATTCTCCGTTAATAATACTTAAATTACCTTTATTTTTTATCTCTTAACTTTAATAATTGTGTATTAAAACTCGTACTCCTTTAATAGTTTATATTTTAAGGGAATGTGGAGTGCTTATTGTGATACCAATCACTTGTGAACCTATAAGAATAAATCCATCTATTGTGAATTACTCCATCAGTCTGCAAAATGTTGTCCACATTTGATTCGATATAGATTTTAAGAAATGTGAAGAAAGTGAGTATAAAAAGTTAGTGGAAAATGTGGTATTTATAGTATTTATGTAGGAGTATTAGTTTTATAATAGAATATGAGTTTAATTAGTCAGTGGAAAGAGGGCTCCGTTTACCAAAAATGAAAAAAAAGGACAACATTTCGCATACGGATCAAAATAAAAAAAATGGACAACATTTCACGAACGAATGAAGTTATTACTCCAAATATTAGTATGAGGGAAAATGTATATACACAAATGTATATACACATAAATCAGATCAAATGGACAAGAATTCCCACATAAGTCAGCTCCACTTATGCTGTTTTATTAATCAATAATCACTGATTAAACCAATAATTACCTAACCAGCTCCCCGCTTCCCACTTTCCAGCCGTAGATTTAGTAGTCAACAGCAAACAAGTCACCGCAAATCAACGGCCTAGATCACAAACAATTAATTGGGGTATTTGATTCGCCAAATTTGTATAGATTTTAAAATTTATCAAACATTTATTCTTATTTTACAACAGTCAAGCAACGATATCATTTTTAGCATTGAAATAGTGCCATATTACTAAATTAAATAATTTTGTTTTTTTCCTTTTTATCTCATTTTTCTTATCATAAATTATAATTCAACAAATATAATTACTTTAATTTAGTAATATACACCGTCATTAATGTATATATAATAGCATTATTTTGTTTAACGTGTGATACTGAGTAAGAATTTTGATTGAGTGCAAAATTTTGATTGATTGCAAAATGAAAACAAATCAATCAATAATATACTATGATTTTATACTATAAGATTTTGAAATCGATATGCAAAATCAATAAACTTTGTAAAATTGATATGCAGAATCAGAATTTAAACTCAAGAAATCGAAAATTAGCTAATAACCCTAATCCAAATAATGGGTATGATATACTCCTATATCTATAATAAAAACAATTTAATTTGACACAATTTAGACTCGTACATCTTTGCTTCAATTGGAAAGTCAGCAAGTCGATTACAACATCGGCAAGTTATAACGTTGGATTATCGCTGCAAAATTAAATTGATTTATAATCCAATTGTTCTCTTATTTATTGACGATTCATTTAGTCAGCCGCCACAGCAGCCGATATTCCATCAGATTCTTCCTAATAAAGGTTCGTTTTCTCATTTTCCTTGAATTCAACCCCCGTTTTTCTACCCGCGTTTAATTCCATATCTTCTTGTAATCTTTATCGTCTCTTTGCACGGTTTGATTGCATATGTTGCTGCTGATTTTGTTGAATTGAATTGGGTTGTCAATAATTGTGAGAAATCTGCTTCTTTTTATGTTGCCCCCTTTTTGCTATTGAATGTGAATTTCTTTTTAGTTGTGTTTAAACAATCCCCCTTTTCCAGTTTGCCCAAAAGATGGAATCTTTGTTGCTGTATGGGGAAAAGTGGCTAGATTTCTCAATCAATTTGTTGGATTTGTTGTATAAATTGGTCCTACTATGAAAGTTTCCCCTAATTGGTGTGATGAAATTGATAGTTTTAGATCTACTTGTGGATTTCAGAAGCTATATAGTTGGTTGATTTTGGTGGTTTACTGATGATAGAAAAGACATGAGGATAGTAGTGAGTTGTTACATGTGATTTTCATGGTTAAGGTTTGGCATGTTTCAATTAGGGTGGGATTTTGTAGGCTTTCATTTTAGTGCGATTTTTATCGACTTCATTTAGCTCTACATCACGTCTAAATAGCTTACCCGAGTTCTTGAAGTTCTTATCTGACTAGTTTTAAGCATTGGAAGTGTTTGTAGATTGATTACATACATTCACTTTAATGCCATTTTATCGATTTCGTTAGCTCTACATCGCATCTAGAACTCTAAATAGCTTACCCGAGTTCTTGAAGTTCTTATCTGACACGAGTGTTTCTAGTTTTAAGCAGTGAAAGTGTTTGTATATTGATTACATAGAGCCTCTCCCCTTATTATGTCCGCTAACGAGTTCTATATAAATGTTACATAGCACTTTTTTCGCAACATATCTCACTTAGAAGTTTGTTTATAAATTGGGTGTCAATGAAAGAAGTATGTGAAAGATTTATAATGGAAGTGATGATTGTAGTTTCTTTTGGCATTTTGTTATATTATTGACAAGTTTGATTTTTTAGGTTTCTTTCGGTGCTTACCTGTTTATGGAGAAAATTGAGCATGGCCCCTGCATCGTTTAAGAAGACATATGGTGAAACACAGTCAGCGAACATGGACGTTTCTGGAACTATGGTCAAATCTTTGCACGTTCTTCCTTCTCCTATAGAAGAAAATTTCCCCCGATTGCCAAATCCGCCTCAAGTTTTTTCTTCTGATTCTGGATGCCCTACTAGAATCCATTACTCCCCCAACACAAGTGGATCAATATGTTCGACAATGTATTCGTTGTCGCCAAAAGGTGGAGATTCTTTTATGGAAAATCAACATCCTTACTCGGTTATGCAGTCCACAGAGTTAGGAGACTATGCAATGGAGAACCATGATGTTTCCTGGAATGAGATCGAGAACTTTCTCGACGCTCCCTTGAAAATGGCGGACCAGGTTGGCCGAATCGACACATCTAGAGATCCTATGGTAGCAGAAGACCATTCTAAGAAAACTAATTGGCAGGAATGGGCCGAGCAGTTGATTACAGTTGATGATGAGACACTCGATTCAAACTGGAGCGATCTTCTTGTTCAGGGAAATATTCCCGAACCAGTGGCTAAGGTTTGTTTCTCTATACCATTGCATAGCAAAGGTAAATGGTGTTTGATGCTTTCTGATGTTAACTTGAATATAGTCTCATTTTTTCCTTGCTCTTCCGTGTCTACTTGTTTTTCATCTATTTTCACCATTTATTAGTTTTTCTCTTAGTTTTTGAGGTTTTCATCTAAAGCTAAGGACATTATAATTCTTGCTGAAACCAACACACCACGGCATTATTGAATTCTTGCACAACGGCATTATGTTTGTTTAGGTTATGCGGCTTATGCCATGTCTAATGCATACATGGCTACACAATTGCGTTAATGGTCTCGATTCTTGTTAATATTTCAAAATAATAATTTACTTTAAAAATGACCTCCAGCTGCCGGATCTGCCACATAATGCATCTTCACGTCAACTACAAACTCAGCAGCTGCAGCGTAATCCTGTGCCATGTTCAAATGATTTTCCAGCAGTAGGCTCTCCAACTCCGCCCTCAAATAAAGCACGGATGCGCTGGACTCCGGAGCTTCATGAGGCTTTTGTTGATGCCGTGAATAAGCTCGGTGGTTGCGACAGTGAGCATCTGTTTTTTTTACATATTTTCAATTTATGATATGATAATGATGTAAATAACAGGTTTAATTCCCAAAAAATCTTGAATTTCAGGAGCTACACCAAAAGGTGTTTTGAAGATCATGAATGTCGAAGGCCTGACTATCTATAATGTGAAAAGCCACTTACAGGTATGAGAAGACGTTCTTTTCTTCGAGATTCTGTTTTTTCTGATGCAAGGAAATTCTTATACTATGCTTTGGAATTTCAGAAATACAGATCTGCAAGATATAAGCCGGAATCACCAGAAGGTATGTACCGATGCATTCTTATTTTGCTCGATTATTTTCACTTCCATTCCATTTATTTGTTTTCACTTGGCACTTACTAAAATAAAGACATCGGTGTTGAATAATATCGTGATTATCTGATTGCAATGTCATATTTGGAGCGTGGATAATCGATTGTGTTATGCTTTTCATTGGCAGGAAATCCGGAAAAGAAGTTGAAGACTGCAAACGATATGACATCCCTCGACTTGAAAGCGTCTCTCTCTATCTCTTACTCTCCCTACTTTTGCAATTAAAGGTCAATGTCTCATATTTAACTTTGATGGCAGAACTGTGGGCATAACTGAAGCTCTCCGACTGCAGATGGAAGTTCAGAAGCAGCTACACGATCAACTTGAGGTACGTTAACGGTTAACCAGTGTCTGATTTAGTGAGGGTGACGGTAGTCATGTAAGGTACCATAATGTCAAATTCATATCCTTCCAGATTCAAAGAACTCTGCAGATACGAATCGAAGAACAAGGGAAGCGTCTCCAAGAGATGTTCGATCAGCAAAGAAAGCTGGAGGAAGTTAAAGGGAAAACCCCGTCCTCGAAAACGGATACACCTCAAACCCCAGTGAAACAAACGCGGCCTTGCATCGGCAACGACAAGCCAGAATCATCAGCATCCGTGAATGAAGTGGCGGCCGATGGCTGCGTTTCAGCAGAGGAGGATCAAAGTAAGGAGATGCCATCTGACAACGGCCGTGCATCCTCGGGACGAGCCAAGGCTAGTGAAACGGGAGCGCTCGGATCGCCTCATGAATCATGACAGATGCTCTTCTGAAAGATGGTGCTGATTGGGGATTCTTGATTCTGATGCCAACTAGAAACAGAATCTAATTTTTTTACTCGTATTTGTAGATATTTATTTTGACTGCAGTTTGAATGACAGTTTTCTTCATAAAGTGACTGTGTTTGTCTTGAAAAATTTGATGATGTGTTTTGGAATATAGTTTCATGAATTATTGTAGCTTGTACAGAAAACACAGAAAGAGGCATCAGTACTAGCCTTTTCAATTTGTGCTCTTTCGACCGGTGGCAAAGTCGATAGAGTGACGATTTCATGACTAAAAATGTCGCAATTTATAAGTGCAAAGGGGTCGTTCCCACTTTTAACACGGGGGTGTAATCGGGGGCAGACACAGAAAAGTTTTCTTGCTAACGAAAATTTTTTGAGTTTAAGAGCATCCACAACCGTGTTCTTGCCAGTGGCACGGTTGTGGGCCCGGGCGGTACTATTCATGCCTGCTCTCTGGCAAGAGCACAACACCTACAACTGTGCTCTTCCGCAAGGACGAGCACAATTAATTTAAAATTCAATTAAACAATAACATTTCCAAAATATTAAAATTCATTTAAAAACCACAATAAATATTACAAATGACAAATAAAATTAAACATTACATAATTAAAATCCTAAAAATGAAAAATTACATAATTAAAATCCTAAAAATTAAAAATTACATAATTAAAATCCTAAAAATTAAAAATTACATAATTAAACTCCTAATAAGACTACGCATCCGGCAGGATCAACCCCAATTATTTTTGGAGACCTTTTATCATGGTCTCGTGTGTTTCAAGTTGCGTGGGGGTCATAGATGACCTATCGGCCATATTGAGTTGGCTTAAGAGCATCCACAGCGAATTGTTCGGGGGTGGAGGTGGCACATAGGGAGCGGGAGCGGCTTCGGGAGTGGCTTCAGGAGTCGAGCCGCGACGACGGTTGGCCGCCGCCTTCTTCCTTCCTTGGGGGCGGCGTTGGGAACCGCTCGGTCCGGCGTCGGGGCTACCCAAGTTAGCTCTGGCGAGTTGGCTAGCCACTTCTTCCGAGCCGGAGTCGGATAGGGCTACCGACCTTGATCGTTTGGAGGAGCCGCTAGAGGAGGATGTTATGCCTCCCTTATACTTCGGGTGCGTCCGCGTCTCCTGCCAAACGTTAAGATATTTGAACGACTTACCGTTCATGGATTGGTAGGTGCTCAGCGCGGCGGTGATGATGTCGACCCCGCTTCGGCCGCTCCCGGCATTCCGGGACTCCTGGATGAAATAGCCGTTGAACTTGCCAATTTTTTCGTTGACTCGGCCGATGCAGTTGCGCACCATACTCTCGTTGCGCTCGATCGTTCCGGGCGGCCGGTTTGCATTGTACCGGCTAGAGACGCGCCACCAAAAGTGATCGCCGGATTGGTTCGTTCCAACCACCGCATCTTCGGAGATTTTCAAGTACGCCTTGAACAATCTTTCCATCTCCGCCGGTGAGTACGGTGTGCGGACACCGGCGCGAGATGGAGGAATCGGCATTTGGGAAGGGGCGCGATGCCTAGGCTCCGGTGTCCACCCGTAGCGCCCTTCGGAGGCACCTTGGTCGTCGATTGGGTATGGACGATAGCCACCCGGAACGGCCGAATCTTGGGTTTGAGGAGGGGCCGAATATTCCGTTTCCGGACTAGGAAACAGTTGTGAACCGAACCATTCGGGGTTCCAACCGTGGGAGCCCGAAGGGTTATCGTCTTGGCCGGACATAGTGATGTTGTAGCCTTGTAGGGTATGAGAGAATGAAGATGAAAATGGATATGAGAGAATGGAGATGAGAATGGATATTGGAGAATGATGATGAGAGTTGTGTAGTTTGATGTGAATTTTTGGGGTGAAATTGGGGGTATTTATAGATGAAAGTGTGTATTTTTGGGGTAAAAAAAATGAAAAAAAAAATGAAAAAGGTGTAAAAAACGGTTATAAACGGATATATTTTTTTGGGGAAGTGAAAATTTTTTTTTTTATCGATTTTTTTAATAAAAACCCGATTTTTTTTTTAAAAAAAAGTTTAAACACAACGGCTATGCCGTTGACGAATGGGAGCGCGACACGTGTGCGTCCGCTGGCACGGACTTGCTCGATACATCGAGCAGCGCCGTGCCAGCGGCGCGGCTGCAGCGGCGGCGGTCCTTCGCCTTGCCAACGGCGCGGACGGCGGTGGCGACTTTCGCCACCGCTGCGGATGCTCTTAATGGACAATTTTGGGCTTTGTAACCGGACGCCTCAAGGCTTGTTAGGTCATTTACAATTTACGTCCGTTATCTTGGATCTCGCGCTATTTTCCATTTTTATCTCTTTCTTATTTTACTATTCTTATTTATTTTGTAATAACACTATTATTGTCCAATGACAGGACGAAGGAAGTATAGTTTTAGTTTTTTGGCTCTAAGTGTAATTTAATACAATAACTTACTCTGACAAACAAATTAAATCAGAATGATTGTATTGATTACTACTAGTTTAAGTGGTTTTGTGTTAGTTTTTCCGATTCAACAATTTTATATCTTTGCTTAAAGATAATGTTTAAAAATGCAAACGTGCGTGTTCAAAACTTCTGATCGCAATTATGAATCTTAGAGCATCTGCAACGGTGGACGGACGACGTCCGTCGGTCCTCGTCTGCTGCTGGCACGGCGCTGCTCGATGCATCGAGCACGTCCGTGCCAACGAGCAGATGACGTGGCGTGCTGCGATTAGGCAACAGCATAGCCGTTGCCTTTAATTTTTTTTAAAAAATCAGTTTTTAATTAAAAAAACTGATTAAAAATATAAAAAAATTCCACTTTTCAAAAAAAATATATCCTTTTTTACCGTTTTCTACCACTTTTTATTTTTTTCCCCAAAAAATACACATTTTCATCTATAAATACCATCACTTTCACACCAAAAAATCACACCACATTCTCTCATTTCCATTCTCATCTACATTCTCTCATTTCCATTCTCATCTACATTCTCTCATCTCCATTTCTTCCACACATACAACATATTAATGTCCGGCCAAGGCGATCACCCTCCGGGCTCCCACGGTTGGAACCCCGATTGGTTCGGTTCACAACCGTTTCCTAGTCCGAAAACGGAATATTCGGCCCCTCCTCAAACCCAAAGTTCGGGCGTTCCGGGTGGCTACCGGCCATACCCAATCGGCGACCAAGATGCCCCCGAAGGGCGATACGGGTGGAAACCCGAGCCTAGAGCGAGGTCGACCGCCCCCTCCCAAACTCCGACTCCTCCTACTCGCGGTGTCCGCATACCGTACTCGCCAGCAGAGATGGAGAAATTGTTCAAGGCGTATTTATCAATCTCCGAAGATCCGGAGGTTGGCACGAACCAATCCGACGATCACTTTTGGTGGCGCATCTGTCGCTGGTACAATGAAAACCGGCCGGAGGGAACAATCGAGCGCAACGAGAGTATGGTGCGCAATGCCATCTACCGAGCCAACGAAGAAATTAACAAGTTCCAGGGGTATTACCTCCAGGAAGAGCGGTCGGCAGGGAGCGGCCGGAGCGAGGTCGACATCATCAGTTCCGCCATGTCGACCTACCAATCAATGAACTACAAGGCGTTCAAGTACCTCAACATTTGGCAGGAGACGCGGTCGCATCCGAAGTATAGGGGAGACGTAACACCCTCCTCTAGCGGCTTCTCCAAACGATCAAGGTCGGTATCCCTACCCGACTCCGGCTCCAAAGACGTGGTTAGCCAACTCGCCGGAGCTAACTTGGGTAGCCCCGACGCCGGCCCGAGCGATTCCCAACGCCGACCGCAAGGAAGGAAGAAGGCGGCGGCCAACCTCCGTCGCACCGCGACTCCATCCGGCGATGCTCCTGACCCTGATCCCTTTCGTTGTGGACCCTTTTGGCCCAACTCAATATGGCCGATAGGTCAACTATGACCCCCCTTGCAACTTCGATCGCACGAGGCCATGATATTGGGCCTCCAAAAACAATTGGGGGTAGTGCCGCCGGATGAGTAGTCTTCCACGGGGATATTTTTAGCTTTTAATTATGTAATTTTTATTTTTTAGGATTTTAATTATGTAATTTTTATTTTTTAGGATTTTAATTATGTAATTTTTATTTTTTAGGATTTTAATTATGTCTTTTTTATTTTATTTGTAATTTGTAATATTATTTTAGTTTTTTTAATAAATTTTAATGTTATGGAAATGTTTTTATTTAAAATGAATTGTGCTTGTCCTTGCGGAAAAGCACAATTGTGGGTGTTGTGCTCTTGCCTAAGAGCAGGTAGGAATAGTGGCACCGGGCCCAGAACCGTGCTCGTTGGCAAGAGCACGGTTGTGAGTCCTCTTATAATAATACTATAATGTTTTGATTTTTTGCCTAAATTCATTAAAAGTCAAAACTAAATTAAAGTCGCATAATGGAAGTAGTGCGTTAACTTTTGTACAACCTTTATGTCTTTTGGCCAAATATAGTACAAGTTGATTTTTCAATTATTTGAAAAGCCAATGGAAATACAGAATAACATGGCCTCATCAAAACTCAACCTCATTTTCATCTTAGCAACGGAACGCAATTTAGTTGGTAAGACTTCAAATTTTAAGTTGGTGTCATTGTAGAGTAAATGAGGAATGCATAATATTTTATTTTTTTCACCTTTTTTACATGTTTTCATTGATAGATATTAACATTTCCGAACAGTTCCATTTTTTTTAATCTCTAATTCATGATAGTAATATTTTTCTTCAACTAGGTAAGCTCAACCACTAGGTCATTCCAAAAAAAATTTTATATTATTAAATGATGCTCTTACTCTTATTTAGTATACTACATAACAAGTAAGCTAAATTAAAAAAGTGAAAATAATGATCTAATACTTCTAATGCTACCACATCTATTATTGTACTTTAGAAAAAGTGAGCAAATTAAATACTCCATAAACAAGTCAAAACGTAATATCTCCAACTTGAGAGTTTGTGCCTCCTAGGAATCGGTCCACCTCTCCTACCAAAGTCATAATTCAAAATAATTAAACCTACAAATCCCAATAACTACCAAGTCTCCACCTTTATTAGGAATAAAATGATCTTTCATGTATTTTAAATCCAAAAATATATTAATTTTTTTATATAAAATATTCATTGTTTGAATGGTAATACTATAGATTTATTTCAGCAATTGACACCCTCTACACGCAATAACATTACCCCTAAGCCACATAAAATTCAATGAAGTCACCTGAACAAAGAGATTAATTTACAATATATTTTGGTCAATTATTAATTAATCAATAAATAATGCACATACGTGTGTCAAAGTAAAACATCACATTAACGTATTTTAATATGGTGATGGTGATGGTGATGGTGATGGTGATGAGGACTTTGAAAATAACCCAAAATTCAAATTTGCTTTTCCCTTTGTGGAAAAATGTAAGTTGAAATATCAATAGTGACAAAATTATTTGTTACTACTTGTTTATTATTCCCTCTTGAAATATTTTATTTAAAATTATATATGTGTTATTTTCTTTCCCTCAATAAGTAAATAAATACATTAGATATGCACTGTATGTGCATGTGTGTTTTGATTAGTCTAAAAAGTAGAGTAATTTTCATTTTACATCTTATCTTTTGTGCTAGTGGTTGCTTCAAAAAGAGTTGTTTTTTCAAAAAAATGATGATACTTTTAGAAAAATAATGGGAAAAACTGACAGGAATTATGACAAAATTGCATAATATAGATGTGGACAAGATTGTGCTGACATTATAAATTATAATGCCTTATTATAATTCAAGAATATTCTTTCTTACATATTGTTTGCCAAACTAAATATACCTATTATTAATTTTTTATGTACAAGTTCAATAAAAAAATATTTATGTACCTTGTCACTGACTCAGTCAAATGCTTTTCCCAATATGTCACATGCTATGTTTGTATAGTAAGGGCATCATTAACCCCGTCCCCATTTTCGGCCCCAAGTCCCTCCACGTCATCATTCCTCTACAGTTGCGGCCCAGGCCCCAACTGCTGTAACCCTGCAGGTTGCGGCCCGGGCCGCAACTAATAAATGACACTATTCACAACTCCAACCTATTTAACTCGTAAAATAAAAAAGGCTGGAAATTTATAACACAGAAAATTTAATTTCATCGAATACTGCAAAATTACAACATAGAAATTTTAAAACTGAAAATAAAATACATAAAAACATAACGTCAATTCTGGAAAACATTGGTGCGAGTCCAAATTTCTTCGATTAGATCGGCTTGGAGGCGAGTGTGTTGTTCCTCTTGGCGCATCGCAGCTGAACGGGCCATGACATTGCGGATGTCGTGAGGAAGGCCCTGCACGGGCGGCTCAGTGACAACGTAGTTGCTCCCGGTGCTGGCGAGCGGATCGTCGCTCCACAAAGTGACGTTATCTTGCTCGTCCTCAACGATCATGTTATGCATTATGATACATGCATACATTGTGTCGGCGATGTTTGATCGCTGCCAACCACGGGCCGCTCCCTTCACGATAGCCCACCGCGCTTGGAGGACTCTGAATGCACGCTCGACATCTTTCCGAGCCGCCTCTTGCCTTTGGGCAAACATTGCCCTCCGATCGGTTGTCGGAGCTGTGATAGTCTTCACGAACACTGGCCATCGAGGGTAGATCCCGTCTGCCAGATAGTACCCCATACTATACCGACGGTGGTTGGCCGTGAACTCTACGTTCGGTGCTCGCCCAGCACACAAGTCGTTGAACAATGGAGACTCGTTCAACACATTGAGGTCGTTGTTGGACCCCGCGACACCAAAGTAGGCATGCCAGATCCACAATCTGCAATCGGCAACGGCCTCCAACACAATCGTGGGATGTGTGCCCTTGTGCCCGCTAGTGTATTGTCCTCTCCAAGCCGTTGGACAATTCTGCCACTGCCAGTGCATACAGTCGATGCTTCCAAGCATCCCCGGGAAGCCGTGTGCCCGCTCGTGCACACTGGCGTATACACATTGGAACAAGGGGGTACAACTGTACCCCCAAAATTTTGTGTATTAATACTATATGTAGTACAATATTCACAAAAATTGTTTGTAGCCCAATGGTAAGTTGCCTCTCACTCCAAGCTAGGGACCCGAGTTCAATACTCACTGAGCACATTTTATACTCTTAACTTTTAATTAGACTTTCTCTTCTCCAACTTAACTTTGTATTAATCTATATCATATCTAATTCAATTTTATTTTTTTCTCAATTCATATTTAAGTTTTATTAATTGTTTTGTTTTTAACAAATACGTTTATTAGTTTAACCACTAATTTCTCCTTTTTAATTTAATTATGTATTCTTTCATATTTAACTTTCATTAATTATTTGTTAATAGATACTTATATGACTAATACAAAGTATATTTTTTGTAAATTAAAAACAACTCAATATAAATTACTACTAAATTGAAATAAGTATTATAAAATACTCCATATTTATAAAACTAACTTCCTCATTATATTCATATCTATGGTATATTGCTAATTAACAAAACATGGATACTTGTATTTCAATTGAATAATTTATGTGGTACTATAAAATAGTTTATTTTTATTTAAAATGAAATTTTTTGATTAAAAAAAATAAAGACAAAGATTTTATTTAAAAAAATAATTGAAAAGGCATAACAAGGAAAATAAAAAAAGATTGGTCACATTTTGAAATTTTAAATCGTAATTATTTTTGCACCCCCAAATTAAAAATCCTGGATACGCCACTCCTCGTGCATGTCGACCAACTTCCTAACGTCGTCGGTCGTTGGCTTTCGCAAGTACGTATCCTTGAATGCTTCGACGACTGCCCGACAGAATCTAGCGAGGGACTTCCGGCCAGTAGGCTCGCTTACATGGAGATACTCATCGAACATATCTGATGTAGTTCCGTAAGCGAGTTGACGAATGGCAGACGTGCATATCTGCAACGTCGATATACTTTCCCGGCCCACAGCATCGGTAGTTTGGCAGAAATACGGGTCACGAGCTACAACTGCGTTGACAATGCGTAAGAACAACGGCCTCCGCATCCGGAACCGGCGACGGAACACCTGATCACTCCATCGCGGATCTCTAGAGAAATAATCCGTGAAAAGCCGCAAGGCAGCTTGTTCACGGTCTCGGTGAATATACATCCGGGTACGTGGTACCCGGGTTTGTTGTTCGTTCCAAGCTTGAATAACAGCTTGGTAGCGTTCAACTTTGTTGTTGATTTCTTCTTGGATTGCCGGTAGCGCCTCTGCTAACGACCGAGACATTTGATCTTCGAATATTCTTTGACGTGGAGGCATTTTTTCGAATTCTAGGAAGAGATTTGAAGTTGAATATGAAGTTGAATGTGTATGAAAATGGAGTAGTATTTATAGAAAAAATTTTTGAATTAAAAAAAAAATGGTTGCGGCCCGGCCCGAGGAGCGTGTAACGCTGGGCCGGGACTCTACAGTTGCGGCCCGTCACCGTGCAACGCCGTCCCAGGCCAAGACGCGGGATGCGCGACAGGCCGGGAACGCGGCCCCGGGACGGGCCTGGGCCGTGACTCTCCTCCGTGCAACGCTCGGGACGGGCCGGGACTCGCGAGATGCGGCCCGACCCCTTGCGTTACAGATGCTCTAAGTATTTATGTATATTAACAAAAAAAAATCGTTTATATGCCATAGACTACCGCTATTATAAAGGCTCAGTATATTTTCAGCAAAGATTTAATGAGATATTTTCTTCAGCAAAGATTTATTAGATACCAAATTAATTAAAATTTAAGAAATATGACTATTGATTTTATAATCACAATATGATTTGTCTCATATATTCTAACCATATATACCTATTGCTACAATCACGTGTTTTAATTTCAACGATCACTTGATTTGGTTATCCAAACATTTATCCTCATTGGGGAAAAAAATAAACTTTGTTGTATATTTTAAAGATTTCAAGTAATTTTGTTCCCTAATCGTTACTATCTTTCCAAATCCACCTAAATGTAAAATAAATAGCTAAAGTGTGTATATATCGACGTATTAGGAGGATTGCCTTATTCCACTAAAATAACACAATAATCTTTATTTTATTCCAAACATTTCATTTTAAGTAATTATTTACCAAATCTCTCAAATTTAATCACCTGCCTTTTAATAATATGAGACCAACCAAAAGAATATTAGTATTGACATTTGTTAACAATTTCATCTTGGATAATTGAGAATAACTCTAGATTACATTATTTTTCCTACTTACTTTTAAATTTCAGAATATTAGTATTAGCAGAATTTGAGGGGCCCCACACACATCCCAGCTGGCCCACTTGCTATAGGCTCTTCATCCTAGCATGTCAAATTCCGAAATTACCCTTGTCCGTTATCATTCAACAGCATTTCCTTAATACGTTTCATCACTTTCTTAATTAACAGAATAAGATTTCATTCTCTCTCTCTCTCTCTCATAAAAACACATACATCTCCGCTTAAATATGTCAGTGCTCAAGCCACCTTGGTGACCGATTCACGGCTTGTGTGTCGATTAATCAGTAGCAGAAGACGAAGAAGAAGAGATTATATGTTTGCCTAATCACGATTTGCCCTTTAAATTCAAAACAGCAGATTTTTCTATAACGGTTTGTTAATTTTTAAACTCCTATTTTCAGTTTTCGTCAAGTTTCTGCCATTTTTTAAAATTTATGTTGGAGCAGTTCACGTATTCTACAATTGAAACAAGCGAAGAGAAAATGAAAATGAAGAAAATTGAGCTTAAATTCGATATTTCCGACTAAATTAGGTACTAGTTTTGAACCGAGGGTTTAATTGAACTTGAGCATAATTCGCATTTTGTTTTTAATTTTAAATTTTTTTTTTACAGCTTTGATTTTCTGGCAAATAGCTTGTTTGAATGTTAATGAAATACCTCTTGGCTCTTGATTTGATTTTTCTTTCCCTTTGAAATGTTATGAGCAGTTTTTGGTGGGAAAGTTTGAACTTTTTCTAAAACCCTTTATTAAATGGCTGCTTTGAAAGTGTGGGACTCAATAGTTAACACAGATCTGTTCATTATCTGAAATTAGTCATATTTGTTTTAGACAAGTTGCATTTATTTGACAAAGCCATGGAAATTTTCTGGAATTGGTGCTTAAATACTTGTAAAATTGGTTAATTTGTTTCATTCAGTAAAAAATGGGAAGAAAAATGGGATGGCTTCATACAATGAAGAAAGTAATGAGCTGTGGATCAGGGCAGAGTAGCAGAAAGGTACCAATTTTCTTTCATAATCTTTCACAATTTCACAGTTTTTGGGGGTTATGGAGATTAGATGTTTTTTCTTGTTTGTGTGATTAGAGGAATCGAAAATCGGGAGATTTGGGGAAAGAGGGGCTGTATTTGGATTCATACAATGCAGAAAACGCAGCAGTCCTTCCTGCTTCTCGATCTCCGGTGGAGGAGGCGAAGCTGGTGGAAGCCGAGAATGAACAGAGTAGGCATGCTTATTCTGTCGCTATTGCAACTGCAGCAGCTGCTGAGGCTGCTGTTGCTGCTGCTCATGCTGCTGCAGAGGTTGTCCGGCTCACAGCTGCAGCTCATGGCTCGGGTAAAACCAGGGAAGAGATAGCTGCTGTCAAGATTCAAGCAGCCCTTCGCGGCCATTTGGTATGGAGTACATGATTTATCAATATTCTTGACTCGTACGAGCTTATTACCATTCTTGGATGATTTGTGATAATCCTTTGTTTGGTTTAAGGCGAGGAGAGCGTTGAAGCCTTTGAGAGGTCACGCGAGGCTGAAGTCACTGATAGAAGGCCAATCAGTGAAGCGCCAAACAACGAGTGCCTTAAAACATATGCAAATGCTAGGTCGTATGCATTCTGAGGTTCGAGCAGGGAGAAGCAGAAAGTCTGATGAGAAGTTGTCGATTCAGCATCAGATCCAGCAGAAACACAAAAGGGAGGTTGAGAAGTTGAGAGCATCGGTAAGTTAACTGTTTCTTATGATCCACGTTGCTGTTTTTGGTGGTTTCTTGTTAATCATTTCGTCACTCGCAAAGCTCTATTACGTACGTTATTAGATGGGGGAATTCGGAGACTGCTGTTGTGTGGATACATATAGTGTTCCTGAAGAAACTCATGCTTTTAACATTTTTTTAGAAGCTTTTGACTGATGCATTTGTGGTGTAGATTGGAGAGGATTGGGATGATAGTATGCAGTCGAAAGAGCAGATCGAAGCCAATCTGCACCACCGGTACGAAGCTGCTATAAGAAGGGAGCGCGCCCTGGCTTATGCATATATGCATCAGGTAATACTCTCGATTTTTTTGTATTCTTTTCTATTTTGGATCGACTTTACATATATGTAAAATCGTGTAAAGTCAACCCAAAGTAGAAAAAACCCGATTTTTTCAATGCAATTAGGAAGAATCACAAAGTTTTCGGTAGCAGCAAACATGGAGGGCGTCATCAAACAGTGTAAACCAAACATTCATGGATCCAAGTAATCCTCATTGGGGTTGGAGTTGGTTAGAGCGATGGATGGCTACTCGTCCATACGAAAACGGGAACGCAGCGAGTAAAGAGCATAACAGTGACCATAACTCCATGAAAAGCAGCGTAAGCCATTCAGTGTCCGTCTCTGGAGACCCGAAGATGCAGTCTCCAGCTGCCCAGAAACAAAGCCGGCCTCCCAGCCGGCAGTCGCCTTCGACTCCCAATTCGAAAATCACACCACATTCGAAGTTCAGGCCTGCAAGCCCATGGGGGACTAATGGTACAGATGATGACTCTAAGAGCATTAGAAGTGTTCGGTCAGATAGATGTCGGAGGCACAGCATTGCTGGCTCGTCCGTGAGGGATGATGAAAGCATAACGAGCTCCCAGGCTGCACTTCGTGGCTACATGGCTTCAACAGAGTCGACAAGAGCTAAGTCGCGGGTGGCTAGCCCGGTTGGAGGGGAGATAGGCAGGACGCCTGAGAAGGGAGCCGTCGGTTCTGCAAAGAAACGGCTGTCGTTTTCGGATTCCCCCGCCGGCCCTAGGAGGCATTCGGGTCCACCGAGGGTTGATATTAGTCCTATGAAGGACATCACTACATACTGATTGTGGCCATGGCAGCTATTGGCTATAGTGGAGAGCTTTGGGAACGACACGAGCTTTAATAAAATGTTAGACATGTTGTATTTAAGAGTGGATATGTGAGGGACATTGAGATGGTGGATCATGAACATATTTTGTTGGCAAATAGAGACTAGTGTGAGGGACAATGATATTTGTTTTTCAATTAAATATGTAATTTGCTAAATTAATTTACTTTTTTTTTTGCTGAAATGCTTGCTATTTATATTGATTTCTTTGTAAAATAATATTCATTTAATTCAATTTGTATTGTACTTAAATGAAGTTATATCTATTTAACTCTACAATATTTGGAATTTATAAGGTTGTATAAAAAGATGACTAGTGTTAAATGCACATACACTTTTATATTACTACAAGATTTGACTCTTTAAGTATACTTTACTTTAAAATCGGTTCATAATAATTTAAAACAAGAGGTTTGTTAGCAGGCTTTAATTTTTAGAATTAATTCCAAATAATTAATTCCATACTTTAATTAATTTTTAGAATTAATTCCAATTTATTTATTTATATATGCTATTGCAGATTTGACACTGCATCGTCTTATCTAGTCGTTTTTATTTTATTGGATTATTATATTTTGGATTTTACTATTTATTAGCTTTCCATGGCAAATTGCCTCAAATTCAACTCGTCAACTGTCTCTATTATTTAGTAAAACACTATTTCGGAGGAGAAAATGCATTAATTACGAGGAAATGTTGCTCAAACTCTATTATTTTGGAAAAATAATCCCTTTGGACCATCATATTGTATGGGTGCACCCATATGCCATTCTAAGAAATTTCATTTACTGCAATATTTATGATCAATATTTATGATCAATTTCATTTACTGCAATATTTTCGATATTATTAAATATACAAAATACCATAAATCATTATAACTTATTAAAAGTATATTTGTATGATGTGACACGCCATTATCCAGTCACCCACTCTATCTATAGACTATAGATGGATTTGGCAGAGGTGCCCCTTCTTGAAATGGGTAGTAACGTGTCAAAGAATATGGATAAGGACGGAATAAAGGGTATTACGGTAATTCATCAACAGATTATCTATATAATTATCAAATGACGTATTTTAAATCTATCCATCTGAATTAAACGTGCAAAAATTAAACCCAATATTTCAACTCATTTTTTATTTTCCGCCTTTGTTTGTTGTTCTTCATTATCACCATTCAGATTCCCCAGATTTGTTTCAACAATTGCTGGAAAAGTTGAGACATTGTTAGCCTCACAAATTTCTACAACAATTTCTATATTTTTACAATCCCACAAAATATACCTCATTATCTACTTTCTGAGCTCGAATATATACGTTTCAGAATTACATTCACTACTTATTTCTGTAAAAATGTATATCAATATGTATATCAGCATATGTTTTTCATGTATGTTGTGATATACACACGAGTAGAGCCGACAGAAATTATCAATAATTGATTGCTCTTGGAATGATTTTCGCAAGGAGAGCTGCTCATTGAGCTGAAACGGTGTCGGTATTAGTTTGATTTTGTTGGTGTTTTTTATGTCTAGTTTGGATAGGTGGTTGATTTTTTGTATGTTTAGGAAGGTATAGTTTATTAATTTGGATTGAATTTGTGTTTTGGGGAGATTTGATTTTCGGTTGAGCTTTGATTTAGCTAGGGTTTCCACTTTCAAGTGATGGTAGTATCAGGGAATGATCCGTTGGAGTCGTTTTTTAATTCGATTCAAGTGGTGAGGAATGCTTTTTCTCCAATAGAATCGAATTTTCAGAAGGTTTCCAAAAATTTCGAGCAGTGTTTTAGTGGGGCTGCCAAAAATCGGAACTTGAATGGTGGATTGGATGATGCTAGTAATGAGTTGGTGGCAGCTCAGTTGGATTTGAATAAGAAGAGTGGTCAAAGTGATCGGAGAAAAAAGAGAGTTCCAATCAAGATATTTGTTGGAGTGTTTAAGGATAGAGGTGTAAATAGTGTGCACAGTAACGTACATGTTAGTCGCGATGACAGTGTAAAATTGCCGCGGAAAGGGTTGAAAGAGAGGTATGGAGATCACAATGGTGGGAATGAGGATAAGAGCTTTCATGGGAACTGTCTGCATCTCGATGTGGCATTGTCGTTTTTGATAAATGGCATTGTACAGGCTCTCCCGAGATCATTCAAGCACGAGAAAAGGCAGGCTCATAAGATGAGTAACGAGGATAAAGAATCTCGTGTGAAAGCTAGAGTAAAATCGAGGGTTGGTAGTGAGATTAAGCAGGATTCGAAGGTTAGAGAAGGGATAGATTTTCCTTTTGAGTATTTTGTAGGGTTTGTAGTTGATCAGTTCAACCATTTTCCGAAATTTGATGTGGGTGGTCAGGAAAATGAATGTAAGAGTGCTGAGTGTAAACCCCCAGCTGCACCTGTTAATCAGTTTGACCACTTTAAGGCGTTTTTTAGTATTTTTGAAGATAAAAGAGAAGATGTGAATGTGTTTTTTGGGAATTTGAAGTTTGCACGCGTGGGAGGCGTTCAGTCAAGTTTGGTTGGAGTGCCTTCCGTGAAGGATGTTAGTGATGATCGTGTTAGTAATGTTGGTAATCAGGAAGAAATTGGAGGCAGATCACCGCAAAAATTAGCCAATGTTTTGCTAAGTATTCCTTTGTCAAATGTTGAGCGTTTGAGGTCGACTCTGTCAACTGTTTCGTTGACAGAATTGATTGAGCTTTTACCTCAGATCGGGCGACCTTCGAAAGGCGACCATCCTGACAAGAAAAAACTCATCTCCGTCCAGGACTTCTTCAGATACACTGAGGCTGAAGGTGCGTTTTACACTTCAAGATTACTTTGTTAAAAATTATTGACTATGTTTAGGCATTTTAGTGGTTCAATGAAGCAAAAAAATTGGCTGATATGTTCAGAAGTTGTATCTGAGTTTATTTTCTCTATGCTGTGGTTTGGTCGCATATCATGATATGTACACACAATATTTGCAATTACATGTATTTTAATGTAGATCACTGTTCCCTTCCCTCTTATTTTATGTTTTTTACGAAGTACTATATTTTCTTTCTGATTTTGGATTGCTAGCTAATTTGACAAGAGAGATATAATATCTTCCATTAATGAACTTGTTTACTAATATGACCAAATCCTGCTCAAAACAGCCTCAATCATGTGCTCTGTGCTACCAAAGAGGTCACAACCAATACAAAATATCTGTTCTTTTTCATGCTCTTATAAAAATAGGTTGAAAAACTTTCATGCCGGAACAATTTTCCCTTATTTGCCAGTTTTAATGTAATTAATATTTTCTTTAGTGAGTCATTGATTTGCCGCTGAGGAATCCAATGAAGACTTGGCAGGGCGGTTTATTCAGAATCACTATGATCATCACCTTTGACATTTGAAACGTTTACTATTGTGTAGTTTCCACTCACTGAATATATATATATTTTTTTGTTCTGTATCATCATGATATCAATCTAAATCTTTGTTTACAGGAAAGAGATTTTTTTTTGAATTGGACAGAGATGGTGATGGGCAAGTTACCCTAGAAGATCTTGAAGTTGCCATGAGAAAGAGAAAACTACCTAAGAGATATGCCAATGAGTTCATGCGTCGCGCAAGAAGCCACTTGTTCTCAAAATCTTTTGGCTGGAAACAGTTTTTGTCCTTGATGGAACAGAAAGAACCAACCATTCTTCGGGCTTACACCAGCCTCTGTTTGAGCAAGTCTGGGACACTACAGAAAAGTGAAATTGTGGCATCACTACAGAATGCTGGACTGCCTGCGAATGAGGATAATGCTGTTGCGATGATGCGTTTTCTGAATGCTGATATAGAGCAATCCATATCGTACGGGCATTTCCGGAACTTCATGCTTTTACTCCCATCCGAACGACTTCAAGAAGATCCAAGGTAAATCGAGAATAATTGCGTGCTTTATGAACGCTTTGTCAGCCTCTGATATCAACTAATGCAAAATTTTCTCTGTGAATTTCAGAAGCATTTGGTTTGAAGCTGCTACTGTGGTTGCTGTTCCTCCACCAGTAGAAATACCAGCTGGCAGTGTTCTAAAGGCAGCATTGATCGGGGGGCTTTCGTGTGCTTTGTCTACATCTTTACTTTACCCCGTTGACACGATTAAGGTAAATGCTTGAGAAACAGAACATCGTCTATATCTGTTTTATTTTTCTATCCAACTTTGTTATCTTTTTGGTATAATATGAAATCCCATTGATGATGGTTTGTAGTATTTTTTATGCTAGTTTATTTACAAATACCTTTTGAGGTGTAGCCTTCCATCTTTTTCCTTATAAGGGTATTTATGTATTAAGTCAATATAATTGTATGCCCGAATCATGTAAATTAATTATTATTTTGTGGCATACTTTCTCTCTGATTAATGTCCAACGAAGTCCGTAAATCTACTCTAGGAAGAATCTAAAACTTAAGTTGATGAGTGAAATAGGTTTAGTCTGTGCGTTTTGCATGTTGTCTGATTTGAACATTTCATGAGGCAATCTGACTGTTCTCTACTGGTTTGTCTGTCAGACAAGAGTTCAAGCTTCAACCCTCACCTTTCCAGAAATTTTATCCCAGCTTCCACAACTCGGAGTTCGGGGCCTATATAGGGGGTCTGTTCCAGCCATATTGGGGCAATTTTCTAGGTATTATTTCCTCTGTCTTCTCTTTTACATTTAGTCGTCATGCTTTCTGTCAGAATGTTGATTAATTATCAGTGCAGTCATGGTCTCCGAACTGGAATCATGGAAGCAAGCAAGCTCGTCTTGATAAATTTTGCACCAACGCTACCTGAATTACAGGTTAGAATCACGATGATCTCATAGCCCTATTTGATATAGATCCGGTTCAATCAATCAAAACCTAAGATAGAGAGTACTTATTTTTCAAAATGTGTTCAGGTTCAATCTTTGGCATCATTCTGTAGCACTGTTCTCGGAACAGCAGTGCGTATTCCATGTGAGGTGTTGAAGCAAAGATTACAGGCTGGTCTGTTTGATAATGTCGGTGAAGCTATTGTTGGGACATGGCAGCACGATGGTCTCCGGGGTTTTTTCCGTGGGACTGGTGCAACTCTCTGCCGAGAAGTTCCATTCTACGTTGCTGGCATGGGCCTTTATGCTGAATCGAAGAAGGTATTGATCTCATTATTGTAGTTAATCTGCCGAGAAGCTTTTGTCGCGTCGTACGTCTCTTCAATTACCTTTAAATGTGTGATAGGCTTCCTTTTTTTCAATCAAAAAACAAGTGATGGGCTTCATGTAGTAGCTGATTAGTGATTGAGGATCTGACTTGCTTTTTCCATGTAGACTTCAAATGACTAAACCCGAAAAAAAGGGACAAAAACTCGGGCCAAAACCATGTTCATTATTCATATTTCAATATTTCAGGCTGTCCAACGGCTACTGGAACGGGAGCTGGAGCCTTGGGAAACCATAGCTGTCGGGGCTCTATCCGGTGGACTGGCTGCCGTCCTGACAACTCCCTTCGATGTGATTAAGACAAGGACAATGACCGCCCCTCAGGGACGCTCTGTGTCATTGTCAATTGTTGCTTTCTCAATCCTGCGCCATGAAGGGCCTCTCGGACTATTCAAGGGCGCTGTGCCCCGTTTCTTCTGGATCGCCCCTCTGGGCGCCATGAACTTTGCAGGCTACGAGCTTGCAAGAAAGGCGATGGACAAAAACAAAAACGAGGAAACTGGTGAGCCCGTTCTGCAGAAATAGGTAAACCAATATGGTAGTTCCACCAGATTTTTATTTGTTACATCAAAGCTGTCTGAAAAATTTTTGGAGCTCAATTCTTCGAAAAGTTGTTTTTCGTAGAACCTTTTTGTTTACGTTCAGTTCTCTGGTGCTGTGATAAACTAGCTTCTGTACTCGGATTCGTCGGTAAAGCTCACGTTTACCGGTGTGGTATCGGAAAATTTACCGGTGTGGCCATTTTCAGTGGTTACATGTCATAAAGAAGGCAAATGGCTAGAAAACGTTTTGTTCAATCTTAGTTCAATTTTGCAGCTTTAAAAAACAACTGATTAGTACTCCATGTTGATATTTTTCACCATTGTTCCATAATCTCAGATATTAGTATTTAAAATTATACTCCTTCTGTAGCTGAGTCGTATTCTTTTTTGGGTTGGCCCACTGTAGCCGAGTCGTTTTCTTTTTTGGCAAAAAGTAACAACTTTTCTTCTCTTTTACTTTATTTTTTATTCATCTTTCTATTTTTTTCCTTTCCTACTTTATTATTATTTACTTAACTCACATAACACAATTTTTCTTAAATCCCGTGCCCAAAAAAAACGTTTCTACTATAGAGGGACACGCGATTGATCAAAAGTTGATCAAAGTTGAGGATTTTTCTGATAATTTATCTTTTATGTGTCGAAACATAATAATTGAGTTTGATATAAAGGTTTTGAATGTCGTTGGAGGACTTTTTTTGCTCTAACATAAGAACATCCACAGTGGTTGAGCGCAACCGTATGTTCGTACCAGCGGCGCGGTACCCGCTGCTCGCTGCTGCGCTCTTGCCGCAGGCACGGCGCTGCTCGATGCATCGAGCACGTCCATGTCAGCGAGCAGCCCACGTGTCAGCCGTCCATTGGCCAACGGGAAAGCCGTTGGCAATTTGATTTTTTTTTAAATCAGATTTTAATTAAAAATATGATTAAAAATAAAAAAATATTTTCCCATTTCCCAAAAAATTATATCCGTTTTCTACCCACTTTTAATTTATTTTTCAATTTTTCCCCAAAAATATACATTTTTATTTATAAATACCTCCACTTCCATACCAAAAATTCACACTACACTACACAATTTTCATCTAAATTTTCTCATTTCTATTCTTACAATTCTCAATCTTTCTTTCACTCACAACAAAAAAATATTCGGCTCCGGCGATCACTCCTCCGGCTCGCACGGTTGAAACCCCGATTGATTCGGTTCACAACCATTTTTTAGTCCGGAAACGGAATATTCGGCTCCTCCTCAAACCCAAGGTTCACTAAGGTATTGTGGAGTGAATGTAATTTATCATGACAGATTGAAGAATGATAATTTTTTATTTATGATGGCTTCTCATCAAAGACTATAACACATGAGATTATGAGAATAATTATGATAAAAAGATTTAAAAATATTCTCAATCATTTTCCGATTTACCGTTCATTTTTAGTTATTTTCTTTTGGGAGTAACAATTAATTCCATATGGCTCAGAATAATTAATGTAGTATGTGAAATAAATTTATTAGGCAGGAAGTATAGAGAATTGTGCCTTTTGTCTTCGTCTCTACCTGATTTAATATTTCAGTTCTATCCAATTTGCATTTCCATGTAGTTGTGTTGCAAAGACAAATCAGTTGTCCTTTCCTCGTACATACATTTACTAAATACCAGTAGTGCTATTCAATTTTCACACTTCAATTTATGAAAACTAAGTTCTTATTCTCTTTTTTTTCTCATGAACTTTGGAAACTGTAGGAATTAATAAACAATTATTGGATATATATATAGGGATGTATTCATTTCCTTTTTGTATCTTTTGTTCTTTGTTCTTTTTAATCTCAGTCCCACGATTTTGTCTTCCGACGGTTAGATTGGTGCCACGTGTCATTTAATAATGCAGATTTTCACTTGAATAATGTACATCGACTAATGATGCACCATTATAGTGTAATACTGCAGATTTTCAGTTGAATAATGCACACCGACTAATAATGCACCATTATAGTGTAATAATGCAGATCATATGGACCGTTGATGAATGAGATCTAATAGCCCATATTAAGAAGAATAAAGGATCTAAGGGATGAATAGGAGAATAACGCATATATATATATATATATATATATATATATATATATATATATATATATATATATATATATATATATATATATATATATGAAAATGATCAATACAAAACTTGATCTCAATACAAAATCCAGACCAAATCCTGACCATGAGATTTGACAATCCAATGGTCAATAATTAAACAAAAACACGGAGGGTCATTGTAAAGCAGTTTTAGGACATATTATAAACTTTGGATTTGAGGTCGTGTTAAGATCATTTCATGTCATCCTTACTATAATGACGTAAAAATAAGCTTACAATGACCTAAAAATGACTTTTGTATGCTTGGTTCTGCATTTTTGTATTAAGAATGGTTTTGCATGGATCAATACAAAACTTGATCTCAATACAAAATCCAGACCAAATCCTGACCATGAGATTTGACAATCCAATGGTCAATAATTAAACAAAAACACGGAGGGTCATTGTAAAGCAGTTTTAGGTCATATTATAAACTTTGGGTTTGAGGTCATGTTAAGATCATTTCATGTCATCCTTACTATAATGACGTAAAAATAAGCTTACAATGACCTAAAAATGACTTTTGTATGCTTGGTTCTCCATTTTTGTATTAAGAATGGTTTTGCATGGATCAAAACCCTATATATATATATATATATATATATATATATATATATATATATATATATATATATATATATATAGGGGAGCGTTATTCTCCTTTTCACATCTTAGATCCTTTTTCCTTCTTAATATTACGCGTTAGATCTAAGGCATCAACGGATCAGATTGATTCTATGAAACTGGTTCCGTGTTGCATTATAGAAGGTGGTTGTATGCATTACAGGGTTATTAATGACATTTGACGGAAAAGTAACTGCCACATTTTGGTATCTGCGAATAATGCACCACATGGTCACGAGTAATGCATATAATTGACTATATAATGCACAATATGTGAACTGCAATGCATACGAATAAGATGTACCATGTTATGATGTTTGGACACACGTTTATTGTTTCCCCTAAGGGTTTAATAAGCTTAGGGGCTAGGGTATAGTACGTAGACACGTATGTAATCTTCACATGGTAACACAGCACATCTTATTCGTATGCATTGCAGTTCACAAATTGTGCATTATATAGTCAATTATATCCATTACTCGTTACCATGTGAAGATTACATACGTGTCTACGTACTATACCCTAGCCCCTAAGCTTATTAAACCCTTAGGGGAAACAAGAAACGTGTGTCAAACATCATAACACAGCACATCTTGTTCGTATGCATTGCAGTTCACATATTGTGCATTATATAGGCAATTATATGCATTACTCGTGACCATGTGGTGCATTATTCGTAGCGGTTTCCAGCCATTATTAGATTACTATTGTACCCTCATAATGCACAAAATAGGACAAATAATGCAACACGGGATTAATTACCCAATGTTGATCTTGACTGTCCATTTCTCTAATCTAATGGCTGATATTAAGAAAGAAAAAGGAGGAAATATAGGAAAAGGAAATGAATACATCCCTCTATATATATATATATATATATATATATATATATATATAGGGTCCCATTATTCACAAATCCAGTCTTAAAGACCGAACTAGAGACCAAATTTGGGCCCTTAGATCTTAAATTTGATGGATAAGATTAGACAATTAAGAGTTATTTTTCGTAGTTCATTGCATACATAATTTACTTCAACGCGGGGGTATTTACGTCATTTTGTAATTAGGGTAAAAAATTTGAGTTCACAGATTACAAAAAATTAACTCATTCACATTCCACCTCCTCCCCCTTCTTCTCTAAAAACCTCTCTGAAAAAGCAACGATTCTTCATCTTCATCCATCATCTCCGGCCGATTCAACTGAAATCAACGACAATCATCCCCAATTCAGCATCTCCATCGGTCGATTCAACATCTAAATCCGCCGATTCAGCATCTTCATCCCGCGGTACAGACGTCGTCGCCGGCATGAGACAGCATGTGCTGTCGCCAGACTCTCACGGCTGTCGCACCCCTTCAACGCCGTCACCTCACCATAGCCGCTGTCAGTGAACCATTGTTGCAGATTTGTCGTCGCTGCCACCGTCGATTTGCGCTCAGAGTTTTCTTACTCCATCGCTGTCTATGTCCGCTCGAAGCTACATCATAGTCATCTCCTTCGCGCTAGCTCTGCTCACTGTGTCGCTCGAAATGGTTGACACACGCAAATCGTCGATCGAAGGTGAAGGACTCCTATTACATTTTGGCCGTACGTCTGGTTCAGGTAATACACATTTGATTTTTTGGCTTTGATTTTTTTTAGGAGAGATTACTTCAACATTTGATTGTTGCATAAATCGATTATTTTAGGATAGATTACTTCACATTACTTCTCTGATATTTAAGAGAAATATATCAAAAAGTATGGCTACAGAAATCATCGATTTAGTTCATTTCATGAGGATATTATTTCATTTCATGAGGTTATTACATCATTTCATGAGGCTATTAATTTAGTGTTTGATTTTTCATTTTTTTCGAATTTATGTGGTTAATGTCTGCTTCTGGCTCATTTCTGGACTCATTTGAATTATGTGGCATAAAATGATATGCATCTTCTAAATGTGATTTATTACTTTATAATTTGGAAACATTGCTTCATAATTCAGATTTCAAAGCACAATACTTTAGCCACTGATTTTAATGGTTGACACAAAAAAATCGTTGATGGAAGATGAACGACGGTGATTGCGTTCTGGCAGAACGTCTGCCTCAAATAATACACTCTTTTGAAGCTTTATAGTTTTTGAAATTCTAATTTATTTCATCTGTTTTTAATTTGGTTTCTGATTTTCGTCCAATTATTTCATAAAGCAGAGCGGAGGAAGATCAACGTAGGCGTCAAATATACTCGTAGGTCAGTAGCTAAATCACAACCGGTGGATAAATCAAAACACAAGAAAAGTCCGTTTGATGTTCAGTACTGCAAGCCAAATAAATCCATATGCCAGAAGGTAAAAATAAATTTATGACCTAGTCCTAATTCATGAGATGAAGTTAACTGTGTTGTATGAATTTTATTAACTGTGTTATATGCACACAAATAACAGTTGAATGAACTAACTAACCTATTTGATGAAGTAATAACCTCAGGAAATGAAGTAATATAAACTAACGTGTTTTGTATGCATATTTTGCTAGGAAATAAGATTGAATGAACTAACTAACCAATTTGATGAAGTAATAACCTAATGAAATGAAGTAATATAAACTGACTTGTTTTGTATGCATATTTTGCTTTATAATTACATTGAATGAACTAAATAACTTATTTCATGAAGTAATAACCACATGAAATGAAGTAATATAAACTGACATGTTTTGTATGTACATTTAGCTGGGAAGTATACTTGTAATGAACTAAAGAACCTAATGATAATGTTACAAACTATTTTAATGATGATATAAACTATGTTTCGAATGTTGAATTGTGGTTATGTGTTTCTTATATATAGGTGAAGATAACACATGGGAAAATCCTCTAACTCACAACGGGGTGAAAAATCAAATGGGAGGAGAGGGATTAAGAGTTTCGGAAGATGTAGTTGAGGCATGGTGACATGGTGATGAGGACATTTGTGCAATCACTTGATGGGCCGTCCCCACGCCCTAACAAACGGGCGGTGCCCATAATCACGGCTCAGCCCATTGAGATGGGTTGGTGTGTCAAATTTGGATGATTTATTGTATTGGACAAGTTTGTAATTTTTTTCTTTTTTCAAATGGAGAGTTTGTATTTGGTTATGGGGTTTATACAATGAGGATGGTGTGGTTTACCAACTTTCTCCTACAGTGGAAATAGTTGACTATCTTGGAGAAAATTCAAACGATTTTATTCATGCACAGTTGTTTAATGAATAATAAACTACTACAATGATGTAATGAATCTCATGGGATGAACAATAAATACTAATAAATATTTGATTACTAAAACACTTCACACAATCTATTCAATTTAAAGTTTGTCAAAAATTTAAACAAATTCAAATTCAGAGTGTAATGAAGTAATAAAACACATGGAATAAAGTAAATAAATACAGTAATGAAGTACGAAACCTTTTTACAAAATTTGAATTACTTCATTCCAATAGTTAATTACTTCATTCCAATAGATTATTACTTCATTCCACTTTGAATTTGAATTTGAATTTGTTTAACCTTTTTACAAAATTTAAAGCGAATAGACTGTTTGAAGTGTTTTCAGTTTATTACTTCATCCAGTAGATTAATTACTTCATTCCAATAGATTATTACTTGATTCCACTTTGAATTTGAATTTGTTTAACTTTTTTACAAAATTTAAAGCGAATAGACTGTGTGAAGTGTTTTTCAGTTTATTACTTCATCCAGTAGATTAATTACTTCATTCCAATAGTTAATTACTTCATTTTAATAGTTAATTACTTCATTTCAATAGTTAATTACTTCATTCCAATAGTTAATTACTATAGTTAATCACTTCATTCTAATAGTTAATTACTTCATTTCAATAGATTATTACTTCATTCCACTTTGAATTTGAATTTGTTTAACCTTTTTACAAAATTTAAAGCGAATAGACTGTGTGAAGTGTTTTCAGTTTGTTACTTCATCCAGTAGATTAATTACTTCATTCCTATAGTTATAACCTCATTTAACAAGTTATAACCTCACTTGAAGTTCAATGAAGTAAAAACCTATTTTGATGAAGTGATATACATTTTGACATTTAACAAGTTATAACCTCACTTGAAGTTCAATGAAGTAAAAACCTATTTTGATGAAGTGATATACATTTTGAATGAATTAATTGCACGTATGAATGAAGTAGTGATCACTCTTTCTTATCTGCTCCAAAATCCTTTAGAGTAATAACCTAGTCGAATGAAGTGATTGAACTATAATTGAATGAAGTAGTAAAACAGAAAATGAAGTAATAACTTAGTCAATGAAGTAATAAGAAAGTTAAATAATGAAGTACTTAATAATCTAACTGAATGAAGTAATAATCTAACTGAAAGAAGTAATATCCCAGTTGAATGAAGTAATAATCTAACTGAATGAAGTAATAATCTAACTGCAAGAAGTAATATCCTAGTTGAATGAAGTAATAATCTAACTGAATGAAGTAATAATCTAACTGAAAGAAGTAATATCCTCGTTGAATGAAGTAATAATCTAACGGAAAGAAGTAATATCCTAGTTGAATGAAGTAATATAGAAATCTAACGATAAATTGTTCTCGAAGCTTTTCTAGCCCGAATCAAGCAATATATGCATTTTTAATAGATGAGATGAGATGATGTAGTGAAAATTTTCGCATTCAATAGGTAGTCAAATTACTTCAACCGAGGGTATTTTTGTCAAATTACATTTATAGTTTATTATTTCATCCAGTAGATTTATTACTTCATTCCAATAGTTAATTACTTCATTCCAGTAGATTATTACTTCATTCCACTTTGAATTTGAATTTGTTTAACCTTTTTATAAAATTTAAAGCGAATATATTGTGTGAAGCGTTTTCAAAATGGAGTATTTATTCTTTATTATGATGTATGTCAATGTTGATGAAGTTATAACCTCATTTAATAAGGTAATGGAGTTAAGTAATAACCCAATTGAAGTTCAATGAAGTAAAATCCTATTGCGATGAAGTGGTATACTTGTTGAATGAAGTAAATGCACATGTGAATGAAGTAAATTAAGCTCTCTAAAATACTAAAAGAAAAATAAAGTAAGGGGAAAACGATTCAAAAAACAAAAGGAATAAGACTTGAACAACAATCTCTATCAACATCGGCCAAAATAGGCACCAAAACGAGGACAAAATCCTCCTCCTTACTACTTCCTCTGTTTTCTAGTAGTAATACTTTCTACAAACTGAAAACAAGAATAGATGAGAATTAAAACTCCTACTGGACTTCTTAAAAATTCGGTGCCTAACTAAGGGAGTACTAGTCAAAGTCCTCTAACTCCAAAAGTTAAAGTAACCAGATGTTTTAAGCCAAGCATTTTTCTACTTGTACAATTGAGAGCATTCATTCAACTAAACATATTGATGATGAATGCTCTGCATCTGATCTCTATTTTCCTACTTCTCTTGCCTCTATTTTCAGCCGCTCTACAGGCCAAACCCGGTTGCCAGGATCGGTGTGGAGATTTACTGATTCCATATCCGTTCGGAGTCGGCCTAAAATGCAGCCTCAACCCATATTTTAAAATCAACTGTGATGCTTCCACTTACCCTTCACGGCGCAGTTTAAGCAGACCGGTGGAGCTGCAAGGCAGGCGGCATGGGCGACGAGGCAGTGAGGAAGGAACGAAGATGAGACATGGCGGAATGAGCGCCGGTGCACGCCGATGAGACACGGCTGGAAGGAGCGGTGGTCGTAGAAGCACCGATGAGGGAGAGATAGAGAAGAGGAAATGGTGGCAGGGACGATGAGAGAGAATTGTAGAGAGAGAAGTTGGTTGGATTTGGAAAGGGAAGAAGAGCCGCACTTTCCTAAACTACCCTTTACCAATTTAATTGAATAAAAAATCAGTAATTATTAATAACCATTAGATGTGATTAATGGATGGATGAAATTTGGTCTCTAGTTCGGTCTTTAAGAAGGGTTCGACCTTGATCACAACCCTATATATATATATATATATATATATATATATATATATATTATTTGGAGTTACAAATGCAAAACACAATACGAGCTTAGGTAATCATTGTTTACATCATAAAACACAACTAAGGTCCACAAACAATAGTATGAAAAAAATATTGTAACCATTCAAATTTTCACACTAAACTCGTTTTGAAGGCTATATATCGGATATACTTAGTTCACTTTAACAAAATTATTTAAGAATCTTTCGTTACAGAGTCAATGGGTGAGTATTCCCAAATAGTATACAAATCCAAAATACAGTAAGCTATTCAATTTTTAACTATTATATATGTAGGTCTCTGAATTTTTCTCAGTTAGAATATGTATTATAGGAAATGTTTCTGAGTTATATATTATTGAAAAATTAGCATAATCCAAGGACATAAAACAGTGGAAAACTAACTAAATATAGACATTATTGCAAAATTATCAAGATAGTAGTTGGTTCTAATACGCGTCAATTGATCATTCCACAATTATTTAATTATCAACAACTTTATTATTATTATAATTATCATGCACTTGATATAGATATTATTTTTAATTCATATTTAAGTAACCATATATACATAGTCAATAAGTGTTACCGGATTATTAATTAATCAGATTAAAGTGCACATCATTTTCCAATTTGTTTGGCGGATTTCGGTTGAATATTTATTTACAAAACAATGTGTCCATTTTTAGGTACGTTAAATACTTAAATACAGTATATACTTAATTAATTTATTAATTCTCAAGGTATTTTAGTGGACAAAGGTCTTATCATATGTGATACCAAATCACCAATAAGAACATCTCCAATGGTCGGCGTCACCACCGGAGCGCCGATTTTTCGCCCACGCCGGTTTGACGCCGAACCATTGGAACCGGCGTGGGCGAAATCGGCGTCAAAATCGGCGTCGCCATGCCGATTCCCGCGCTGACGCCGGTTCCCACGCCGATCCTCACGGGCGCCATTGTGGCTCCCGGATCGGCGCCAAACCGGCGTCGGATTTAAATATTTTTTTTTTTTTTTCGCAAAACACAATATATACGCGCGTTGAACCTCATTTTCATTCGCACCACTTGTTTTAACGAGTACTCTCTCTCTACCTTACTTTCTGTACAAGATCAATAACGAGCAATGGAGAACAACTACGAAGGTACTCCAGTTAATCCCGGGGGATGGTCTCAGACTCCCCCGGCTCCCGGTGTAGGGTCTCAGACGCCCCCGACTCCCGGGGCAGGGTCCCATACTTCCCCGGCTCCTGGGGGAGGTGGTTGGCCTCCAATGAGCGGGTACTACAACGTGTACCCGTGGCAGCAGATGATTCCGGGGTGGGCACCCGGCATGCAGCCCCCTATGCAGATGATGCCGGGGTGGGCACCCGGCATGCAGCCACCGGCGCAGCAGATGATGCCACCGGCGCAACATATGATTCCACAGTCGCAGGCGACGCACGGGGGGGACAACGCCTATCGGCCGACTTTTGATTTTTCCACCGGTTCTTCGCACACATCGACCCCAACGGATGCACAGTATTCGGAGACCTTCTCCTTAGCGGACTTGGGTTTTGATATTAACGACGTTTCTGAAACTCTCATTCAAAGCCAGGGAGTAGGGCGGGGTAAGAAGAAGGGCAAGGCGAAGAAGGTCGGCGAGTCGTCGCAGCCCCGCGCCGAAATCCGGGGCCGGAGGAAGTGGACGGACGCGGAGAACGTTGCGGTTGCCAAGGCGTGGGTGAGTGTTTGCGACGATCCTCTCGTTTCAAACAACCAGAGGATCGTCAACTTGTGGGCGAAGATAGCTGCAGCCTACAGGGCATTTTGCCCTGAAGGGAGACCGTGCACCGGGGAGGAGGTCCGGAAGTGCTGGGACCGAATCAGGGCTGGCGTCTCTCGATTTTCGGGTTTGTACGCCAACGCCCTCCGCATGCAGACCAGTGGCCAAACAGAGGAAGACTGCAGGAGGATTGCGGAAAGAGCCTACCCCGATCCGGATAAGAAGTACTATGAGTTCACCTACTGGAACTGCTACGTTGTGCTCAACGAGTCGGAGAAATTCCGGGCAGGCGTCGACGCTGGCTGGCCGAAGAGGCAGAGACTGAACTATACCGGAGATTATAGCGGCAGCAGCGGTGGTTCGTCAGACCTCCCCGAGACGGCCCAGGAGGTCCCGACTCCTCGGTCGTTCGGTCGCCGACCTCGCCCGGTTGGGCAAAGGCGGGCGCAGCAGGTTGCGAGGGGGGGGCACACCGAGTTCCCAGGATGTCCATTCGGCATCCCCCCTCGGCAGGTCTACCGAGGAGCTCAAATTCTTCGCGCGCCAACAAACGCGCGCTCAAATGGTGAAGACCTTAGCCGACTTCCAAGCGGCGGTGGACCCCGAGGTGAAGGATTTTCTTCGCGTATTGCTCCAGAGCCAGCGTGAAGAACTGGAGGCGATGAGGAGGGACACCGGCGGGAATAGCCGCGGCGTAGGTGGCGACGGAGGCGGCGGCGACGGCAGTGAAGAAGCGTTGGGCGACGACGGAGACGAGGACGGCGGCGATGAGTGATTTTGTTTTACTTTTTTAAATTAATGTACTTTTTACTTTTTGTAATTTTTTTAAATTGTTGTACTTTTTTTTAAAAGTAATGTACTTTTTAAATTTTAATATTATTATTCGAATTTTCCGTATTTGTCTCGTAAATTAAATTATGTATGTTGATACAATTGTAAATTAAATTATATAATTGTTATTAGTGATGTGGATAGGTAGTGTGAAGGCTATTTGATGGCTATTTGATGTCCAGTTGATGTGGCAAGCTGATGTGGCAGGAGAATTGTAGTGCTGATGATGTGGCAGTGTGAAGGCTATTTGACGGCTATTTGACGTCCGCCAGCATTGGAGATGCTCCTATATATTGATTTGATTGCCTCTTACTCAAATTTGACTTCTTATTTCACAAATATTCCATCGTCGAAGAAATTAGATCGTCAAATTTTTTCTTTTTTTCTTTTTCTTGTTAGGTGTGTGACTTCATTGAATTATAAGATATTGTGATTATTACATAAGTGTCTACTCTATTTCTAATTTACCTAAAAAATCCTTACTTATTACAAGGACTATTTTTTTCCGTTTCCAATAGAATGATTCTTTCATTTACTGTTATGATGACTCAAACTTCCAGTTTTTTATTGAAGAGAAGATTAGTATACATTTTAATTTTATCAATTAATACAAACTATACGTTTCATTGTCTAAAACTACTACTATAACTAAACGAATTGAATGAAAAGTTTGCTATAGTTTTCACATTTTAGCTAAGTGGAATGCCGACATATTAAAGGCAAAAAACGACAGGTGATTGTCTTAAAAAGGCAATAGTATTATGAATTCACACATATATAAGACTTTACATTAAATTTTGACATAAAAGTGTGTGTGTACATAGCCCAAAATCTTTGCTGCCAACATGTTTGAGAGAGACGAATTAACTGAATTCTCATCATGCAAATTAAGTTATAGTACTATATCTTGACTAGTGCAAAATCAAGAAATCTAATCATGATGCATTACTATATGTAGTATCTTTCTAATTCAATTAATCAGTAGTACTTAATTAGGTAGTCTCCAAGATAAAATACTTGGGGGGAAACTTTTCTTCCCTTAAGAATTAAATATTAATTTTAACGGTTGATTTTTGTATAATTCTGGGAAAAAATTTCTTCCCTTAAGAATTCAATATTAATTTGAACAGTCGATTTCTGTAGTAGTATAATTTGCTGCTGTCTCAAAGTAGATGACATTTTTTTTCGAAAAAAATCATAAAATTTGATCAAATGATGATCCGTCTCAATTTAAAAACCATGATTTTTAAAGTTGCGCGACACATTTTAATTTTACTCGTCTTTTCAATGCTCCCTCATTCCAAGAAAATGGACTCATTTTTTTAAAATTTTGTTCGACCACCAAAGTCAGTCTTTCTAATACCTCGAGCCTTATTTTCCACTAACAATATTTCAACCTCTTGTCTTGTGTACTAATTTTGCATTAAAATACATATAGCTTGAAATTGTATTTGGTCATCATCTTTTGTGTACTTATGTTAGATCAATATGATGATGAATCAATATGAAATACTTACTCCGTCAGTGATATAATGTCTCGCTTTAACTCGGTCCGTGAAGGAAAGTGAACGGAAAATTAAAAGATGCAAAATACATGAATTCTTATTTCCAAGGGGACTCCTTTTGTAAAGTCATGACCCTTTTCTTGATTCACTTCTCTTTTCCTTTGGTCAAATTGACATTGCAAAATTACATATATCTAAGTACATCAAACCCTAACCCATAACCTCAACTTGAATCATCAGTACAAGTACAACAACTAAATTAAAGTCCTTAATTTATTTTCTTGATAAATATTCTTGTAATGAAGTATTATATATGTCAAAATTAAAATTATCTTTAATTCGATGAACGAAACATCATGTCCATAGAGGCTCCCAAGCCACGCCCAAAACCCTCTCATCCAAAAGGAAAGCCGAATTGTCGCGAAACGGCTGCAGATTTTCCTCCTCATTTTTCGCAGACGACATTTGCTTGCAAATGAGCTCGAACAAGTTGGAATTCTGGCATTGCATGTTCATGACCTCAGCCTGAGCTTTGGCTAGCTCGGCTTGAAGCTCATTGATCTGCTTTTGCAGGTGGCAGATCACCCCCGCGCAGCCATAGACCGGGTCCCTCAGCCTCGCGTTCGCCTCGTAAACCATGCTGTTCACAGCATCCGCTCTTTGATCCTCAGGGAGTTCCTGAAGTTCAGTAGCGAGGTCAGGAATTTTGTTAAGACGGAAGTTTTAATGAAAAATTGATAAATAGAAAATAAATAGAGAGGAAAGTAAAATATGACTATAGTGATTATTTGCAATTAATTTTGAGTAGTACCATTATTAATTAGTTAAAATGTTTGTTGCCATCATAAAATGTTTGTTTAGAGCTGATGACAACAATTCTGTTAGTTACAAAGTAACATATGATTAGAGAATTTAATTTTCTGATGTAGTTTCATATTCAGTAGGCGCCTAATCCAATTGACCTTAATAAATTGTCATTTTCAGTTTTTGATAGTCCAATTGCATATATAAACAAAAAAATTAAGTCAAGAAAAAAGAAAATGAAAATCTTGAAAAATCAACCCCCTTTTTTCTTGATTTATTGGTGGAAATATGGACTAAAGAAAGACTCTTCCCTAGGGATCATGGAAAATTTCCCACTTAATAAATTTTTAGAATGTAAAGTTTATAAACTCTCTCTTTTCTTATTCCCTCGATTTTTTAATTTCCACCAAAAAAAGTTAGTTTCACACTACAAATTAAAACACATGAATTTGCAAAAGTAAGATAATTATTTATAATAAATTTAAGCTAACCTGCAACAGCTTAATAATGTTGCTAGCGCCAAAAACACGATGAGCAATGGTGAATTTGAGGGGGTCCGTGGGCGGGAAGTAAGGGGCCAAGACGCATTTATCGACGCAGCGGCGGCGGAGGATCTTGCAGGCGGCACAGGGGCTGAGAACGACGGGCGGAGATGAGGGAGGCGAGGAGGAGGAGGAGGGAGGGCTCGCATTCGCACTGGTGTTTCCGCTGTATCCCATTATATATAATCTCTATGGATTAGGGATAATTAGTTACTGGGATCGCCGGTGGATACCCTGTCTTTTTAAAAAGAAGTTGTGATGTTGTAGTTTGTGGGTTTACAAACAGATATTAGGTATCTATAGAAGAGGGAAAACATCCCTCCAAAGTGGGGGTGGGGTGGGGTGGGGTGGGGGGTGTTTGCTAGTTATGAGTTGTCTTCATGAATTATCTTATTACTCGGCAAAATGAGGAATAATGGATAATCTAATTTGAGGGTGTGTCCATATATGACGTCATCAAGCCATTTAGGTGGCGTAATGGCCATTTTACATTGTATCCAATTTTTTTTAGCAATTTAACAGCTAACTATAAGTGTGACATGAATTTATTCGTTTATTCGATAAATGACTTATCGTAAAAATTAGTACTATGTCCTATTCGTTTACTCGATAAACATGCTAATTATATATTCATAATTCAAGTATACACAAGCTAGACTTATTAGAACTCATGTCCAATTCTATATTGAATGAATAAAGTTGTTACAATATTTTAGGCTTAAGTTGACTGTTGTTTGGAAAAAAAAAGAAATTTTTATATCTCATGGGATTCAAACCACAGTGATTGTAATTTGGAAAAGATGTGTATATAAATCCACAAAAATGTATATATAAATATTCAACATACTATAAAATTTCATATATAGAAATATATTATCAACAATTTTTATTAGGACGTAGTCTCAATCACTAAACATACTTTTAGAGCACGAAATGGCAAATTAGTCTTAATATATACATTTGTGAGATTATAATTTTCCACATGGAAGATTCAAAAGACTGTCTAATGACTTTTATATGATCACCTAGCCTCTCGGAAACATAATAGTATTATGTTTTTTTGTTGTATTATAGATTTATATATATGCATATTATAATTTAATTGATTTAAATCAATTGGATACCGTTTCATGAGTTCATTTCTCTAAATTTTTAGCATTATATATGGTGTGTGTATATAAGTTGATTATTTGTTACCCTCACTTATCTGACGTGGGATGAGGTTGTATCGCATTATTAATCTAAGATTTCTCATTAAGGAGAATCTAGTGATTCCCAACCTTTTATTATTAATTTAGTTGACCTTTATTTTATATATGCATGTTAATTGACATCCCATCGCATTAATTTAGATGATGTAGTCCGGTTTAATTGGTAAAACATTTTTATTCTAATTAATAGATTAATTGAAGGTTCGAATCACCTAATATGTGTTTGTGTTATTCATGAAAAATATACTAATAAAATTATGTAATATGTCAATTTCAAAGAAGACGTGTACCTAAGTTATATAGTTAGTCTTCAATATATATAGAGATGAAATCATGAAGCACCGGTCTTTTTAGTGCGAACGTAATTAACTCAATTTCCAATTCCTTCTATGAAGCTCAAGTCAATAAATCCTTGTAAGAAGCTATTGCAAATTTTATTATTTCTTTTTGAAGATATAATGATTTGGAAATCGAATTTTCGTTTTGACTATTAAATAGGAAACGGTTTACTACAAGTCTACAAATTAGTGGAAAAGTGCACCGTGGTACAAGTTTAAATGTGCACGGATTACTTTATTTTTGATATAGACTTAGAAAGTTTCATTAAGAAATTTATTTATGAGAAATTGCCATTTAAATAGAATTTGTAGTTGACATTTTGCAAAGGTTATAACTTTCAAACTCTTCGAATTAAATCATAACTTTAGTATAATTTTATTCACACTTATGTCTTTTTTTCTTCTTAACTTGTGTATTTCACTGCTTAATTTGCAGCTTCAATTCTTCATTGTCGTTCATAACTCACCGCAATGTGAACCTCGCAAACAACACGTAAATGTCAATTTATTAAATAAGCGTCACATAATCTCTAAAATTTAAATTTATGGACCAATTACAAATTGTACTATCGTAATAGACTAAGGTCATCCACAACGTTGTCACTATACCGTCCCTTAACTGTCCCTTAAAACACTATTTGCGGGCCCCACTGTACTTTTTTTACGACGGAACCTGCAACCCTCCGTCCCTTAAATTACTATTAATTCAATTTCATTTTTTTATTTTTTTTTCCAACAAATTCAAATAAAAAAACACACTTCATTAAAATTAAAATAACATTACAACTTAAAATTCAAAAAATAGAAAAAGACATAATTAAAATTCTAAAAAAATAAAAATGACATAATTTAAAAAAATAGAAAAAGGCATAATTAAAATCTCACATCGAAAGTGGAACATAAAACATTCAAGAATGTATCTATAAAAGAGAAACAATCAAGAATGAGTTTGTCCCACATCCAAAGTGGAACATAAAACATTCAAGAATGTCTCTATAAAAGAGAAACAACCAAGAATGAGTTTGTCCACATCGAAAGTGGAATATAAAACATTCAAGGATATCTCTATAAAAGAGAAACAACCAAGAATGAGTTAGTCCCACATCGAAAGTGGAACATAAAACATTCAAGGATGTCTCTATAAAAGAGAAACAACCAAGAATGAGTTTGTCCTACATCGAAAGTGGAACATAAAACATTCAAGGATGTCTCTATAAAAGAGAAACAACCAAGAATGGTTTCATAAATTCGCAAGCCCATTAAATATATATGGGCTATTACGAATTTCTTGTATTCATTTATTTATAAAAAATGTTTTTAAATATAAAAATCAATTTTTTTAAATAAAAAATATTTTTTAAAAAAATCATTTTTTTAAAAAAAATGAATTATTGCGTCAGCGTGACAAATCCCACTCGCGAGCCGGCGAGTGAGCGTCACGCATGGCGCAGGGGCGCGCCACGTCGCCATGGCGCGTGGCGAGACAGCCCGTCTCTTGTCTTGCAGGGACGGGTCGCGCGACGTGATCGTGACAGGCACGGGGCGGGCCGGTGTGCCGCAACGCGTCGCGCGAGCGTTCCATCTCTCCGTGACGGAACGTGGGACGGTGGCGCACCGCGTAGTGGATGGCCTAACTCGTTCATTTTATTTATTTTTGAAAGCAAAGTACTATTACAGGTTGAATAGTTTCTTACAATTCACACGTGGCCGAGGTTGCCGTCCGGTGCGGTTCCTACGGTACCGACTTTTTAACGCTGACAAAAGAACTGTTGAGGCCCGGTGGAAAGTCGCGATTGAGACAAGCGTTTTTGGCTAACTAAAATGATTACGTGTCATTTTACAATAAGGTAGTAGATGGGAAACCGCTGAGCTCGTGCCCGGCAAGAATGCGACTTTGGTTTAGATTTGAAAACGTTGTTTCAATATTGTCTCTTTTTTGTATTTTACAAAATGAGTAGTACCAAAAATAGTGACTACTTATCTTAATGCATAAATGGTGTTAATTTTCTACTACTTAGTATTGAAAAAAGAGATCAATTACATTTCTGAAGGAGCTTGGAAAATTGTATTATTCCATTTTGATAAGTTTTTTTCCTTTCGAAATTATCCTTTGCATATTTTGTGAGTCTATTTCCAGCCTAACATGAAGTGATAGATGGAGAAAAATTGCTTGTGACTTGACTAACAGTTGGTTGCATTACCTATTTTTCTTACTCCCTATTTGTAGCAAATTAATTAATTAGTTTATCCTCTTCTTGTAAATTATTGATCTTTGTATGATTTTAAAAAATAATAGTATAATGTTGTCCTTTGTAAGCTGTCCCTAATATCCCTCAAATTCTTAGGGATAAATTTTGATGTGTATAATTCAAAAGTGAAGAGAAGCATACCTAATTATAACTTATTTTTTAAACAAGTTTTTTAATTCAACGTAATTAGGACGAATACCGCTATACATATATACCGACTTATTTTTATTTAAATTATATATTTGTGTATATGCCACTTGAAATTTCAAAAATTATAAATATAGTAGCAGTATATTATATATCGATAAATTTCCACTTACGGAGTATATTTTTCTCTATCTTTTGAAAGCTTGATCAGTTCTGAGAAAGAAGTTAAAAATATCTGTATGAAATTGAAGAGAAATCCAAATATAATTATAGTGATTAAACCCAAATTTTCTTTTCATCTTCCATTCTTAGCCAAATAGGAGTACCCAATTAACGGTAAAATTTCTTAGTTTTGGTCAATGATGTATAGTATATTTTGGCTAATACGTTGACACCCCCCAATAGTATATATTAGAATTTTAGGTATTTTACATTTAAAAGTGATTTACTAATATTAAGTAATTTAAAATGAATTAGAAATACATTACATATATACTGCACAATAATTTATACTAGAAAAGATTAGTTTTTAAATAATGCGTGAATTTATGATAAATCTTTCCAATCTTATACTAACATTTAATATTAGGCGATGTGATAAATAACAAATAGTATAATAATTAATAAAACCAATTTAAATAAAATTGGTACGGTTCAATTTAAAATTTAGGCACATACTACTTTTTATACATATATTTTTATTCTCGCCGGTAGATGTCCTGGTGTCGAACATAAAAAACAATCGAAATATAAGGAAATTTAATTGAGGTGACATTTTCGAAAAAATTAATTTTGAGCTACAACAGAAAATTTGAGTTAATCAAAGAAGGGAAGAAAATGCAAAATCAAGGATAAACTGATGTTGGTTCCTAAATTCCTTGACATTATCGACTTTAGGAAGCAACGAATGGATAATTAATCATAATTAATTAATTCAGTCAACACCAAAATTGGCAAGTGTTACCAAACTGCGAACCTAATAAATTTGAGCAAACCAAAATTTAATTATTATTCCTTCCATTAATCACCATAAAGAAAATTCCCCCTCTAAATGTGCTGTAGAAAAATCCAGACTTTTGTCAATCAATAAGAAAAAGAAGGTGGAGAAAGAGATTTGATTTTCACAAAAAAAAAAGATACGTGTCTCCATTATTGATGCCATGGAGTATAATTAATTCAATAATTATCCAAGCACGAATGAAAATGATTCCAGATAGATTGGTTAATTAGTGAGGTAAGATTTGTTACCCACCAACAAAAATATCACCACTAATAATGAAACTTTTCATTCGGTTTAAAGCTACTACGGTGAAACCATTCTTCTCTGATGGATGATGATTGACAGATAATACTACGACGTAAGGGAAATCTATTGTATTGACATAAGGGCATAGGCCCTCCCTTAATTTCTCACATATATATAAATCTATTACTAGTCAAAATTAATTTTAATATATTCATTAATTGTCTTTTCTAGAATACTTAATTAAAACTTGGCCTCGTCCTTGCTGACGTGTGTTGCTCGTTTGCTATCATTTTATATGCGATTTTTAGATAGAACGATTGCTTTGTTATTTTGTTACTAGTTCTCAATCATGACCAATGACCCAAGTGATTAATTTCTTAATCTCCTTTATGTTACTGAAAAATTCTAGATTTAGGAAAGTCTTGATGTTGGGCCAAAACCCATATATGGTTAGAAATTTAATGGTGATGATTTATTTTGGAATTTATTAACATAACAATTGCCGTGTAGGGTCTCTCATGCTATGCATGTGCTATATTAGTCAATATATATATGTTCCATATTTTCAACATATTTTGCATCAAACAAAAAGAATTGTTGTACAAGTACAACTGGAGCTTTGATATTTGAGGTGTGGCATTGATTTCTACTTACATCTTGTACTATTATTAGAGCTCCCAATATGATACTATTTCACAATTATTTCACCACTAGCTTGATCTGACCTCAACAAAATAAACTGGGAATATCACTTAAATATGATACAAGTCTAAAAATTGGGAATGACAATAATTCAAGGGTTTCCAATTATAGTGTTGTGATGGTCAAATTAAATGACTTTGGTCTTTTCCAATTGGCAGGAATCTATGCATTAATTTAATGATTCAGAATTTGATGATAATGTGAATGTTAGAAACTGTGAAGTACATGTACCATGTTGCACATATACTTTAAGGTTGGACTCCACTTTCAAAGTCCCTACAACTACAACACTTTTTCAGACAATTGAATTGATCAGTTACATGTATGCATATTTTTCCATCACCAATTTCATCATGAATTCTAGATAAAATCAGGCTTATTATATATTTGTATAGTAGTCAAGTGTGACAAACTCAGATCTATAAAGAAAGTAGTACTAGTAGTAATTTAACAACATACTCCCTTAAAATAACCAATAATTTTACAATTAGGCCCATTAGATGAGAGGTGACATTTTCAATTTATAATTTGAATACGTAGATTTAGTTAAAAAAATGTTAGTAGTGATTATTAGTGTTGAAAGTGTAGTGTAGAATCAGGGATGGGGCCATGGCTTGAGTCTAAAATGGTGAAGAAGTCTTGTTATGAAAAGGAAAGAACACACACATAGTCTTAGTCATCTCTTAGTTTAAAAAATGGAACTTATAGTAATCGATTTCCACTAACTAAATTGACTTAGCATTCCCCAATTTCGTCGACAATGCTGTCATGTATGACATGATCATCAAGGTCTAATCCACTCAAATTTTTATGCATCTTTTTGGTGTAAATATATATATATCGATTTGGGCCCACTAATTCTAAACTAACATTGGGCCTCATATCTGATTGTATGGGCTCACATCACGAAGAGTACAACTTGTATTCACTCTACTTTATTCACTTTATACCATGTATGGGAACAAAATTAATTGTTGGATATATTTATAATTAAAAAAGTCGTACCATACATTGAAGAATTGAATATGTCGATTTTTGTTTACTTCGGTGATACTTTTGGGCCTGAGCAAGATCACTTTGGGCCTACTAATACTGCTTACAGTTGAGCCCATTTTTTATTTGGTATGGTGAATTAAAGGAAGCTACCTATAAGAAGAGTCACGTGCTTGGAGAAGATTGACACAATATTTTACACTTCATAAAGAAATCATATCATACCTCGATTTGTACAATCGTCTTATAAAATCCACTTGCTTCAAAAACGCGTGAATCATCCAGGCTAGATACTTGACATTACCATATTCATTTGACTTAAGGTTTATTTGTATCACTCCTATGTCCCATAACGAGTCATAATTTGTCATTTTAGTCTGTCCCGCAATAAGAGTCACATTTCAATTTGCATAAACGGTAATAGGCCATACATTCTGATGGATCCGCGAATTTCTGATGTTAGTAAATGCTGGTAGAGAATAAAGACTACGACACCAAGAATTTACGTGGTTCGATTTACTGAAGTAAATCTACGTCCACGGGAAGAAGGGGGGGCAAGATTGTATTGCTTGATCTGGGATTACAGCTTACAACACAGACTTGCTATATGATTTTTTATCTCTAGAGAGCTTAACCCTGTCTATCTGATCTAAGTCCTATTTATACATTGAACTAGGATCGTGGTTTGCAGCCCCACTAACAAGATCGTGGGTGAGTAATAACTGCTCAATAACTGCTTCGTACCACTAAATAGATCGTGGGTATAGTGGAGGTCGCGGAGGCCTTTCATGAGTCCACTAACTCCTAGTTCGGTCGAATGCTGAGACCGAACTGCTGGACTTTACCGATCAGCTCTTGCCGATCTGAGAGGAGAGCTTGACTGGTCGGCTTTTACCGAGCTGTAGGCTGAGTCCGAACTCTTTGGTCGTGCCGAACTCTTTGGTGCCGAACAGATACTCTTTCTTGGGCTCTGGGCTGATGGGCCGTCACTGTTATTGGGCTTGCCATTAGGGTTTAGTTCGTACCCCATCACTACCCCCCCCGAAAAGCGAAGTGAATCACTTCGGCGAGGTGAGTCACTTCGGCATTCTGGATAACGGTAAGGGGGAGGCTGACGTCAGGGGATGTGCCTTGCGCGTGCCTGCATTAAATGCGACAGTAAAATCCGGCCGTTGAATCCTGAAAAGGTGGGATTCGAAACAGCGCAACGATTTCGAAATCTTTCCCGAATCTGATAAATATGCTCTTTCTTCCTCATTTGAACACTTTTGCTGTTGCGTCTTCTATACTCTCTCTTTCTCGAGAAATTTTCTTCCGCTTTCAAGAGCTTCTTCAGACTTTCTTCACGTTCAAAAAGTAAGAAAAATGTCTTCTTCTTCTTCTTCGGAGTCGGGTAGCGGTAGGAAAGGCGGTAAGGGGTCTTCTGGCCGGAAAGAGTCCGGGGAGAAGACCGTAGAGTATTTCCATAGTATTTTGAGTAAGGATACTGTGACATCCCTACCCGAAAAATACTTTTTTCCTGGGGGGAAGGCGGTGGTACCTGACGGTGATCATAGGGCTGACTCCCCGCCGGAGGGTTACGCCACCGTGTACGAGGCCAGCTTAGAATGCGGGCTTCGTTTCCCCCTCCCTTCTGCCTTTATAGATTTACTAGATTTTTTTCAGCTTCCTTTAGGCCAGGTGACTCCGAACTCTTGGAGGCACTTGTCGGCCTTCGCTGCCGAACTCCGTAAGTTAGGAAGGGATTTGTCTTTGAAGGCGATCCTTAAATTCTTTCAATTTAAGAGGAAGGGGTCTTGGTTTTACTTGATCCCTGTACAGCCCTTTAGGGCCTTTTGTAAAACGAAGTGGCCGAAGTGGCAAAACCGCTTCTTCTACTATGATAGGACCGCGGCTCCTAGTTTTCCCTGGAGAGGGCCGAAGTCCGTTATCCGTCATCCTCGGCCTGAACCGTTGGACGAGCTCGATGGCGAGCTCAACAAGATTCCCATAGTTAGGAAACAATACACGGAGTCTGAGCTCGTCAAGGGCGACGTCGTGTTCGACATCTCGTCTTCGGACGAAGAGGCCGAGGGTGAGGATTTCTCTTTATCTTTATGCTCTACTGCTTTAACGAAGAAAATCTGACTTTGCTTTCTTGCTTTTTGGCAGTGTACATGCTGAATAAGGCTATCCGAAAGTCCTCCGAGCTTGTGGAGCCGGAGAGGCAGAGAGCCCCTCGCTCGGCGTCTGAAGCCGAGAAGAATCCGAAGAGGCAAAAAACCTCTTCTTCGGATCCGAAAGTGCCGGAGTCGTGTTCGGCTAAAGGGAAGGGGAAATTTCATGAGTCCCCAAGAGTGCCGGGGAAAGACCTGGTCATCTCCGAGGTGGTTGCAGACATCCCGGAACACGTCCCTGAGCCTTTTCAATGGCCGACGAATTTTGTGGAGGTAAGCTTTCTGACTTGGCTTCTTTTCCACATTTTTTGATGGCCATTCTGTTGAGTTTTTTCCTTGTTCATCTTCAGAGAGCCAAGCTCGTCTCCGTGGAGCTCTCCAAAGCATCCCACGACTACGAGGAGATGCAGAAGAAGTTGCATCTTGCTCGTAGTCTGGCCGAACAGGCTGAGGCCAAATTTGAGAGGGCCCGAGCTGCTAGGATCTCGGCTCAGGATGAAGCCCGGTCAGCCAAAAACCAGCTCATCATCCTGCAAGAGCAGACGAAGCACCGGGAGGCTCAGAAGGAGGCTGCCGCCGTGGCTGCCCAGGGGGAGGCTCTCCGTGTTTACACGGAGAAACTCTTTTTGAGCAGCCAGTTCTCGGCCTTTGTCGGTAGTCTGGTAAGGCTAATTACCGATAAGGGCGAGCAGGGGGCCGACGTCGTGCTGCCTCTGTACAGCCGAGAGATAGCAGCTCGGCTTCAGAATCTGCCGCTCCTTGAGGAGCTCGCTTCATCCTCGGTCCTGCTTTCTGCAGACCGAGTCCGGAGTTGTCGAGCTGATCGGGACGAGAACCTGGAGGCTATCTTTGCCTCCGTGGGACCCGTTTCACCCGCTTCGACTTACAACGGAGAGGGTGAGGCCGAGTCGCTGGAGCTGGAGGCCGAAGTCGAGCGGGCCGGGCATCCGGAGAAGGAAGCCGATCAGGAGGCGGAGGCGAGGCCGGCAGGATGCGAGGCCGAGGCTGAGGTAGCTCAGGAGAAAGAAGCTGAACCAGACCAAGGAGCCGGAGACGAAGCTGGCGGAGTATGATTTCGTCTCCCTTCTCTTAGTCTAGTTTCTTCCTTGTAAAATGGCCTTGAAGCCCTCCTAGTGTAAAAATTTTCCTTGTGAATGAAAAATTCTCTACACTTGTCTTCGTATAGCTTTTCGTACTCGCCTTTATTCCTGTTGTATTTTACTATCTGCTCGGTACAGCTGCCGAACTAATATAGCTGCTTTGTACTCAAGGAGATGGAGATACTTCACTGGAAACGGCTGTACTCTTCGGCTTTAGACGAAGCTGAGAAAAGAGCTATAGCCGATCAGACGAAGAATGACGAGCTTCTGGCTCGTTTAGTGAAGCTGGAGGCCGATAATAAGGACTTAGAGTCCGATAAGAAGGATCTGGAGGCCGAGCTGAATACGACCATTGCTGAGAGGACTGCGTACGAGGATTACATCCGTGTGCGCGGGGGAGTGACCATATCAGATGTTCAGAGTCGAGTTGACGAACTGTGGGAGGAATATCATGTACTCCGGAGGAACAATGCGCTGGAGAGCTCGGCTTGCCAACAAGTTGTGAAATCATTACGGCGCTGGGCTTCTCGGTACGACATCATTCTTTCCCGGCGTCCCTCAATCGAGAGATTCCTTAGGCATTTCCCGCCAACAGATGCTCGCACTCCAGATCAAGCCTCTGGTTCCCTTGTTCAAAATCCTACTCCAAGTCAACAACGAACTCCGGAACAGCCGGAAACGTCAAGACGAGAACGGGCTCAGGAGCAACCGGAATCGTCAAGACAGGGACGGACTGAAATTCGCCGAGGAGTTGTGACTATGAGCGAGCAAGATCAGCAGATGCTTATTGCAGAGACTCTTCATCGCCGAGGGGTTAGAGCTTCTGGGGCTCGCGGAAGAGGTGTTGGGTCGAGGATAGCATCTCGTCGACCTGCTTATTCTTCATCTGCTCGGAACAACCGAACTCGGCTTCCAGAGGATTTTGCAGATAGGTGGCTTAACTTTAGCAACCGAGGACAGTAGAATAGTCCTTTGTAATGGCGTAATGCCTTCTCGTAGGGGAGCTGAATTGTCTGCCGAACGAGATTTAATAAATGAAATTTTTTCCTTTCGCTTTTATCACTGCTTGCTTACAGCTCTGCGAAACAATTTCATCGTGCTCGTCATCGGTCTTATGAAGTGAGCTTCTTTGATCGGACTCGTATTTGGACTTTGAAGTAAGCTTCTTTGACCGGACTTGGTTTGTGTTCTAATTTGGCGATTTTTGTCGCCGGGATCGAACTTTCCCTTGTCCTAATTCGGCGAGTTTTATCGCGTGGATCGGACTTTCCCTGTTAACCGAAGTGGTCTTATGCAGTAAACCTCTTTGACTAGACATGGTCGTCCCCGGTCTTGTGAGGTAAACTTCTTTGACCGAACTTGGTCGTCCTAATTCGGCGAGGTTTATCGCGTGGATCGGACTTTCCCTTATTGCAGTTCGTTTCAGACGAAGTGCTTATTTCTTAAGCCGAATTGTGGTCTTGTATCTTCCTGAAGCTTGGACTCACAATCGTTGGCTTATTGCAGTTCGTTTCAGACGAAGTGCTTGTTAAGCTGAATTGCGGTCTTGTATCCTCCTTGGAAGCTTGGACTCACAATCGTTGGCTTATTGCAGTTCGTTTCAGACGGACTGCTTGTTAAGCTGAATTGTGGTCTTATATCCTCCTTAGAAGCTTGGGCTCACAATAGTCTTTAATAATCGATCTAAAAAGGGGATCAGTCTTTAAAGAACGATATACCTTGGTACCATTTGTAAGAGACGACAAGCACATAGAGACAAAACACATAGAGAAAAAATGAAAAAGATGAAGGAAAAAAACTTTAAACATTTTTTTAAAAAACGACAAGTAAAAGGTACAAGTAAGAAACAAACAAATAAAAACATATACCCCTATGACCGAACTAGACACGAGACGGACTGACCGGACTTTTGTCTCTTACAAGTGGAACTTCTTGAGGTTGGAGACGTGCCATGTTCGGGGTACTTGTTCTCCTGACATGTGAGTCAATTTATAAGACCCTTTGCCGAGGACTTCTGACACCCGATATGGACCCTCCCATGTGGGTTCGAGTTTGCCCAGCTTTTCTGCTCGGCTTACTTCGTTGTTTCTCAAGACGAGATCTCCCACTTGAAATTGAAGCTTCTTCACCCTTTGGTTATAATACCGGGCTACTTGCTCCTTATACTTGGCTGCTTTTATGCACGCCAATTCTCTTCTTTCTTCGGCGAGATCTAGTTCTGCTCTCAGTCCGTCGTCATTCATTTCTGAGGAGAAATTTAGAGTTCGGGGACTGGGTACGCCGATCTCCACCGGAATTACGGCTTCAGTGCCGTACACCAGACTATACGGAGTTTCACCGTTGGAGGTTTTGGGTGTAGTTCGGTAGGACCATAGGACTTGAGGGAGATTTTCTACCCATTGTCCTTTGGCTTGTTCTAACCGAGCTTTTAACCCTTTCACCAGAATCCGGTTCGTTACTTCCGTTTGTCCGTTTGCTTGGGGATGGGAGACCGAAGTGAACCGCTGTTGAATGTTCAGCTCTTGGCACCAATTCTTGAACGTCTTGTCGGTGAACTGAGTCCCGTTATCCGAGATGAGGATGTGGGGTATGCCAAATCGGCACACTATGTTCTTCCAGACGAAGTCCAATGCCTTTGAGCTCGTTATCGTAGCTAATGGTTCAGCCTCCACCCACTTCGTGAAGTAGTCCACGGCAACGATAAGGAATTTCATTTGCCGAGGAGCTTGAGGAAGTGGTCCCACTATGTCTATGCCCCATTGCATGAAAGGCCAAGGGCTTTGCATAGTGTATAGATCGGTCTGCGGCATCCTTGGGACATTTGCATGAATTTGGCACTTCGTACACTTCTTGACGAGCTGCACTGCCTCTTGTACCATGGTTGGCCAATAATATCCCCATCTCAGAACTTTTTTAGCTAAAGCTCTGGCTCCGATGTGGCTACCGCACGATCCTTCATGAACTTCTCTGAGGATGTAGTCCGTCTCTTCTGGTCCTACGCACCGCAATAACGGCTGGAGGTAAGACTTTCTAAAGAGGACTCCTTCATGAAGTTCGTACCGAAGTGCTCGGCACGTGATCTTCCGAGCTTCTCTCTTATCCTCGGGCAATTGTCCTTGATCCAGATACTGCAAGATCGGCGTCATCCAGTTCGGCGAGCTGGATACTGAATGTACCTCGGCTTCATCAATGCTTCGATGCATTAATTCTTCCGCCTTTGAGCTCGGATCTGAGGCCAACTTACTTAAGGTATCTGCTCGGCTATTTTCCGCTCTGGGAATGCGGATTATCCGAAAATAGGAGAAACTTCGGCTGATGCTTCGCGCTTTGTCCAAATACTTCTTCATTCTCTCGTCACGAGCTTCACTTGTACCCAACATGTGATTTACTATGACTTGTGAATCACAATGGACTTTGAGAGATTTGACGAGCAGACTTTGCGCTAACTGGAGTCCGGCCAGGAGGGCTTCGTACTCGGCTTCATTATTAGTAGTGGGGAATAGGAACCGAAGTGAGTAGGTTACCTCGTGTCCGTCGGGAGCGACAAGTAGAATACCAGCTCCACTTCCCATCTTGTTTGAAGCTCCATCTACGAATCCGCTCCAGCAGTCCGGCGGCTCTACTTCAGATTCCAAGGGCTGTGCTAGTTCGGCATTGGCAGAATTCTTCTGTTCGGCAATAACAGGAATTGCTTGATCGAACTTTGCTTCTGCAAGAAAATCTGCCAAGGCTTGTCCCTTGATGGCTTTCCGAGGTAGATATTCAATTGTGTGCTCTCCCAACTCTATAGCCCACTTGGCGATTCTGCCTGATGCTTCTGGTTTGGTCAACACTTGCCGAAGTGGCAGATCAGTTAAGACGCATACCTTGTGAGCATAGAAGTATGGCCGCAGTCTCCTTGCTGCATTTACTAATGCCAGAGCAATCTTTTCTAGAGGTTGATACCTGGTTTCTGGACCTCTTAATGCTCGGCTTGTAAAATAGATGGGAAGCTGCTTTAGGCCTTCTTCTCGTACAAGCACCGCGCTGATGGTTTGATCCGATGCCGCTAAGTATAAGAATATTACTTCGGCTTCGGTTGGAGCAGAGAGAATAGGAAGCTCGGCTAGATAACTTTTGAGCTCGTCAAAGGCCTTTTTCTGCTCGGCTCCCCACTCGAACTTTGGTGCCTTCTTCAACACCTTGAAGAACGGCAGTTGCTTTTCGGCTGCTTGGGAAAGGAATCGATTCAGTGCGGCTAGACATCCGGTTAGCCTTTGCACGTCATGTATGGACTTCGGCATTGCCATGTTCTGAACGACTTGAACTTTTGAGGGGTTTGCCTTGAGTCCGTCCTTTGAAACCCAACAACCCAGAAACTTTCCCGAATCTACCAAAAAGGTACACTTTTGGGGATTGAGTTTGAGGTTGGCTTTCTTGAGCACGTTGAGAGTGGACTTGAGGTTGTGCTCGTACTCCGAAGTGCTTTTGCTTTTGACGACTATATCGTCAACATACACTTCGACCTCCTTTCCAATCAGGTGCCGAAAAAGCTTGTCTACCATCCTTTGATAAGTGGCTCCGGCGTTCTTTAAACCGAATGGCATCTTTTTATAAGCGAAAATGCCGAAATCAGTAATGAAGGCCGTTTTTGAAGCGTCAATCTCATCCATTAAAACTTGATGGTATCCTTTGTACAGATCAAGAAAACAAAAAATTTCAAAGCCTATCAAAGCTTCTACTTTTTTATCTATGTTCGGAAGGGGATAGCAATCTTTGGGACAGTGCTTATTTAGATCGGTGAAATCTATGCACATCCGCCATCCTCCTTCCTTTTTCTTGATCATGACAGGATTGGCCACCCACGAAGGATACTTCACTTCGAATAACACATCCGCCTTCAATAATTGACGGACTTCGTCATGGATGACTTGACTTCGTTCTGCCGCAAAGAGTCTTTGCTTCTGTTTTATCGGCCGGACTGAAGGATCAATATTTAACCGATGAGTGATTACCTCGGGGGGCACTCCGGTCATGTCCAACGGAGACCATGCAAAGACGTCTTTATACTCCTTGAGGAGCTGGATGGTTTTTTTCCCGAAGTAGGGGCGTTCCCGCGAAGCCGATCTTAACCGTTCTGGATGGATCGTCTTCGTACAGCTGAACTGTCATCGAGTTCGGCTCCGGTATGACTTCGGTCATCGCCTCTGACTCCGGCTGCTGTGATTGCTATGCTTGGTGGTGCCGATCTGACTGCTCGGCACTTCTAAGCGCAATTTGCAGACATTCCTTTGCTCTCTTTTGGTCACCTCGGATGACCGCTATCCCTCCTTTAGTAGGGATCTTGATGGTGAGGTGATAAGTGGAGCAAACGGCCCGAACTGTGTTGAGCCAGTCTCTTCCCAGGATGATGTTGTACGGGGACCGAGCTTTCACCACGAAAAACTCAATCATCGTACTGGAGCTAGTAGGCGCTTTCCCCACCGTGATCGGAAGGCTGATAATACCTTCAGGGCGGGTGTCCTCCTGGGCGAAGCTCTTCAGGGGAAGCGGAGCCGGACTGAGCCGAGCTGGGTCCACTTCTAGTTTGTCAAAGCACTCTTTAAAAAGAATGCTAACCGACGCTCCTGTATCCACAAACACCCTGTGGATCAGTTTGTTTGCCACTCCGGCTTGGATGACAATGGCGTCTTGGTGAGGAGAGATGGCCGGGACGGGATCAGCATCCGAGAACGTAATCACTTCGTCCTGCTTCAGCCTTTTATGCGTTGGCTCCTCTCGATTGGAGCCTCTGCGCTCTGACTTTAGGGACGACTTGGTCTTCCCGGCAGGGAGAGCGTCAATAGTCTGGATTACTCCATCATATTGCGGCTCGTCATCGTCTTCGGGATCCGGCTGCCTTTTCGGATCCTGAGGAGCGCAGTTCGCACCACTCTGCTTCTTATTCTTCTTTGGCTGCTTGCTTTGGTATTTTTTCAATGTCCCTGCCTTCACAAGAACATCGATACCTGCAGCCAAGTTTCTGCACTCCTCAGTATCGTGACCGTGGTCTTGATGGTAGGAGCAGTAACTATCCTGTGGTCGGCGCGCGGCTGATTTCGTCATCCGCTTTGGCTTTTCGAATAGGTCAGAGTGCAGTTCGAAAATTTCCGCTCTCGGCTTGTTCAGCGGTACGAACTGAGCGGGCGGCTTCTCGGGATTGAGACGGGGTCCCAATCTGTCTTGCACCGGAGCCCTTTGAATTCTTTCAAATGGAGTCCGGCGAGGATGCCCCTGATCGCTATGATCGGGCTTCCTTCTGTCTCCTCGGGTCGATGAGCTGTCTAACGACCGTTTGCGACGGTCTGCCTCATCGGCCCGGGAGTACTGGTCCGCAATGTCCCACATTTCCTGAGCTGTCTGCGGACCGCACTCAACGAGCTTCCTGTAGAGAGCTCCGGGCAGGATTCCATTTTGGAATGCCGAGATGACAAGCAGATCGTTGAGATCGTCTACTTGCAGGCATTCCTTGTGGAATCTTGTCATAAAGTCGCTGATTTTTTCGTCGCGACCTTGACGAATGGAAAGCAGCTGAGCCGAAGTGATTCGGGCTTCCGCTTTCTGAAAGAACCTCCTGTGGAAGGCATCCATTAGATCTCGGTAAGATCTGATGCTGCCCTGGGGGAGGCTATCGAACCACCTTCTCGCGTTCCCGATGAGCAGCTCGGGAAACAGCTTGCACATGTGGACCTCGTTGAGACCCTGGTTCGCCATGTTATATTGATAGCGCCCCAAGAAATCGTGAGGGTCCACGAGCCCGTCGTAAGTCATCGACGGAGTTCGGTAGTTCTGTGGTAGGGGAGTTCGGGTGATGTCGTCCGAGAACGGAGTCTTCAGTGCTCCGTACACGGCGAATCCGATATCTCGTCGGTATGGAGGAGATTGAGTTCTCCTGTGATTCCGGTACCGAGGAGGAACTGGAACATGTTGGGGACGGGGATTCTTTCTCCTGGGAGATGCGACACTACTGCGGTAGTGACTTTCTTGTGCGGAGGGAGAAGGAGAATCCGTCGTTTTCGTCTCCGGCTGCTTTTGGCTTTTTTGCAAGAAGGTTAAGAATTCCTCCTGCTTCGCCGCCAAAAACTGTTTGACAGCCTCATTCAAATCGGGCTGCTGGGAAGACTCAGTGGGACGATTTTTGGAGCGGCTTGTTCCTTCGCCATGAGAACTGGTGGTGGATTTATCCCTAGGCTGTTTTCCCGACCTATGGGATGGATTGGCTTCCTCCTGGTTCTCACGGGCAGGAATACGGGTACTCTGCGATCTGGTATGCATTTTTTGGGTGGAAAAAATGGATCAAAAATTCGCTTTATCACAAATTTTGTTCTCTGTTTCCCACAGACGGCGCCAGTGATGGATCCGCGAATTTCTGATGTTAGTAAATGCTGGTAGAGAATAAAGACTACGACACCAAGAATTTACGTGGTTCGATTTACTGAAGTAAATCTACGTCCACGGGAAGAAGGGGGGGCAAGATTGTATTGCTTGATCTGGGATTACAGCTTACAACACAGACTTGCTATATGATTTTTTATCTCTAGAGAGCTTAACCCTGTCTATCTGATCTAAGTCCTATTTATACATTGAACTAGGATCGTGGTTTGCAGCCCCACTAACAAGATCGTGGGTGAGTAATAACTGCTCAATAACTGCTTCGTACCACTAAATAGATCGTGGGTATAGTGGAGGTCGCGGAGGCCTTTCATGAGTCCACTAACTCCTAGTTCGGTCGAATGCTGAGACCGAACTGCTGGACTTTACCGATCAGCTCTTGCCGATCTGAGAGGAGAGCTTGACTGGTCGGCTTTTACCGAGCTGTAGGCTGAGTCCGAACTCTTTGGTCGTGCCGAACTCTTTGGTGCCGAACAGATACTCTTTCTTGGGCTCTGGGCTGATGGGCCGTCACTGTTATTGGGCTTGCCATTAGGGTTTAGTTCGTACCCCATCACTACCCCCCCCGAAAAGCGAAGTGAATCACTTCGGCGAGGTGAGTCACTTCGGCATTCTGGATAACGGTAAGGGGGAGGCTGACGTCAGGGGATGTGCCTTGCGCGTGCCTGCATTAAATGCGACAGTAAAATCCGGCCGTTGAATCCTGAAAAGGTGGGATTCGAAACAGCGCAACGATTTCGAAATCTTTCCCGAATCTGATAAATATGCTCTTTCTTCCTCATTTGAACACTTTTGCTGTTGCGTCTTCTATACTCTCTCTTTCTCGAGAAATTTTCTTCCGCTTTCAAGAGCTTCTTCAGACTTTCTTCACGTTCAAAAAGTAAGAAAAATGTCTTCTTCTTCTTCTTCGGAGTCGGGTAGCGGTAGGAAAGGCGGTAAGGGGTCTTCTGGCCGGAAAGAGTCCGGGGAGAAGACCGTAGAGTATTTCCATAGTATTTTGAGTAAGGATACTGTGACATCCCTACCCGAAAAATACTTTTTTCCTGGGGGGAAGGCGGTGGTACCTGACGGTGATCATAGGGCTGAAGAGGGCCCGAGCTGCTAGGATCTCGGCTCAGGATGAATCCGCGAATTTCTGATGTTAGTAAATGCTGGTAGAGAATAAAGACTACGACACCAAGAATTTACGTGGTTCGATTTACTGAAGTAAATCTACGTCCACGGGAAGAAGGGGGGGCAAGATTGTATTGCTTGATCTGGGATTACAGCTTACAACACAGACTTGCTATATGATTTTTTATCTCTAGAGAGCTTAACCCTGTCTATCTGATCTAAGTCCTATTTATACATTGAACTAGGATCGTGGTTTGCAGCCCCACTAACAAGATCGTGGGTGAGTAATAACTGCTCAATAACTGCTTCGTACCACTAAATAGATCGTGGGTATAGTGGAGGTCGCGGAGGCCTTTCATGAGTCCACTAACTCCTAGTTCGGTCGAATGCTGAGACCGAACTGCTGGACTTTACCGATCAGCTCTTGCCGATCTGAGAGGAGAGCTTGACTGGTCGGCTTTTACCGAGCTGTAGGCTGAGTCCGAACTCTTTGGTCGTGCCGAACTCTTTGGTGCCGAACAGATACTCTTTCTTGGGCTCTGGGCTGATGGGCCGTCACTGTTATTGGGCTTGCCATTAGGGTTTAGTTCGTACCCCATCACATTCCACTCACATTATTTTATAAAAATAATATATATAAATGAGACTCATAATCTATTAACTTATTCATTAAAATTTGTGTCTACACTATGAGATGAGAGGAAGGCAGTATTTATTCCTTTTTAGATTTAAAATCTCGCTGCAATATAGCGTGGACCGTCAACTTTGATGCACCGTTGTTTCCTAAAGAAAAGAAAAATTAGTCTCGAAGTTATGATTGTTTAATGACGAAGAAGGAAAAATTAACCTAAAATTAGGGCATAGATAAGAAATTTTACTATTTTTTTTTTTGTGATTTTTGCTCCAATTTGAACACTCATAGCCTATATTTTTGACTTTTGAGTGGTGCCCATGGCTAAAATAAGATCAAATTTGGTGAAGGTAGAATACTAAGTCAAGTCAACTCTCATCTTTAATGCATATAAAAAAACTCAATGAATAAGCCAACTCCAGTTGACCAAACTTGATCCAAATCAAAGAGGCCAAAATCATCGACAAAGATGGCAGCGGAGGCGGCGGTTCACACGGCGGCGCTAAATCTGGGCGATTTGCTGACGGAGAAGGCGGATTTTCTACGAGGCGGCAGCGCAGTCGGAGAGGTCCGGCAGCTGAAAGAAGAGCTCATAGAGGTGCAGCGATTCCTACGAGACGCATCGGAAAAGCAAGTCAGCGACGTGGCGATCCGCGATTGGGTAACCGAGATAAGAGAGGCGGCGCACGACGCCGACGACGCCGTCGAGGCGTTTGTTTTGAAGGTGGAGAGAGGGAGAATGACGCTTGCGAGCGTGGCGGCTTCTCTCAAGCATAAGTATCAGCTTAAAAAGTTTAGGAGATCGGTCGGTTCGATCCAGAAGAGGCTCCGGGAGATCGACGGCCGGCGTTCGAGCTGCCGGATTCAAGATCTTGGCAACTGGTATGATTGTAAATTAAGCATCACTTTTTATATAGTGTCTTAATATATTGATGAATATTTTCAAATTAATGGAATATTTTATTAGTACTATATTTTTTTGGCACATGTGGTTCGCTATCAAATTTGTCTTATTTCGTGTCCCATTTTCAATTTCTACTAAATTTTGGTAATTTTTATTTCCGATTTTTAGATAATTAAGTAGGATTAACCAAATCCACATTAAGTTTTATAATTACTCTTTCATGTTTATTTTGTGTTTTCTTAGTCAAAATACACCATTTGGTTTTATATTCCAAATAGTATTTAATCTTTTAATTTTAATTTTTGTGATAAATGTTAATCATGGTTTATAATTTAATTATAGTACTATAAATGTCAGTAAAATAGTACTACTAAAATTATGTTATTATTGTTATTTTTAAGTTTTTGTTTTGTATTTTTATTGAGTTCGTGGGATTCAATATATAAACGGCATGTAAATTTTTAGGGCTGGCAACGGAGTAAATTCGTGTAATAAATCACGAAGATTGCCTCAGTGGCAAAAGGACAAACAGGTGGTGGGCACGGAAACAGACGTGGAAATCCTCCTCGAGAAGGCAATCCTATGTGAGGGAGATGACCTTATCATCTCCGCCATCACAGGCGACGGCGGAAGCGGGAAGTCTGCCCTCGCGAGGAGCGTGTTCAACCACGCGGCGGTGGGTGAAGCATTTGAGCGGCGCGGGTGGGTGGTGGTTTCAAAGGAAGTGAGGGTAAGAGACATAATGAAGGAGCTCTGTGTGCAGATGAAGAAAACAGAGACGATGGAGTGGGAATTGAATCTTATGGATGGATTAGAATTGCCGGAGCTTCAGCAACGGCTCTACAAGCGCCTCGAGGGGAAAAAGTACTTCATAGTTTTCGACAACATGTGCGGCGACGAGGACTGGGTTGAGGCGCTTGGACCGGCTCTCCCCGGTGACGGTACGTTTCCGTTCAATTATGTGCTGTGATATTCAATTTGATTTCGAAAATTATCAATATCTGTTTCAATTTACAGTAAAATGGATGAAATATCTGTTCAATTTGATGTGGTTGAAAGAAGAAAAAAAGGGACATTCTTTCATAGAAACATGTATCCAAAAGCTTGAGAAGTTGGATTTAGTTGATTTCGATGTTCAAATTAAGCGATGTTCTTGTTTGTCGAATCATTTTAATGTGAGCTAGTTTTACTCATCAAACTGAGTTTTTGGTGGGATAGTTAAAGGATGTAGGTTTCTTCTTACAATGCGTAATCCGCTTTCGGATGACGAGGAATATGGATACATTCATACCATGAAATGTTTGGACTCGGACGAAAGCTGGCTCTTGTTTCTCAACACTGTCTCCGAGGGGAAGGATCTGGAAGATTTGTCGGATATAGGCCGACAAATCTTGAACAAATGCAACGGCCTTCCGTTAGCAATCACCTTGGTAGGAGGCCTATTGACGAAGCTACAAAGGTTCTAATACGAATATACTATTTATTTATTTTATATGTTTATGGTTAATTTTTATGGTTTTTGAAGTATGCTTTGATTTGGTTTGGTTTATTTTCCTGAATAGGTCCATTTCTGAATGGGAGAAAGTTCTAGAAGAAATAGGATGCGGCAATGGTACCATACAAGCAATCCTCGATCTAAGCTACCAATATCTGTCTCCGGAGTTAAAATCATGCTTCCTCTGTCTCGGCTTCTTTGAGCCTGGCGCAACGATCAGCGCCAGAAAGCTCGTTGATCTGTGGGTTTCGGAAGGGATTATCCCCGAAGAAGCGGGAAAAACAAGAGATGAGACCGCGACGGCGTTTCTAGAAGAGCTGGCTGATCGCAGTCTGGTTGAAATCAAGGACATATCCTTCGATGATCGTATAAAAAGCTGCGTTGTTCAAGATCTGATCAGAGATATGTCCGTGAGAATTGCGGAAGATGAAATAAGATTTGAAAGGGAGTCTTCAGACAAATCGGACCGCTGCCATCGTGTCCTGGACTGCAGCCAGGGGAGATTCAACGGTTCAATTTACGGAAACAAACAGATCCGGTCCCTTGTGGTCCGTCGTGGGGCCCAGCCGTACCTCTTTGCGGGGGCGTTTTCGTCTTACTGGATGAGCTTTCAGCTCCTGAGGATTCTCGACTTCGAGGGGTGTGTGGAGATGAAGCAGCTTCCGACTCCAATAGGTGTACTGTTCGGGTTGAGGTATCTGAGTGTGAGAGATACCGGAATCTCTGAGATTCCGAGGTGGCTTCCTAGGCTTGTCAACCTCGAGATTCTCGACATGAGGGGGCTCTCGACATGTTTTAGGGAAAATGAGGCGGCTGAGGCGGCTCTACGCGTCTTCTTTCTATTTCGGGAAGGTCCCGGAGATAACTAGTTTGAAGTTACTGCAGAAGCTGAGCTATGTGAATTTCAACGAATCAGACGTCGGAGAAGTAGCAAAGATGACTAATCTCTCCGAATTGGGAATAAATCTGTTTCGAATCTTCGATGCGAGCTGGCTTTTTCACTTGTTAGGGAGACTGGAGAATCTTGTGAATCTGAAGTTGAATTATGTCAAGAACTTGAGTTTGGACGGTTTAGGAAGTATGCATTGCCTCACGAGGCTCAAGATTCACGGTGAAATACCTACGATGCCCTCGGCCTTCCCTCCGAATCTCTCCCATCTGACTCTGGAGTGGCTGCGTGTGAGGGAGGATCCGATGCCGTTGCTGGGGAGGCTCGAGAAGCTGGAGTGTCTCAAGATGGACGGCGCGCTCGAGGGGGCGGAGATGGTGGTGGCGAGTGACGGGTTTCGAAAGCTTCGGGTGCTTGTTTTGAAATGTATGAGTACGCTGGTGAGGGTGGTGGTGGAGGAAGGCGCGGTGGCAGAGCTCAGGAGGGTGGTGATCGAGCAGTGCTCGGGTTTGGAGGGGTTGCCGGAGGAGATGGTGAGGAATGTGGAGGAGTTGAAGGTTGTGGCGAGTAAGAGAGTTGCGGCTAGGTTGAGGGGTGAAGATTCGGACATGATTTGTAATGTTCGTTTTGTGCACATAGTTGATGATTCTGGTGCAGATTACTGATTAGGTAGTGGTAGAAGATCTTGTTGAGCACCATGCTGTGAAATTATTTGGAAAATTTAAGTTTTCAAATGTACTACTTGTTTTAAATTATCTTAATGTTAGATTTAATAAGTTATAGGAAAATTTTTAGATAATAAGAAGATACTTACAGACTAGAAAAATACTAGTATACGAAAATATTTTATGAATAGTAGTAATAGATAATTAGTCTAGTGTTATATTGATAACTCAATCCTTAATTCCTAATTATAATTAAAAAATAGTTATTAGATATTCAAATCAAGGGTCTAGATCATGAGCCTCAGAATGTGAATATGATAAAAAAAAAAACGTCAAGATATTAAGGTGAATTCACAACAAATTAGTTGTAACTAACTTTTGAAAAATATCTCATAACTTTAAAATGAATATAACTTTTTCGATTTAAATTATTTTTTTGCACAACGCATATCAAATTAAAGATAATTCCATAAGGATTCTAATAAGATTTCACTTGCATATGTTCCGATGTCAAAATTTGAATTTTTTTTCTAAAATTTTCATAAATTTCGTTAACAGCTTTATATCAATACATAGCACATAATATGTCAATACAATGTTTGTACAATGTTAATATGAAATTGTATTGACATTGTCATGTCTTTGTGTTGATGTATTTTTTCACTGTATTGACATTGTGTTTCTAAACCCTAAATTTGATAGTAGCTATTATCTTTTTAATATTAAAAAATAAAAATAAAATTACACACGGTAAATTGTAGACCACGAGATTTCTAAAATCATATGACCTTAAATTAATTATAATTAGCAATTAATCACTCCCCCGATATAATTATCCTTAATAATGCCGGAATGTTCGACACCGTTGCCTATAATAATATGCATTTTTTTTTGCATTGTCAACTCGAAATCACATAGTAATGAATTCATTGTGGAATAATTCAGAAGAATCTAGACCAAGTTTTCTTAGAAGAAGCTTAGCATGGGACAGCTCATTAGGACATTTTTTCTATGATTTATTTTGATGATAATGTCTTTTGTAACAATATCAAATATTTGATAATTTTATGAAAATACTTTTGGTACAATAATTTACAATGTTATCAAAATAATACTCCTATTTACATTGTTTAGATGATATAGGGGGTTTATGTACAATGATTTATGTACAATAATTTACAATGTTATCAAATGTAAGTTATGCAAACATGATCATTTAATTACTAGTACTTTCTTGTTTGAGCATGATTATAATTACAAAATGTTTGTTTTTTGCAGCTTCAAGGAAAGGAGAAATGTTGTGTAAAAACAAGGTTGTTTGAGTGATTCATATGCATTTTGTCTAGACTGAAAATGTTTTTTTTTTCTATTTTTATAGATGAAAACTAATCCAAATTTCTTTTAGATTAATATTCATTTTATATGAAATAGCAATACTCCACTCTACTTGACTGTTTGGAAATTGACACATTTCTTAATTTAAAACACAATACTGCAAACGAGCACACCAAATTTAGGTTTCTACTTAAGGAAAGTTAACCAATAACAAGCATTCAAATCAAATCAAATATTACCACCAAAAAAGATCAACATTCTATGGTAATATAAGTAATAAGGTTAAAAAAAATTAAACAATATATTCTAGAGTTAAAATCATACCTAACCTTCTATGGAAAAAATTATAAAGTTAAAATCAAATAATGTACTCCATCTTATGTGACTCTCATATTCATAATAACGTTAACACATTTCTATTATTTAAAATAATAATTTTTTTAAATGGTTTTTCTTAACGATGTTATAAACCATAACACGTTTTTTTTAGGGTTTAGGAGCAACCAGCCGACTGGTGAAATCGCTCTTGAGCTTAGGCCATCCACAATAGGAATAGCCCAGCAATAGCCCAGTCATAGCCTAGCCACTGTCACATCATCAACACTAAAAATCCTCCTGCCACATCATAAATAGCCCAGCCATAGCCTAGCCACATCATAAATAGCTCAGCCACATCAATAGCCACATCACTAATACCAATTATATAAAATGAAATAATTAACAATCACACAATATACGGAATTTAATTTACGAGACATATACGGGAAACATTAATAATACTATTAAAAATTTAAAAAGTACAATAATTTAAAAATATTACAATAAATAAAAAAAATACAATAATTTTTTAAAAAGTACAATAATTCACTCCTCGTCGCCGTCGTCGTCTCCTCCGTCGCTGTCGCCACCATCGCCTCCGCCTCCGTCGCCGCCGCCTCTACTCCCGGCAGCTTCCCTCCGCGCCGCCTCCAAATCCTTCTGCATGCTCAGGAGCAATGTTTGAAGCAAACTCTTCTCCACGGGGTCCACCGCCGCCCGCCATTCGGCCATCGTCTTGACCATCTGAGCGCGCGTTTGTTGACGCGCGAAGAATTTGAGATCCGCTGTGGATTGGCCAAGGGGGGATGCCGACTGGACCTCCTGTGAACCCCCGGCGACCCCCATCGCCTCCCGTTGAGCCCGCCTGTGCCCAACCGGGCGAGTACGGCGAACAAACGAACCAGGGGTCGGGACCTCCTGGGCCGTCTTAGGGAGGTCGTGGGAACCACCGCTACTGCCGCTGAAATCACCGGAATAGTTCAGCCGTTGCTTCTTCGGCCAACCAGAGTCGACACCTACTCGGAACTTCTCGGAGTCGTTCAGCACAAGATAGCAGTTCCAGTAGGTGAAGTCCTTGTACACCCCATTCAGGGGAAGGCTTTCTCCGCTATCCTTCGGCAGTCGTCCTCAGTTTGCCCACTGCTCATCATGCGGAGGGCGTTGGTGTACAAGCCCGAAAATCGGGAGACCGCAACCCTGATTCGGTCCCACGCCTTCCGGCAATCCTCCCCATTGCGTGGCCTCCCCTCCGGGCAAAACCTCTGGTAGGCTGCTGCTATCTTGCCCCACAAGTTGACGATCCTCTGGTTGTTCGAAACGAGAGGATCGTCGCAAACACTCACCCACGCCTTGGACAGCGCGACGTTCTCCGCGTCCGTCCACCTCCTCCGTACCGTGTTGTCGTCCTCACCCGGCTGCGAGGACTCGCCGACCCTTTTCCCCTTGCCTTTCTTCTTTGGGGCGCCCCGACCCCGCCCTGCGCCCCCCGTTTGAACGGGAGCATCCGGAATACCAGAAAGATCTATCCCCAAGTCATCGAAGGAGAAAGTGTCAAACTGGGCCGGAGGCGCAGCCTCCGTTGGCGTCGATGTGTGCGACGAACCAGTCGAAAAATCAACACTGGAGCGATAGACGTCCCCCGGCGTCCCTGCGTCGCCGGTACCCCCGGGCATCATCTGCATTCCGGGTGCCCACCCCGGCATCTAGACACTGGGTGCCCACCCCGACATCGCCGGAAACGCCCCCGGCGGACTCCCCCCGCTGGTATCCCGGGAATCATCTGCTGCCACGGGTTATATGTGTTTCGGAATAAAAAAAATAATAAAAATTCGCGCTAGGCGGTGCGCTAGGCGATCCGGACGCTGCAATAGCGCCTAGCGGATCGCCTAGCGCACCGCCTAGCTCCGCGGAACCGCCGAGCGCTAGGCGGTATTTTATCGCGAAATCCGCTAGGCGGTTGCAATAGATCGCCTAGCGCACTGCCTAGCGCCGGCGCTCGGCTAGGCGGTGCGCTAGGCGCTATTGTGGATGCTCTTAAGGTGCGTTTCGAAATCATGTTTGGTTTGGTTTCATATTTATTTATAATTTAATTTCATATTTCATATATAAGTATTTCGGATTTGGTTTGGTATTCATATTTAATTTTTAAGTAGTTAGCTTTCATTTGATTTAAAATTTTGATACTGATGGGGTGCGTACTAAACAAGCCCAACAGCAATGACGGCCCATCAGCCCAAAGCCCAAGGAGGAGTATGAGTTCGGCATTACCAAAGAGTTCGGCCTCAGCCTACAGCTCGGTAAAAGCCAACCTATCAAGCTCTGCTCTCAGGTCGGCATCAAGCTCTACTCTCAGATCGGCAACCAAAGCAGGAGTATGAGTTCGGCATTACCAAAGAGTTCGGCCTCAGCCTACAGCTCGGTAAAAGCCAACCAATCAAGCTCTGCTCTCAGGTCGGCATCAAGCTCTGCTCTCAGGTCGGCATCAAGCTCTACTCTCAGATCGGCAACCAAAGCAGTTCGGTCTCAGTATTCGACCGAACAAGGAGTTAGTGGACCCATACAGGATGTCCAACACACCCACTACCACGTGGTGTCAACTCAGGCCACGATCGTAGGCCATGACCTACACTACATCCACGATCTTAGGCCATGACCTACACGACATCCACGACTTAGTGGTGATGCAAGCCACGATCTTAGTTCATTGTATAAATAGAACTTAGATCAGATAGGAAAAGGTTAAGCTCTCTAGAGATAAAACACCATATAGCAAATAGCAAGTTTGTATTTGTAAGCTGTAGAAAACAGATCAAGCAATACAATCTTGCTCTCCCTTCTTCCCGTGGACGTAGATTTACTTCAGTAAATCGAACCACGTAAAATCTCTGTGTCGTGATCTGCATTTTCATTCTCTACTAGCATTTACAAACATCAGAAATTCGCGGAATCATCACTGGCGCCGTCTGTGGGAAGCAGAGAACAAAATTTGTGATAAAGCGAATTTTTGACCCTTTTCCACCCCAAAAATGCGTACCAGATCACGTAACACCCGTAACACCGTTCGCGATAACCAGGAGGAAGCTAGTCCAGCTCGCAGGTCTGAAAAACAGCCTCGGGAGACTACCTCCTGTTCTCACGGTGAAGGAACTAGCCGCTCCAAAAGCCGTCACACCGAGTCTTCCCAGCAGCCCGATTTGAACGAGGCTGTCAAGCTGTTTTTGGCTGAAAAGCAGGAGGAATTCTTAACCTTCCTGCAAAAAAGCCAAAAGCAGCCGGAGGCGAAAACGGCGGATTCTCCCTCTCCCTCCATACGAGACAGTCACTACCGCAGTAGTGTCAGGTCTTCCAGGAGAAAGAATCCTCGGTACCGGAATCACAGGAGAACTCCATCTCCTCCATACCGAAGAAATGTCGGGTTCGCCATGTACGGAGCATTGAGGACTCCGTTCTCGGACGATATCACCCGAACTCCCCTTCCACAAAACTACCGAACTCCGTCGATGACTTATGACGGATTGGTGGATCCTCATGACTTCCTGGGACGCTATCAGTATAATATGGCAAACCAGGGTCTCAATGAGGTCCATATGTGCAAGCTGTTCCCCGAGCTGCTCATCGGGAACGCCAGAAGGTGGTTCGACAGCCTTCCTCAAGGCAGCATTAGATCCTACCGAGATCTAATGGATGCCTTCCACAGGAGGTTCTTTCAGAAAGCGGAAGCCCGGATTACTTCGGCTCAGCTGCTTTCTATACGTCAAGGTCGCGACGAAAAGATCAGCGACTTCATGACGAGATTCCACAAGGAATGCCTACAAGTAGATGATCTCAACGATCTACTTGTCATTTCGGCATTCCAAAATGGAATCCTGCCCGGAGCTCTCTACAGAAAGCTCGTGGAATGCAGTCCGCAAACAGCTCAAGAGATGTGGGACATTGCGGACCAGTTCTCCCGAGCCGATGAGGCAGACCGTCGAAAACGGTCTTTAGACAGCTCATCTAGAGGAGACGAAAAGAAGCCCGATCATAGCGATCAGAGGCTTCCTCGCCGAACACCTTCCCCACCAAAGGAGGGATAGCGGTCATCCGAGGTGATCGAAAAAGAGCAAGTGTGTTCGCAGATTGCGCTTAAAAGTGCCGAGCAATCAGTTCGGCACCATCAAGCATAGCAATCACAGCAGCCGGGGTCAGAGGCAGGCGAAATGACCGAAGTCACACCGGAGCCGAACTCAATGGTGTACGGCATTGAAGCCGTGATTCCGGTTTAGATCGGCATACCCAGTCCCCGAACTCAATTTCTCCTCAGAAATGAATGGTGACGGACTGAGAGCCGAACTAGATCTTGCCGAAGAAAGAAGAGAATTGGCCTGCATAAAAGCAGCCAAGTACAAGGAGCAAGTAGCCCGGTATTACAACCAAAGGGTGAAGAAGCTGCAATTTCAAGTGGGAGATCTCGTCTTGAGAAACAACGAAGTAAGCCGAGCAGAAAAGCTGGGCGAACTCGAACCCACATGGGAAGGTCCATATCGGGTGTCAGAAGTCCTCGGCAAAGGGTCTTACAAATTGACTCACGTGTCAGGAGCACAAGTACCCCGAACATGGTACGTTTCCAACCTCAAAAAGTTTCATTTGTAAGAGATAGTCCGGTCAGTCAGTCTTGAGTTCTGTTCGGTCAATGTGCTTTCTTTGGTTTGCTTGGTCTTTGTTTGTCTCTGTGCGTTTTCTCTGTGCGTTTTGTCTGTCTATGTGCGTGTCGTCTCTTACAAATGTTACTGAGGTATCTTGTTCTTCGAAGGCTGATCCCCTTCTTAGAACATATACAAGCTAAACGATTGTGAGTCAAAGCTTCTAAAGAGGATACAAGACCACAATTCAGCTTAAACAAGCAGTTCGTCTGAAACGAGCTGCAACAAGCCCACGATTGTGAGTCAAAGCTTCTGAAGAGGATACAAGACCACAATTCAGCTTAAACAAGCAGTTCGTCTGAAACGAACTGCAATAAGCCAACGATTGTGAAGTCCAAGCTTCTAAGGAAGATACAAGACCACAATTCGGCTTAAGAAATAAGCACTTCGTCTGAAACGAACTGCAATAAGGGAAAGTCCGATCCACGCGATAAACCTCGCCGAATTAGGACGACCAAGTTCGGTCAAAGAAGTTTACCTCATAAGACCGATGACGACCATGTCTAGTCAAAGAGGTTTACTGCATAAGACCACTTCGGTTAACTGGGAAAGTCCGATCCACGCGATAAAACTCGCCGAATTAGGACAAGGGAAAGTTCGATCCCGGCAACAAAAATCGCCAAATTAGAACACAAAGACGAGTCCGGTCAAAGATGTTTATTTCATCAGACCCAAGACGAGTCCGGTCAAAGATGTTTATTTCATCAGACCAAAGACGAGTCCGGTCAAAGATGTTTATTTCATCAGACCGAAGACGAGTCCGGTCAAAGATGTTTATTTCATCAGACCAAAGACGAGTCCGGTCAAAGATGTTTCTTTCATCAGACCCAAGACGAGTCCGGTCAAAGATGTTTATTTCATCAGACCAAAGACGAGTCCGGTCAAAGATGTTTATTTCATCAGACCCAAGACGAGTCCGGTCAAAGATGTTTATTTCATCAGACCAAAGACGAGTCCGGTCAAAGATGTTTATTTCATCAGACCCAAGACGAGTCCGGTCAAAGATGTTTATTTCATCAGACCAAAGACGAGTCCGGTCAAAGATGTTTATTTCATCAGACCGAAGACGAGTCCGGTCAAAGATGTTTATTTCATCAGACCAAAGACGAGTCCGGTCAAAGATGTTTCTTTCATCAGACCAAAGACGAGTCCGGTCAAAGATGTTTATTTCATCAGACCCAAGACGAGTCCGGTCAAAGATGTTTATTTCATCAGACCAAAGACGGGTCCGGTCAAAGATGTTTATTTCATCAGACCAAGGACCAAGTCCGGTCAAAGAAGTTTACTTCATAAGACCGAGGACAAGTACGATGAAATTTTTCGCTAAGCTGTAAATACAGTATTAGAAGCGAAAACAAAATTTCATTTTTCAAATCTTGTTCGGCACACAACTCCGCTACCCTACGAGATGGCGTTACGCTATTACAAAGGACTATTCTACTGTCCAGGGTTGCTAAAGTTGAGCCATCTATTCACAAAATCCTCGTGAAGCTGAGTTCGGGCGTTCCAGGCAGCCGCAGAATAAGCAGGTCGACGAGATGCTCTAATCGACCTGCCACCTCTTCTCTGAGCCCGGGAAGCCCTAGCACCTCGGCGGCGAAGAGTCTCTTCACGAAGCATTTGCCGATCTTGCTCACTCATAGTCACAACTCCTCGGCGAATTTCAGTCCGTCCCTGTCTTGACGATTCCGGTTGCTCCTGAGCCCGTTCTCGTCTTGACGTTTCCGGCTGATCCGGAGTTCGTTGTTGACTTGGAGTAGGATTTTGAACAAGGGAACCAGAGGTTTGATCTGGAGTGCGAGCATCTGTTGGCACGATATGCCGAAGGAATCTTTCTATGGAGGGGCGCCGAGAAAGAACAATGTTGTACCGAGAAGCCCAACGCCGCAGTGATGTCACAACTTGTTGGCAAGCCGAGCTCTCCAGCGCATTGTTCCTCCGGAGTACATGATATTCCTCCCACAGTTCGTCAACTCGTTCCTGAACTTCAGAGATGGTCATTCCCCCGCGCACACGGATGTAATCCTCGTACGCAGTCCTCTCAGCAATGGTCGTATTCAGCTCGGCCTCCAGATCATTCTTATCGGACTCTAAGTCCCTATTATCGGCCTCCAGCTTCATTGAACGAGCCAAGAGTTCGTCATTCTTCATCTGGTCAGCTATAGCTCTTTTCTCAGCTTCGTCTAAAGCCGAAGAGTACAGCCGCTTCCAGTGAAGTACCTCCAGCTCCTTGAGAGTTAAGAATACAAAGCAGCTACGTCAGTTCGGCATTTCAGCTTACCGAGCAGGTAGTAAACCACAGCAGGAGTAAGAGAGTACGAAAGGCTAAACGAAGACACAAGAGCAGAAAGAAGAATTTTTTCATTCATAAGAAAAAATTTTTTCTATACAAGGAGGGCTTCAAGGCCATTTTACATAAAGGAAGAAACTAAACTAAGAGAAGGGAGACGAAATCATACTTCGCTAGCTTCGTCTCCGCCTTCTCGGTGAGGTTCAGCTTCCTTCTCCTTATCTGCTTCAGCTTCAGCTTCAGCCTCTGCCTCCTTGCTCTCCCCAGCCTGCTCGGCGCCACCGTAGCCGATCTGCTGCGCCTCCTGATCGGCCTGCTTATCGCCGACCTCCTGCTCCAGCGGCTCGGCCTCACCCTCTCCGTTGTAAGTCGAAGCGGGTGAAACGGGTCCCACGGAGGCAAAGATAGCCTCCAGGTTCTCGTCCCGATCAGCTCGACAACTCCGGACTCGGTCTGCAGAAAGCAGGACCGAGGACGAAGCGAGCTCCTCAAGGAGCGGCAGATTCTGAAGCCGAGCTGCTATCTCTCGGCTGTACAGAGGCAGCACGACGTCGGCCCCCTGCTCGCCCTTATCGGCAATTAGCCTTACCAGACTACCGACAAAAGCCGAGAACTGGCTGCTCAAAAAGAGTTTCTCCGTGTAAACACGGAGAGCCTCCCCCTGGGCAACTACGGCGGCAGCATCACTCCGTTTCGTCTGCTCTCGCTGGATGACGAGCTGGTTTTTGGCAAACTGAGCTTCATCCTGGGCCGAAATCCTAGCAGCTCTGGCCTTCTCAAAGTTAGCCTCAGCCTGTTCGGCCCGATGACAAGCAGCCGCCAACTTCCTCTGCATCTCAGCATAGTCATTGGACGCTTTGGAGAGTTCGACGGCGACGAGCTTGGAGAGCATATCGTTCCTCTGAAAATGAATAAAGAAAAAAGTCAACAAAGGGACCACAAAAAATACAGAAAAAAAAGCAAGGCCAGAAAATCAAGAAGAGAATTCACCTCGGCGAAGTCCGTGGGCCATAAAAACGGCTCACAGATATGTTCCGAAGGAGGCGCCAAGACCACGTCTTTCTCTGGCGCTCTCGGGGGCTTCTGGGCCTTCCCCCTCCCCTTTGCCGAAGTCGACTCCGGCTTCTTCGGATCCGAAGAGGTTTTTTGCCTTTTCGGAGTCCTCTCGGCATCAGACGCCGAGCTGGTGGTTTTCGGCCTCTCCGGCTCCTTGGACTCCGAAGATTTTCGGGTAGCCTTGTTCAGCATGTACACTGCCAAAAAGCAAGAAAGCAAGGTTAGTTTTCTTCGTTAAAGCAGTAGAACATAAAGGTAAAGAGAAATCCTCACCCTCGGCCTCTTCGTCCGAAGACGAGATATTGAACACGAGGTCGCCCTTGACGAGCTCAGTTTCCGAGTATTGTTTCCTAATCATAGGAATCTTATTGAGCTCGCCCTCGAGCTCGGCCAACGGTTCTAACCGAGGATGAGGAATCACGGACTCCGGCCCTCTCCAGGGGAAGCCCGGAGCCGCTGTCCTATTATAAAAAAAGAAGCGGTTTTGCCATTTCGGCCACTTGGTTTTGCAGAATGCCCTAAAAGGCTGTAAGGGGATCAAGTAAAACCAAGATCCCTTCCTTTTAAATTGGAAAAAATTAAGGATTGCCCGCAGAGACAGATCCTTATCTAACCTACGGAGTTCGGCAGCAAAAGCCGACAAGTGCCTCCAAGAATTCGGAGTCACCTGACCTAAAGGGAGTTGAAAAAAATCAAGAAGCTCTACAAAAGGTGGGGGAAGAGGGAAACGAAGCCCGCATTCTAAGCAGGCTTCGTAAACGGTGGCATAACCCTCCGGCGGATCGTTAGCCCTATGATCATCGTCGGGAACCACCGCCTTCCCCCCAGGAAAAGAGTATTTTTCGTAAAGGGATATCACAGTATCCTTACTCAAGATACTGTGAAAATACTCTACGGTCTTCTCCCCGGATTCTTTCCGGCTAGAAGACCCCTTACCCCCTTTTCTACCGCTACCAGACTCAGACGAAGAAGAAGCAGACATGGTTCTTACTCTTTGAAAGTTTGAAGAAATCCTGAGGAAATTTTTGAAAGCGGAGGGAAATTTTTCACGCAAAAGATAGAGAGTGCAGAAGAAGCCAATAGCAAAGGTGTTCAAATGATGAAGAAAGGCGGTATTTATCAGATTTGGAAAAGATTTCAAATCATCGCACCGTTTCATATCCCACCTTTTCAGGATTCGACGGCCGGATTTTACTGTCGCATTTAATGCCGCATTTAATGCAGTCACGCGCAGGGCACGTCCCCTGACTTCAGCCTCCCCCGTACCCTTTTCCAGAATGCCGAAGTGACTCGCTTCGCCGAAGTGATTCACTTCGCTTTTCGGGGGGGGTAGTGATGGGGTGCGTACTAAACAAGCCCAACAGCAATGACGGCCCATCAGCCCAAAGCCCAAGGAGGAGTATGAGTTCGGCATTACCAAAGAGTTCGGCCTCAGCCTACAGCTCGGTAAAAGCCAACCTATCAAGCTCTGCTCTCAGGTCGGCATCAAGCTCTACTCTCAGATCGGCAACCAAAGCAGGAGTATGAGTTCGGCATTACCAAAGAGTTCGGCCTCAGCCTACAGCTCGGTAAAAGCCAACCAATCAAGCTCTGCTCTCAGGTCGGCATCAAGCTCTGCTCTCAGGTCGGCATCAAGCTCTACTCTCAGATCGGCAACCAAAGCAGTTCGGTCTCAGTATTCGACCGAACAAGGAGTTAGTGGACCCATACAGGATGTCCAACACACCCACTACCACGTGATGTCAACTCAGGCCACGATCGTAGGCCATGACCTACACTACATCCACGATCTTAGGCCATGACCTACACGACATCCACGACTTAGTGGTGATGCAAGCCACGATCTTAGTTCATTGTATAAATAGAACTTAGATCAGATAGGAAAAGGTTAAGCTCTCTAGAGATAAAACACCATATAGCAAATAGCAAGTTTGTATTTGTAAGCTGTAGAAAACAGATCAAGCAATACAATCTTGCTCTCCCTTCTTCCCGTGGACGTAGATTTACTTCAGTAAATCGAACCACGTAAAATCTCTGTGTCGTGATCTGCATTTTCATTCTCTACTAGCATTTACAAACATCAGAAATTCGCGGAATCATCAGATACATTTTTCTTCTTGTGGAACCCCGCTACTAGAATCTCTATCCAATTACCCAAACTAGACGGCGATTATCTCGTAAAATGCGGATTCGGTTGGGATGGGGAGAGTGATGCGTCGTACAAGGTGTTTGCTGTTTTGTCTAAAAGAAATGAGAATGGGATCAAAAGAATAGGTGGCATTTACAATAGCAAGACGAATTCATGGAAAGCACTAGAGCACGAGCACGAGCACAGGAGCCTTGATTTGTTTAAATGGCTTGGGGTGTGCGCGCGGGGGACCATCCACTGGATTGTGAGCAAGGAATATATTGAGACGTTCGACTTGAAGAGTGAGGTGTTCGGGAGGATAGAGTTTCCGGGTGGTGTTATCAATCCGGGGATCCTATTGGATGACGATAAAAAGGGGTGTCTGAGCTTGGTTTATGATAATGCAGTGAGAACGGTTTGGGAGATGGAGATGTATGGGGTGGAGGAGTCTTGGGTGGTATTGTCGTCGTGTCTTATTAGTCGTCGTGTGAATGAATCGACTCACATGGCGTGGACGATTCACAAGGGGAAAATGACGTGTTCTCCACGAGTCAACATTGTCGATTGTGATTATAAACGTTTGTAGATTGAGAGTTTGGTGCAACCAGTTTCCGACAACAACGATGCTTGAACAATATGGTTAGAAAGTTATAGTGCATTCTTCATTTGTTTAGTACTATGTTTTATGAGTTTTGTTTTGTTTAGCCAACAATGATTTACATGCATGAACAGGAATAGACATTTAATTTGAATTTGATTTATTTTTGTTGATAGATATCTTTATGATTTAATTTTGATTAGTTTGGAGTACATGATTTTTGTTTTGTTTTGTTTTGTTTAGCTGCCAATCTTTTGATTAGTTTTATGAGTAGATTCTTCTTTTGTTTAGTATAGTAAGTTTTATTTATGCATTCTCTGAATTGTTTAGCCAATTACAATCCTTTGAATTTGATATGATATGATTTGATTTGAATTTGATTTAGATATATTTATCACTACAAAAAAAAACTAGCTATTTAGTGGCTGACTCTTTTCCGTTACTTGATTTGATTGATTTTCCTATTTATCAAAATAGGAAAATAACGCATGCCATATTATAAAAATTTAAAATAAAGATAAATAATTCTAATCGATATCATAAATAATAAAATCATAAAAAATAAATTAGGAGCAAACCACCACCGCCGCAGCAGCAGATGGAGACTCTCCATCTTCCCGAGGAAATCGTGACAGAAATACTATCGAGACTTCCGGTGAAATCGCTCTTGAGATTCAGGTGCGTTTCGAAATCATGGCGCCGTTTAATTGGTAGCAAACAATTCATCAAACACCATCTCGATATATCAAGCCGCCACCCAAATTTTGAGCGTCGTCAAGTCATCTTCCTCTCCCTTTCAAAAAGCCCTAATTTCGAATTCAAGCGATGCTCCGTGCGCTCCTACTGGGATGATCCATCTGTTAATCCTCTCCCCATCTGCGATCCGATCAACGATCATCTCACCGTTAGTAGTGAAATCATAGGCCATTCCGGTGGGCTGGTTTGCATTTTCAATGAACCAATGTCTCTCATTTTGTGGAACCCCGCCACTAGAATCTCCGTCCAATTGCCCGAACTAGACTGCTGCGATCGTATCATAAAGTGCGGGATAGGTTGGGATGGGGAGAGTGATGCGTACAAGGTGTTTGCTGTTTTGTCCATGAAGAATAATGAGAGCAAAATGATGGGTAGCATTTACAGCAGCGAGACGAATTCATGGAAAGCGATAGAGGAGTACGGGAGTGTTGATTTGAATCATTGGATTGGGGAGTTTGTGTGTGGGAGGATGCATTGGATTGTGGGGAGTGGATGGATTGAGACGTTCGACTTGAAGAGCGAGGTGTTTGGGAGGATAGAGCTTCCGGAGATTGTCGATGGATGGTTTCCGACGGTAGATTTGGATTCCGAAATACAGGGGCGCCTGAACTTGGTGTACTGTGATATGAATTGTGATTATGCAAGGAGAAGACTTTGGGAGATGAAGGAATATGGGGTGGATGATTCATGGGTGTCGTATCGTCTTCCTCATGTGAAAGAACCGGAATCAACTTACATGGCTTGGGGGATTGAGAAGGGAGAGGTGAAGTTATATCCACGTGACAACATTTTCGGTTGTGGTCCAGAGTGTTGCTACGTTGAGAGTTTGGTGCAACCAGTTTCCGATAACAACGATGCTTGAACAATTTGTTTAGTACTATGTTTTATGAGTTTTGTTTTGTTTTGTTTTGTTTTGTTTAGCCAACAATCTTTGATTAGAGAGGTTTTAGAAGCATGAACAGGGATAGACATTTTATTTGAATTTGATATGATATGATTTTTGAATTTGATTTATTTTTGTTGATACATATCTTTATGATTTAATTTCATACTAATTTGGAGATTCTTCTTTTGCTTACTAAGTTTTGTTTATGCATTCTATATATGTATTGTTTGATTAGAGATTCTACATGCATGAATTAGGGCGAGAAATAGGCGTAGTTATGATTTGATTTGAATTTGATATGATTGGATTGAAATAGGACTATTAGATATCTTTATCATTACAAAAACTCACTATTTACTCTTTTCCGTCACTTATCTGTCGCTATAGTAACGATTTGGATTGATTTTCATATTTTATATAACTAGTTAGGATTTGATGTGATTTGATTTTGATTTATTTTCGTTGTTGTCTGCAAATGTTTCATGTAATTTATTAATCCAACAACCATCCTAAATAAAACAGAAACAATGAAATTGAAATAATTCCGATTATAAGAATTCCATTTCAGCAATGAAAGATTAATTCCTTCCACTTTTTCTAAAAAACTTTAAAATTGAATTCATATTTTGCTCATCATGGAAGGGAGTTCTAATCTTTGAGTGCAGCCTCTATATTTCATTTATGACTACCTTTTTTTAATTTTCTTTGTTTAAGCATCTTAGGTTTTGAGAAAATGAGTGACCACTGCATAAATGGCTAAGAAGTGTAACTTTAAGCAAACTTAAACTATGGTTGGGCTTGATTAAGTTGCTAATAAATTCGTTAAGAATAATCTTTTATTGATTCGAACACCAAACTAGCATAAATGGTTATATTATACTTTCTCCGTCCTTCCTATGTAATAAGTACATTTTTCTCTTTGTGATGTCACTCTCTAATTTTTTTCACACTCTTATTTTATCCCCTCTCCATTTAACTCACAAAACAACACTACATAAAATCTCATGCCGAAAATAAAATGTTCCACTTAGGGTAGGACGGAGGGAGTATGTCGATGAAGATAAAAGTAACAAGTCCCGAATACAATAAAAGTAATGAAGATAAGAAAAACCCGACGAGATTGTCTTTAACACATGAACACCTCTATGGAAACGAGCACACCAAATGTAGGTTTCTGCTTAAGGAAAGTTAAACAATAATAACAAGCATAAAAATCAAAATCAAATCTTAGCACCAAAAAAATCAACATTCTATGGTATTACTATAAATTATGAATAATAAGGTAAAATCAAACAATATATTCTAAGATGTACACATAAAATTTAGGTTCCCATTCATATAAAGTTAACAAATACTTAACACATTGATCACCCATCTTTTCTCTCTTAGATTTAACACATTGATCAAAAACTCCTAAAGTTTCGCCTCGACTAAGAAATATGTCATCTTGGATAAAGAGTATAAAAATTTTAATTTCTAAGGATTTTTTTTATAAAACATAAATGAACACAATTAATTAGGGTAAGATCAAGTTTTATAGTAACTTATTCATCAATAACACAAATCATCATGTTTTACAATAGCATTTTATTTACGTGCTAATCGCCACACGTCGGTTTTAAAGGATATATAATTTGAAGGGTTAATTGTAAAAAAAATTTGAAATAAACCAATTTTTAAATCCCGTACTACAAATATGGAAATAGAGATTCAGTTTTAAAATTTGGATAAAATATTTATTTATAACTCTCGTTTCTACCCTAATTCTCACATTATAATGAAGAAAGTTTGCAGTATGATGAAGCAAGAGCTGTATCTACCGCAGGAAATATGGAGGGAGATTCTTGGGAAACTTCCGATTAGAAGCATGGTGAAGTTCAAATGTGTTTGTAAATCATGGCGCAATCTGATACAATCGCATGCTCCAAAACCATGTCTGGCTTTTGCTCATCAAGACAAGATGGGGTACGCAGTCTGCGATGAGGCTTGTCAGCCTCTTGTCCGATTCGCCTTGCCACCTCCTCACGATCAATATGCAACTCTTAATTACAACTGTGTTATAATTGATTCAGCTAATGGTTTGCTTTTGTTATGGGATGGATTGGATAATCTTCCTAATAATCTTTTCGTAGTCAATCCAATGACTTGTGAATATATCGAGCTTCCTCCCCAGTCTACACGTAGATGCCTATTTGGATTTGGAGTAAGCAAATTAAGCGGGCAATATAAGATTTTATGTGTAGATCGATCTAGGTCGTGTGACTTATATACTTCAGGAGGAGGAGGGATGTGGAGAAGCATTCCGGCGGCCGCAGCAACTAGAATACCTAACATCAATTCTAGTTCCCTTCTTGATTATATTTTATATTATAATGGAAATCTTCACCGGCTTGCAACCAGGCCCGTCCCTTGGCCCGTGTGGCCTGTGCGACCGCACAGGGCCCCCAATTTTCAGGGGCCTCTGAAATATTTCAGCACATATACATGTATTTCTATTTTTTCAGCCCAACAAAGCTATTTCTCTTGTATAGCAACGCCCAGGCCTTTTTTCTAGCACCGTGACTCCAATTCTGATCGGTTTCTTTTCCCGATCGTAGACCTGGGAGCCGCCTGTTCGTGTTCGGTGTTCCTCATCGACAAACGCCGCAACAGGGACCAGCTCACCAGAGCCATCGTTGATCGCTTCTGCAGCGCCTACCATCGTCGGCCATTGCGATTGGGAGCAGCGCAAACGCATCAATTTGTCTTTTTTTTCTATAGTATATTTCTTTAAAATGCATTGTCTTTTTTCTTTTAATTATCATATAGCTTTAAAATGCATTGTCCTTTTTTCTATAGTGGTAGGCCTCATTTTAGATTTTTGCACAGGGCCTCTGATTTTGTCGGGACGGCCCTGCTTGCAACTGATTTGGAGGATAAGTTCGTGGTTTGTTGCTTTGATCTCGAAACTGAGGTATTTACCAGTTTTTCTCTTCCGCCTCGTGACCGTGGATATTCCATTGGTATGTATGGCACACAACATCTGTGTGTTTTGGATGCTGGGCTATGGTTATGCGATTTAGCAGATTATCATCGCAAAGATTCAAATTCTTGGATAATAGAATATACCTTCGGCCAAACACCATGTATATATGACCCAGAAGCTCTTTATATTATTTTCCCACTCAAAGTTTTCGCCAATGGTGACTTATTGGTCTGCATTAATGGACGACTGCTTGATCACTTGTGGTGGGATAACTTAAAATGGAAAGTTGATCATTTGTGGTGGGACGGATGGAGTATATTTTTGTTGTTACAATTTGTATACTTTGTGGTGTAACGTAATTTTCTAGTTGAGTCCTTGATACACAAATTTAATCCAAGAAATTCTGCAAAAGTTTCATGTAATTTATTAATCCAACAATCAACCTAAATAAAACAGAATATGAAATTGAAATCATTCCGATTATAAGAATTCCATTTCAGCAATATAACTCCAGAAAGATGAATTCCTTCCACTTTTCCAAAAAGCTTAGAAATTGTATTCAGAGTTTGCTCATAATGGAGGGGAGTTCTAATCTTTGAGTGCAGCCTCAATATTTCATTTATGACTACTCTCTTTTTTAATTTACTTTGTTTAGGCATTTTAGCTATTGAGAAAATGCATAAATGGCTAAGAAGTGTCACTTTAAGAACCTAAACTATGGTTGGACTTGATTCGGTTGGTAATAAATTCTTTTATGAATAATAAATCTTTAATTGATTCTAACACCAAACTAGCGTAAATGGTTATATTTAGGGATGGGTAGGTACGGTATACCTTGCCGAAACCACCATACCGTGTACCTTACTGTAAATTCGGTATGCGAAAAAATCATACATCTACCTTACCAAAAATTTCGGTATACCGAACTTCGGTATACCTTATTTTCGTCATATCGATACCGTACCTCATTTTCGGTTTGCCGTACCGAAATTCGGTATACAATACTTTTGCGGTATACCTGACTTTCAACATCAATAAAAATAGAATATTTGAGTTTTTATAATATTATATATATTTTATTATTTAAAAAATATATTAAATATATTTTTTTCATATCTATATTTATATTTCACCATACATTTTATAATTTAAAGATATATAAAATATAGTATTTTATATATAATTATATTTATATTTCATGGTATATACCTTAATTTACGGTATATACTGAATTTTGGTATGTCGCGGTATATCGTGGTATATGAAAATTCATACCGCTACCTTACCGAAAAATTTCGATAAGTTATCATATCTTACCGAAAATTACGATATACCGAAAATTCGATATTTTCGATATTTTTTCAGTACGATAAGGATGGTATTTCGGTATTTTCCCCTAGCCCTAGTTATATTATATTCTCTCCTTCTCACACTAAGTGACACATTTTTTCCTTTTGTGATGACACCCATAAATGCACATTTCTTAACTCTACTTTTTCTCACTCTTATTTTATACACGGTAAACTCACAAAACAACACTATATAAAATCTCATGCTATAAAAGAAATGTTCCCTTTAAGTTGGGATGGAGGGAATATGTTGATGAAGATAAAAGTAACTAATAAGTCCCGAATAATAAGATAAGAAAAACCCGACGAGATATATAAATGCGAAAAAAAATTAGTAGCAAAATTCCCTTATACATGTACGAAATCAACACTGGACGTCTGCAGCCTTGGATCAAGAATTAAGAAAGATTTTAGACAACCTCATAATCAATAAAACTCTCATTATTTGGTATCTTGTCCTCAAAGTAAATAAATATTAATACTACTAATATTTTCCTTTTATAAAAATAATGTATTATAAAATTTTAAAATCAATATCATAAATCATCAAAAAAAGTTGGGAGCAAATTAAACCACCGCCGCCGCCGCAGATGGATACTCTCCATCTTCCTGAGGAAATCGTGATAGCAATACTATCGAGACTTCCGGTGAAATCGCTGTTGAAATTCAGGTGCGTTTCGAAATCATGGCGCCGTTTAATTGGTAGCAAACACTTCATCAAAAACCATCTCGAGATATCAAGCCGCCGCCCAAATTTTGAGCCTCGTCAAGTCATCTTTCTCTCCCTTGATTCCGAATTCAAGCGATGATCTATGCAATCCTACGCGGATGATCCATCTGTTAATCCTCTCCCCATCGACGATCCGATCAACGGCCATCTCACCGATAGTAGTGAGATCGTAGGCCATTCGAGTGGGCTGGTTTGCATTTATAATGAACCGATGGCTCTCGTTTTGTGGAACCCCGCCACTAGAATCTCCGTCCAATTGGCCGAGCTAGACTGCTGCGATGGTATCGTAAAAGGCGGGATAGGTTGGGATGGGGAGAGTGATGCGCACAAGGTGTTTGCTGTTTTGTGTATGAAGAATGATGAGAGCAAAATGATGGGTAGCATTTACAGCAGCAAGACGAATTCATGGAAAGCGATGGAGGAGTACGGGAGTGTTGATTTGAATAATTGGATTGGGGTGTTTGTGTATGGGAAGATGCATTGGATTGTGGAAAGTGGATGGATTGAGACGTTCGACTTGAAGAGCGGGGTGTTTGGGAGGATAGAGCTTCCGGAGATTGTGGATGGATTGTTTCCGACGGTAGATTTGGATTCCGAGATACAGGGGTGCCTGAGATTAGTGTACTGGGATATGAAGTGTGATGATGCAATGAGAAGAGTTTGGGAGATGAAGGAATATGGGGTGGATGATTCATGGGTGTCGTATCGTCTTCCTCATCTGAAGGAACCGGAATCAACTTACATGGCTTGGGGGATTGAGAAGGGAGAGATGAAGTTATATCCACGTGACAACATTGTCGATTGTGGTCCAGCGTGTTGCTACGTTGAGAGTTTGGTGCTACCAGTTTGGGAGTAGATTCTTGGTTTGTTTAGGTTGGTAGTACAAGATATCTTTATGTTTTCATTTCAAGATTAGTTTAAGTATTAGGGTTTGGTTTGGTTTGGTATTCATATTTAACTTTTAAGTTATTAGGGTTTGATTTGATTTAATTTTGTTTTCTTTTTGTTGGTATGAAATATCTTTATGACCTAATTTAGTTTAGTTTGATTTTCATATTTAATTTTACTAGTTTAGGATCTGATGGAGTTGCGCATATTTAGTTGTTATCTCTTGTATGATTTGGTTTTATCTAATTAAAAGTTGATAATAATATGGCATAAATTATTAAGTATTATTGGGCGATTAACTAATATCCCAAACTATGACTAGATTTCTAATTTGGCTACCAACATTCTTTTATTAGAGATGGTTTTGATTTATCTCATACTATACTTATTTAATCATGATTCGACTCTCTTAATATAGAAAAACAATCGATAAAGAAAACCCGAAATAGAACTTGTAATTTTGCTCGACTGATGCACGAGCTTTGTCGATCATGTCAAGTGCAAAGGCCTCCTAATAACAGGAATCACATTAAGACTGAATTTCCTCCGACCTGAAAGCCCTGAGCTCTCCATCATATCCAATTCTTGTGGCTCCTTTCCATGAGGCAGAATCCAATCGAAATGGTACAGTAGCATCGCTAATTCTAGTTCCACGTTCGCGATCCCAAACCCGACTCCCGGGCAAATCCTTCTGCCCGCGCCAAAAGGGATGTACTCCAACGCGCTCCCATTGAAATCAACACTTTTTTCAAGAAACCTTTCTGGCTTAAAGGCTTCTGCATCCTCCCAATGCTCGGGGTCTCTTCCAATGGCCCACGCGTTCACCAGAACCCATGTTTTGGCCGGAATTTGGTATTTTCCAATCACGCAGGTCTCTCTGCTTTGCCTCGGGAGCAGGAGAGGCCCGGACGTGTGCAAACGGAGAGTTTCTTTGATGATTAATTTGAGGTAGTTTAGCTCATCAAAGCGGCTTTCGTCTACATAGTTTTGGCCATCGAAAACGCCTCTTACCTCGTCTTGTGCCTTGTTCAGAACCCTTGGGTTCTTGAGCATTTCTGCCAATGCCCATTCCACAGTTGTGGTTGATGACTCAATCCCAGCACCATCCTGTTTAGTTTATCATGTAATGAATGATTTTAAGTTAGTTGTCTCTCAAAATGAATCGAAGTGAAAAATTGTGGAGTATAAAATAAAGAAAAGTGAAAAAGATGCATAATTATACCCTATTAATCAATTTTAATAGAGTATTATTCACTTCCTCTATCCTATAAAATATTTTAAATAATAGATAGAAATAAAAAAGTAATTATAGTACTCCCTCTGCAGCTGAGTCATATTCCTTTTTAGATTGTCACATTGTAGTTGAGCTATTTAGGCAAAAAATACTTTACTCTCTTTTACTTTATTCTCTCATTATCTCTTTGTCTTTTTCCTTTCTATTTTATTCCACTTTTACTTTACTCATTTAAAACAATTTTTCTTAAATCCCGTGCGCCGAAAAGAAACGCATCTACTACAGAGAGACGAAGGGAGTATTATTAGTGGAGATAGACAAAAAGCTGAATGGGCTATTTTTATGGGACATCCCAAAATGAAAAATATTCAAATTTTTATGATTATAGAGTAACTTTTATGCTTAATGTTGACCATAAATAATACATGGACGTTTTATATTGATCACATGCCTAGTAGATTATCAAAATAAATCCATCAAAATAATACTCATAAATCATAAACAATGTATCCAAAATCAAATTACTACTAACCAGCAAAACAGCTTTGATGTTGTCAGTTGTTAACGGAATCTCAAGCGATCCATCACCTTGTAAATTTAGCAGAACACCAAGGAAATCACCTTCATCACCGCCGCCGCCATCTCGCTCTCGCCGCCGTCTATCCTCAATAATACTCCCCGTTATCCTGTCCAGCCGGCGGTGATGCTCCTCGATCTTCCTCTTCATTCCGCTGAACAACCGCAGGAATTTCAAGGAAGGAAACACATCAACAATGCTGAAGAAAGTGAAAAAATCGTGAGCTTCTTCAATCATATCTCTCAATTCCGCCACTTCTCCCCTCTTTCCCCCAAACGCCGCCATGATCATCACATTAAGATTCGTGGTTCTGACCATTTTTGTCAGACTGATCGTTGAATTTTCGCGAAGAGCAATCAATTTGCAGAGATCTGAGACTTCCGCCTCTCTAATTGGCCGGAACGACTGCACGCGCCGCGCCGTGAGGAGGCGGAGCTTGCAGATTTTCCGGAGCTGGCGCCAGTAGTCGCCGTAGGGGGAGAAGGCGATGTCGGTGTTGCCGTAGCAGTTGATCTCCGTGGCGAGGAGGGAGGGGCGGGAGGCGAATGCGACGTCGTTTGTTTTGAAGATTTGCTTGGCGGTTTCTGGAGAGGAGACCACGACGGCGTCGACTTGGCCGAGTTTTAGGTGCATCAAGGGGCCGTGTTTGGTGGCTAGGTGTGCGAGGGTTTGGTGGGGCGGGGTGGAGCCCGCGAGGAGATGCAAGTTGCCTATCATAGGCAACTTGCGGGGGCCCGGAGGGAGATTTGTGTTTGACTTGCTTGATCTGAATAGCACGAACATGAACACGAACACGAACATCAAGGTGGAAATAAGAAGGATGATGGAGGATGTATTGAACTCCATTTAGGGCTAGCTACAAATTGTAAAAGGGATTTATATTTTTGGAATTGGGTTTATTTTGATTCTTGAATTGGGTCTTTTATAGATATTTGAAATGGGTATCGGTAAAATGCAAATTCTAAATATTGTATAAACTATGATCTGAATCGTTAGAAAATGTCAACAGATAACAAAATAATAGCAACAAAAAATTGTCAACACAGTATCTATCGTTGAGACTTTTTTTTGTTGACATTTTTTGTTGTTGTGTTGATATTTTTTGTTACTGTTAATTTGTCATATGTTGACATTTTCTAACGGTCCAGATCATACTTTGGAGTTTGTACAGTATTTAGAGTTTGTTTTTATTACATCCCTATTCAAAATTCTTTTAACTAAATATACTTTCTTCATCTCATTCAAAATAGTACTCCATCTGTCTCTCAATATGTGTCCAACTTTAATCTGCCACGTTTTAAGAAATTTAAGAAAAAGTGAGTTAAAAAATTAATGGTAGATGTGTCCTACTTTTATATATTAGTTTTATTATGGTTAGTAGAATATGAGATTCATTATTAAAAATATTAAAAATGGAGGGAGACAATTAACCAGAGACGGATCAAAATAGAAAATTGAGAGACGTAAATTCGTAATGAAGGACTAAGGGAGTAATTTATTTCTTTTTTTCGGTTTGTCTCGAACAAAGTAGTCACTTTCTATTTTAAAATTAACTTTTACTACTATTTTACTCTTTTCTCTGCTTATTAAAATAATCAAATTATTACTACAAATGAAACAACTTTACCTAAAAATTGTGTTACTCCTAAAAAGTAGATATAGGACAGACGGAATAAATTCTTGTAGAAAAATGAAACAAATAGTACTAGTATAATGGATTATTTAAAGAACTATAACATTATTTGACTTTAAATTTGATCTAATTAATAGGCCAACTTCACTTTGAAGTGTTCAAGTGAGAGTATTGGACAATTTGGACTATATTTGTAGCTAGGCCTAATGGAGTATAACAAATATATTTACAGCATTAATTAGGGTTGGTCGTTTTTTTCTTGGCACAAATGTTAATAAATATTTGATGAACAGAAAAATAAATTCACTTTTATAATAAGAAAATATACTGAATTGTGCATGCTTGATTAGTCTTTGTGTGTCTTGATATAATATGGGTAAAGTATATGGAATTATTGGTGGAGTAGTGTATATAAAGGATACCTTAACATTTGAGGTACTAGCTATAATGAACGGCGGAAATATAAACGATGTTTAGTACTCCTCTGTTCCATATTAATAGAGTCATTTTGTCATTTTTGTCTGTTCTAAAGTAATAGAGTCATTTCCCTTTTTTAGTAAAGTCAACACATTTCTTCTCACATACTTTACTCTCTCTTACTTTATTCTCTCTTCATCTCTCTACCTTTTTCATTTCCTACTTTATTATTCTTTTACTTAACTCACCTAATACAATTTTTCTTAATCTCCGTGCCGAAAAGAAATGTCTCTATTATTATGGAACGGAAAGAGTATCTTATAGTACAACCTCAACATTTAGTATTATACTCCCTTCGTTCCTTGTTAATAGATGCATTTCTTTTCGGCACGGAGTTTAAGAATAGTGTGTTAAATGGATGGTGAAAAAAGTATGAGAGATGAAGAGAGAATAAAGTAAAATTGAGAATTACTTTTTGCCAAAATGGAATTGACTCAATTAACTTGGAACTTACTTAAATAGAAAAATGACTCTATTAACATGGAACGTGGAGTAGTTATCAACAGTGAAAATATAAACGATGTTTAATATTCTATACATAGGATTAGGGCTGGGGAAAAATATCGAGTTGACTCAATTAACTTGGAATTTCCTTAAATAGAAAAATGACTCTATTAACATGGAACGTGGAGTAGTTATCAACAGTGAAAATATAAACAATGTTTAATATTCTATACATAGGATTAGGGCTGGGGGAAAATATCGAAAAAATGATATATCGTTCGTATCGTATTGAAAAATATCGAAAAATTATCGAATTTTCGATATATCATAATTTTCGATACGATACCGTATCATAAGTTTTCGAACGATAACGATATGAATTTCCTTATATCGCGATATATCGTTTTATATCGAATATACGATATATATCGTATATATCGAAACATACTGAAATTCAATACATATTAAAATTTAAAATTATAAATATATATAAATCCATTTAATTGTACTTGGTTGTGTTGTATTTTGATTATGGAGATAAGAACACTATTAATTTTATTGTGTTGAAGTTTTACTAATTTTTGTGTGAATTTTAAGTTTTGAAATTATAATTTTCGATATACAGGTATTCGATATGATATCGATATTTCGATATATCGTATCGAAATTCGATATATCGAATTTCGGTACGATATATCGATATATCGAATTTCGGTACGATATATCGATATATCGAATTTCGGTACGATATATCGAAATATCGACACGATAACGCTATTGATATTATCCATATCGAAAGTTCGATATATCGAAACTTTCGATACAATAACGATATGAAATTCTTTCATATCGATATTTTTGATACGATATACGATACAACGTTTTCGATACGATATCTCGTATCGACCCACCCCTACATAGGATATCTCCCCTATTAACTATATCCTATGGAAATAGCTATTATAGTTATTATAGTTACATTAACTATACATAGCACAAATAAAACGCGCATTGATAAAGTATAATGTTGAATATAACAAATTCCATATAAATTTTGCAAATTTATCAAAAATACTATACTTTGACTTAAAGAAAATTTATTCTCAAGCAAAATAATCCTTTGATAGATGATTTTTTAAAATGAGAAAAGAAAACCTGTTGCCCTGAATCATATAGCAACAACAATCATATAGCAACGCTGAATCAATAGATTCGATTTTCATATTTACTAGTACTAATTAATTTAATTAATATAAGCCATAGGTTTACATCATATAACACAAATAATAATTAGTGATGCAAAAAAAATTTTAAAAAAAAGGAGAAATTGGCATGATCAAATTCTTGTTTGTCACACAATTTTTAAAATTAACAATAAAAATTATAAAATTTGAATTCATTATTGATGAAAATTTTGGTAAAATTGTAGGAGTATATGATATGGCTCCCAGAAAATTATAGCGACTGATGAGTTTAACGATGTCGTCGTACAAAATCATAATTTAAATAAAAGTATTAGCAATATATTGATCAATTTTTTTCGTTACATGATAATTGCAAACGATCCAATTTTTCCAATTTTTCGAAATGGTATCACCAAACGAGTTCATTAGATTCTAATTCTTTTTTGTAATTGATTATCCCTTATGATAGAAAAAGTAAATGATTTGATAAATGAAGTTACAGAAAAACCAGCGAAGAAAATAAATATTTGATAAGTGGAAAAACAAATTCACTTTTATCGTAAGAAAGTATACTTAAGTTTGCATGCTTAATAAATCTTACTAAATGATTTGATATATGAAGTGATAGAAAAAACTACCCCGAAGAAAATAAATATTTGATAAGTGAAAATAAATTCACTTAAGTATACTTAATTTTGCATGCTTAATTAATCTTAATTGGTGTGTCTCGATATAATATGGGTTAAATATATGGAATTTTTGGTGGAGTGGTGTATATAAATATTAAAGGAGACCTTAACGTTTGAAGTAGCTATCAATGAACGGTGGAAATATAAACAATATTTAATATTCTATACATAGGATATTAAACAATAATTAAACATCGTGTATATTTTCACACTCCGTTGACATAGCTACATTATCTATACATAGCACAAATAAAACGTGTATTAATAAAGTACAATGTTGAATTTAACAAATTCCATGAAATTAAAGCAAATTCATCACAAATAGTAGTTATCATGGAATAGTACTACTACTATAGTACTATTATTTATGATACTATTATTTATGATGAATTTACTTTAACTTTTATGGAATATTCTATTTTTTAAAAATGAATGCAGAAAAGGAAATGACCCAACTATCACGAGAGAATATATATTTTTACTTAAAAAGAAAATTTATTTTCAGCCACTAACTCATTTTCAAGCAAATTAATCCTTTGATAGATAATTTTTATTTTAAATGAGAACAGAAAACCTGTAACCCTGAATCATATACCAACAACAATCATATTGCAACGCTGAATCAATAGATTTGATTTTCACATTAACTACTAATTAATTTTAATTATTGATAATGCATAATCAAGACTATGGAATTTTTACTCCTAAATAAAAATTAGTAATGCAAATGCCGCCAGGAAATTATAGCAGCTGATGAGTTTAAACAAAATCATTATTTGATTAAAAGTATTAGCAATTATATTGATTAAATTTTTTCCTTACATGATAATTTGCGAAAAATTCCATTTTTCCAATTTTTCGAGCTAACAAAATTGTACAGTACCTAACAAATATACTCCCTCAATCCGCCATTAGGAGGGTCATTTCTTGGTGGCACATGTTTTAAGAAATATTAAGAAAAGTGAATGAAAAAAAGTTAGTGGAATAGGGTTTCACTTATATATATTAGTTTTAAATGAAATTTGAGTGGAATGAGTTAGTGGAAGGTGAGACCCTATTACCATTTATGGTAAAAGTGAATCGGGACTCCTATTTGCAGACAGACTAAAATGGTAAAACTAGACTCATATTCGCGGACGGGAGTATCACCAAAAGAGTTAATTAATTTAATAGAAGTTCGTAATGTGAAGTGTATGTATAGCCACCTGGATTTCGACGTGTTCCGATTTGAACGCATTAGCTCTCAACTTATTGACACCTCTCTTTTATATTGTTTATTTGTTATTCTTTTTGTGGCTAGTTTTTATTCATTGTTTTTCTTCCCGTCCAAATTCACCTCTTTTCACAAGAAAAAAAAATTAAAAAAATTAAAAAAAAATTTGTTCATTTGATTTTGTGAAAGGAAAAAACAAGAAAAATTGATGGGTTCAGAGACGTTTCTCGAAGTGATTCTGGCAATATTTCTGCCGCCGGTTGGGGTCTTCCTCAGATACGGCCTCGGAGTATTTCTCTCTCATCTTCACTTTTGCATGAATAAAAAATGATGATTTTGTATATATAATATGAATAATTTTGATGATGTTCTTGAGTTATTTAATATTAATAAAATTAACTATAGTCTCGTGTTTATAGAAAAATTTGAATGTCATATTCCATATAATTTCATTCAAATTATACCCGTAGAAAACTTTACTACTATGATTTTTAGTGTTAATTTTAAAATTCATGATTTTCGGTAAAAATTTCAAAATTCAAATATTTGGTTGACATCCATCCCGGCTCTCCCCCAAATTTAGTTTTAGCTTTTTTTTTCTCTTTTTCTATTTGTGATAGTTAAATTTAAATTGTAAATTTTCATTCTATTAGTATATTATGCTCAATTACATGAAATTGCAATTGCAATTGCAACACACTTACAAAATCATTATACCAAACACGTTCATCATGTTTTATTTTTGCAGATAGAATTTTGGATAGATCTATTATTAACGATCTTGGGGTACTTACCGGGGATACTATACGCTATATACGTCATAGTCATATAGATCCCGATCCCGATGCCGATACCGATACGGTGGCCGGAGGCGAATGGGTCTCGTTCTGTACATAATGATTTTCGAAGGCTCTGTGCAATTGAAGTTCATAATCAAATGTTCGTCTCTTCCATGCATGACTTTTCTAGCTGCAATAGAAAAAAAATGTTTAATAAATAATGGTCTTATAATTAGATGTTTAATCATTTCGCCATATTTAATTAGAGTATATAGTACAATGTGATTCTCAATATTCAAAGCTCTTATTGTAAATCTCATTTAAGTTCTAGGCTGGCCATGTAGCATTTCTTTAGCTATTTGTATTTTATGTATTGTATACTTCTCTACTCGCAATGAAGTGTAGTTCCAAATTTGCATTTATTTGATCAATTTTGGGTGTGATTAAGCTCACATTAGTATTATTTTTATTTTATCCATTTAATTTCGTTCCAATACATTAAAAATCATTGTTATTATTATAAATAATATAGATTTAAATTTCGATTTAGTTATTTTTCCAATCACTTCAAAAAAAATTACCGAGAGTTATTAGTGGCGTTACTAATTTTATAAATAATACTACTAGCTATAAATATTGAAGTTTGATTTTATAAATTGAATTTGGGTTTTTTTGTTATTTGTAAAATTAATGATAGAATAATGATTTTATAAATCCCGACGGAATTCTGCAAATCCCGACGGAATTCTGCAAATCAAAGACGAAATCCGAGAATTCTACGACGAACAATCGATTGATACTTCTTCTACGCCAGAATCCACCTCCCGGTGTGGGCCTGAAAAACCTCGTCGCCTACGAGCTGAGCCCCGGCAGCCCAACGGAAATGGAGGTGACGTCGTACATCAACTTGATGAAGTCGCTCATCGATGGGGCTGAAGACGTGAAGGAGCTGCGGGAGAGGAGAGTCCTGCGCAACATGCTCAGCTGCGACGAAGAGGCTGCCGCCGTCTTCACTGGAATCGACACTCACGGGGTGGATAATCCGAGGCTTGGGATTTCGGCAGCTCAGCTCTACTACGCCGCATATCCACCTCCGAATTGATCAGTCAAAAATAATAATTAAATAATGGGAAGATTGACGGAAAAAAATCCATAAAGTTTGAATTTGTCCGCAACTATCCGATATCATATGAATGAATATGCAGAGAAGTGACAGTAAATAGGTAGTGAATTGACGTGAAAGAAGACAATCTAAATGCAATTAAACGCTAAGATCTTCAACAGAGTAGCATGTGATGATACAAATTAAAGAACCACCTTCAAATATTTCCTTGAATACAACAAAGTAACATCTCTCCTACTACAATGCAAATAGACAACCGATACCGGGAAGAAAATACGACTTCTCCACCACCCGATCCCGACTCCAATCCGCAGCTTCTCCTCTCTTCTGGGATTCGTGCTCGTGCATCCCTCGGATTAAAGTTAGACGGCCACAGTTTCTGATAAAACAGTGCCTGCAAATGAGAAAACAACAACAATCCTAAGGATATACGAGAGAGGAATAAATAAAAGTTTGGCGAAACGATATTCATTGCTGAAAAGATCATCCTAATTGGCCGATAGCTTAAACAGATACATTCATCAATCCATCGCACCCTAAAATAATACTCCCTCCGTTTACAAATAGCCTTGTTTTCACATTCAGTCTCGATCTAACAGACACTCCCTAAATGCATATCGGTATATCTAATCAGTGTTGTTAGGGTCGAGGGGCGCACCGGGTCGATGAGGTGAAAATTCGGGTCGCGGGTCGACGGGGTCGAGAGACCCACAAAGCTAGGTTAATTTTTTTGCTTTTTAATATTAAATAAAATAAATATATTGCTCTAATGTTTATAATATATCAAATAATATAAATATAGACGCAATTCATGTGAATAGAAATAAAATGGAAAATAGAAATGATCAAAATATCAAAACAATTCATAAGTCATAACACAATAAATAATTGAAACCATTGTCTGAAAATATCAAAACAAAGGAATATATGAAGGGTGGAAGCAAAAGATCTTTGAATTGTTTATTTGTTTAGGAGTGAAGAGGTCGAATTCTAAAGTGTAGAAAGTAGGTTTGAAAAGTTTGATGTGGTGCATGCATATATATAGAGAATTGTGATTGAGAGAGTCAGAAAACATGTGAGAGATTTGAGAAATCAGAGATAGCATGTGTTTAGGGCGACCCAGGCGACCCAGCGGCGACCCTGTATCTCGATCAACCCACCCATGTTGGGGCGGTAATGGTCTCGACCCAGGCGACCCGAGCGACCCGAACGACATTTTGACAACACTGTATCTAATGCATAAACAAGCCAAAAATTCCCAAATATATGCAAAAGAGGTAAAAGCTCTGTTCATGGCAAAGAGGTAAAAGCTCTGTTCATGGCAAAGTCTCAGCCAATAATAATACTCCCTCCGTTTACACACGCTCTCTAAATCATGTAATCCTTAAAATGCTCAATATTTGATCTCGACTCCAAAACAATCTAACATACGCTCCCTAAAATGTATAGTGGTATAGCTAATGCATAAACAAGCCAAAAATTCTGAAATAGATGCAAAAGATGTAAGCTTTAATCATGGCAAAGTCTCAGCAATCGTAATAAAAACTTACCCGCCATTAAATAGCAATCAGCATTCATGGAAATAGAAACTGTAAAGCGACAAATAAAGGAAGCATTTTGTGATGAATTTTTGGTGATGAGGAGATACTAACCATACTTCAAATCTACAGCGCGATAGCTGCCTCTTCCTGCGGCAGGGAAATTGTAACTGGTGAAATTCGTACAGAGATCACGGGCGAGTAGCCTATCTGGTAATTAACGAGATTTGGTCCGAATATGCTGAACTTTTCAGCACTGTTGCGAGCAACTTCAGCGTCCGAGCCCCGCTTAAAGATCACTTTGGCAGAGCCGGCTTCGTGGTCAACTTCCGTCTCTGACTCCATCAATGGCCCGAAACGTCTAAACATTTTGTTTAGATTGATTTCCGAAGGGACACGGTTCCTTTCTTCAAAGTTCAATATAAGCTCTGCTGGAGATGTCTCTTGCTTGATCCTTTTGGCGCTCTCATCAGGTTCGGGGGCTGAAGTCGGCGAGTTCCCAAGGTAGAATCTCTTTCTAGAGTAAGGTCTGCGGCCCGGCTTTGCAGGTTTCTCCGCACCAAATGTCACTAGCTCGAGATTCCCAGATCCGTTCATTCGTTCGTGCATCAGTTGCTCAGCTGAGTAATTTTGCACGATCCTGTCCGTCCAATAGGAATCATTCACATCATCAAATTCAAATTCCTCACCAGATCCTCCGACTGCCTGCTCGGACCTTTTCTTTCTACCTCTTCTGCTTAAAGCAATCGAGCTTCTAAAACGCATGAAGAAAGCACGGATATCGGGCTGGATGCTAGGCCTTCTCTTAGGATCTTGCGCCACCAGCTCAAGTCGAGATAGCAACTCGTCCACCGATAAAGATTCCACTGAAACCACCACACCTTGCTTTTCCGAAGGCTCGTATACGCTCGGAGAACCATCGACTGCCGTTAGCTGGCTCGCTACTCTACGTATACAATCACCAATTTTAAAGGAAGGCTTCGGAGCTTGACTTGTTGGTGTGGGCACTTTTGCTACCCTTTTGTCTGAACCTTCCGCTAGAGGATCGAGAGCTTTTCGTTTCTTTCCAGGGACTGAATCGTCTTCAGCATCTGGCCAGTATTCCCCGTCGCCCATTAGGTCATTCAAGCTTCTCTCTTTCCGCGACTGAGCACCTTCCTTCAGTCTGTGTTTGCGGGAAGCAGCTGTTCCGTCACCTATTAGGTCATCTATCTCGAGCAATTCATTGGATGCAGGAAATTCAGGCGAGGAATGGTTTTCCTGAAACAATTCAGGAGGGGAACGATACCCCTTAAAACAACAAAACGCAGATAGCTGCGCTCGAGCAATCACAAGGTCCAGTCCATCAGCTCCAGAAGATGCACGTGGCGCCACACCTTTGATGAACTCAATGAGTTCCTTGGGTTCAAAACAAGATGCACAGCTCGACTGATCCACGCCACGTCTCAGGCTTGATTCTTCACGTATCCCTGTGTTCTCCACAACCTGAGTTTCAATCCTAGCATGCTCATCCTTGGGTGTGCAAGAGCACGACAACCCTAGCTGTACTCGTCTCTCGATCTCTTCCAAGGCGCAGCCGACTGCATTATGGAATGATTCGGAATTGCTTTGCTTCTGAATCTGGGAAAAATACGCCCTGAAAGACTTCAAGGCAGACGAATCGTTCCAAGCAAACGTTTGATCGCCAAAATACGCTACCAAGTAAGAGTCTTTCTTGTGATACTTAACAGCCTTCTCTGAGGCATCTGCTGAATCGAATATTTGTCCCGGCCACCACGGATGGCTGCGGACTTTACCCCAGACCAAATCTGATGGGGCAAAACAACCGTCTTTTTCTGGGGGCATCAAGTAACCAAATTGCTTCATCCTCAACGCGCCTGCATAATTGAACAGTGGTTCAGTTGATATCTTAGATTTATCACTCTCCAAAAGGGGTTCCTCGGGTGCTAATTCTGTATTGACCTCCCGCCCATCATCGACATCCATAGGTTTTGCCTCGGACATATGATCCCCCGGGGCCTCCATCATATGAAATCCATTAGATTCGCTAAGCATTTCTGCACTCCCAGCAATACCAGAATCAGTTGCCACATCAGTCACTTCATTTTGCACCACAATCGTATTCTCAGCCTCGGGATTAGATATTTCTGTTACCAGCCCTTCAGTCACCATCACATCAGCAGTTTCAACCTCTGCATTCGCACCTTTTTCTGGAAGATGAACATTCTCAGCAGAATCATCTTCGGCAGGAATTTCAGCACCTCCGTGCCTAGTTGAGGATCCCTCTAAAATTTCTGAATCAACCTCCATGCCCTCGTCCACAACGTCTCCGTGTACATCTTCTTTTGAAGGAATTTTAGCATCTTCATGGCCAGCTACCGACTTCCCCAAATTTTCTGAATCAATCTCCTTGCCTTCTCCACCGGATCCAACCCCGTCTACAGCTTTCACGCGAGACATCACAACATTCTGGTCGCCCGTTTCTGCCCCCATCTTACTTTGCACGGTTTCCTCGGCCTCGTCTTTAACTTCAACATCGAGGCCTCTCCCTTTGTTTGCTTCAGTAGTATCACCACCATCAGAAAGTTCAGTATGTATAACAGAGGAAACGTCGTTTTGAGCTTTATGTGATTCTAAATCATCCTTACCTGCACAAAATAAAACTAGCATATTAGCAGTTGATGATATACCTTTAATATCCAGCACATTACCAAATTTCTCACCTTCGGTTTCTCCTGCCCGATTCTCAAAAGATTTCTCATGAACAGATTCTGGACCAGCATGAGAAACATCATCAGTTTGATCTTTCGGCTCAACCTTAGCATCACCAATTTTGTCAGATCTATTTTCACTCTCATTAGGAATCAAGTTTGTGTTTTCAGCAGCACAAACATCTTTCTCACCAATAGATTTTTCCTCCACACCCGAATCATCATGATGCATATCCCCATCTTTCTGACCATCCGAGCCTAAAATTTCCCCATCATTACCATGACATGTTTCTTCAGTTTTCCCTTCAGACTTCACTGAATCCGCAGCAACAGGGTCAGATTTTTCATCAGAAATAGCTTCAACGGGACGTTTTAAAGATCGAAGCCTCACTTCCTCAGAACTCTCCTTATCAACCGTTTCATCCTTTGTATTCTCCTCTTCACAAATCTCCATAGAAACTTCTGTAGGAACCTCACTAACCACTAATGAAGACCCTCCCGGCTTTTTAATCCTTGAACTCTCCTCGCCCTTGACACTACTAACCCCTCCTGCCAGCAATGCACTAACTTTTTTCATCTCAACACCAACAAAATCTCTCAAATTGATGTTTATTTTCTCAGTAGCACCACGTTTTTCATCCCTCGACTTAGAAACCCCCAAATCACCTTCAGCAGTTTCTTTCTTTTCCTCCCCCGTCTTCTTCCCATCCCCTTCACTTGAAACCTTCGCTGATTCCTCGTTTTTGTCAACCACACCAACCTCCAAGTCCCCGGCTTCTCCCATCTCTACATCACCCTCCCCGCTGCCACTAATCCCATCTACATAAACATCCGAACCCACAACCTCCACCATTATTTCCTCACCATCTTCGTCCCCAAAAACTTCTGCAGCCTGAGTTTCACTACCCATGTTTTCCACAGCCAATTTAGCACTCAAACCCAGGTCCGGGCCGCCATCATGACCCCCACCACCTCGCTCATCTTCCATAATCAAGATTTCTGGATCAATATTTCATAATTCAAGAATTAAAGACTTGACCTTGACATGAAATCCCAATAATTAAACGAAACCCCAACACTAAACTCAAATCCATAGAGCATAAAATCTAACAGATACATAAAAAATCAAGAAAAATTCAGCTGAAAGAACTAATTTTGGGCAAGAACAGCGAGATGCATAAGTAAATTCAAGATGTGAATTTTGCGGTAAAAATAGCGAAAATCAACGAGCAAGAACACTGATAGAGTAAAAGAAGAGTACCTCAAGTTGTGTTTTCTTCAGCAAGCGGGATTTGTTTGAGGGTTTTTAGAGAGAGAGAGAGAGAGTGGCGAAAGAGACAATAAGAACTATTCTATGAGTTGAGATTTGATGTAAAAATACGAAAATTACAGCACGAGGGGTGTAAATACTGGTATGTTAAGTACAGTGCTAAACTCACCTAACGGTCATCTATGCCACTGATAATTGATTGCGTGTCAGTTGAGGATTCGACGGTGATTTAATAGATAATCTTCAAGGGTAACTTTGTCAATTTTTCCAAAACCAAACTTTTCGTTTTTTCTGTAATAAACTTAAAAGTTTGCTTATTTTAATTTTTCATTTTTTTGTGTACAAATTGTATGTGCACAAATATATGGTATAAATAAGGCAAATATTGTTTTCTTTGCAATATTTATTTTATGTAATCTATGATAGTACTCAACTGCAAAGTCTATATAAAATACAAGTATGTCATTATTTTATAATTTATAATTTAATCTTTTTGGCGGATGACTAATAATTTTAAAATGCAAATTATTTGAGCCAAAAATTCACTATCCTATGTGTTTACTTGAACTTAGGCACATAAGGAAGCGACTGAAAATTTCAGTATATGGAGTAATTTGTTGATATTATAAGTACTTATTTAAGATTGACAAATTCAATTTCCATGTTGTTTTTTGGTTGTAATCTCAAATTCAAATTTAGGCTCAAATCAATTAATAGGGTAAAACTGCCGAAAAAAACTAGTAGTATGAATTTTGATAAAAAAAAAATCTGATAATTTAGAAACTTGCTCACAATTATTATTCCTCGATGAGAAAATGGATCATTTTGTGTAGCACGTTGTTGATATTTTCAACTAATCAGCGTTATTTTTTTATATATAAGTATATTTTTTCTGATATTTTGCTCAGATCAATATTTTTAACCAAACATATTGATTTTTAAAGATATTTTTGCCATATCAATATTTTTAATCAAACTTAATTTTAAAGATATATTGCCCATATCAATATTATTAGCATTATGCTCTTGGAGGAGTATGATTATTCTATATTTTGCCCATATCAATATTAGTAGCTTTATGCTCATAGAGGAGTTGGCAGATTTGTGATATAAACACTTTCAAGATGGCAAACTTAATTGGTAAGATGCATCCACTTAGTTAAAAGATCAGAAATTCAAGTCACTACGACCACAAGGTAAATACGAAACTATTATTGATCATCTTAAAAAACCAACACCTTAAAGATCGAGCTGCACACAACACACGCGCAAAAAGCAGTCATAAGCAGCTAAAAATGAAACCCTAATGCCTTTGAGATCACTCGCAGCATCAAATATGTTTTTAAATACTCGAAAGCAATTACAAAGAGTAGAATATTGAGATTGCAGAAGCATTCCCTGATATACAATACCAGAAACAGCCATGCATAATCGCACAAACTATACTTCGTTTACATATATTTTCCTATAGAAATCCCAGCCACGTCGAACCTATATCAGCTCGACATTGTATCCCGAGACAGGCTCAGCAAAATGGGAGCTCTACTTTGCAACAATCTCGCGATTTTAGAGAACCAAACAACATTATGCTTCCTGTTCAACAAATACAGATATTACTATGTGATATGTGCTTTCCGGAGGTATGGTCTTTCTAAATATATAGAAAACACATGCTGTTTGTATCTTTAGCTCAGTATCGACATTTTTCATATCAGCAAAACATATATGCATACATATTTACATGCAAAACATGAGATGTGACTAAAGAGGTCTTCTTGTATTTATTTATGAGGAGGGGTTGGTTTGGAGAAGGAAAACTTACTTAGTATTCGATTTGGGAGTTTGAGTAGCCGAAGCCTTGAGCATACGAGTCTTGATGAGCAAACTGTCATAGTCATCCATGGGTTTAGAGGTTGAGGAAAATGCACTAGTGTTTAGTGACATAATTCATGAGTGTAAGAGATAAATAATGGTGGTATCTAAGGAAATTTGAAAGTTACCTGTGCATCAGAACCTAGCTGAGTTCCGACTGTCTCTCTCTTAGGAGCTCCATCTGCACCCCTAGCAGATCCCTTGGTGTCACCCTGGCCATAGGTCACACTTTAGAATGATATCATGAAACATTAGCAGCTTAGAAGAAACGAAAAACTGTTTCGTTGCTTACCTCTAACTGTAACATCAAGGCCGTTCCATATCATCAACCAAGGCAAAAAACAAGGAACAAAAAGGAAAGACGGTTAGTTAAGACTCGTGCATCATTACTCTTATCTTGTTTTCCAACAGATTATGGAAGTGTAGTAAATATCAGGACTGAAGGAGAAAGGGAATAATCAAAGTATATGGAATAGGGATTGAAAAACAGGAGAGATTCAGATACCTCTCTGTACCTAGCCAAGTAGACCTTCAGTGGAGTAATATAATCCTCAAAACCTAAGGTCGCCATAGCCCACAACAAATCATCCCCGTTTATTGTCTTTCTTTTCTCTTTCTGGCATTTATCACTAGCTCTATAAGAAGCAGAAAAATTGACATGTTATTCGATAAAGTAAAAGTTTCATCAAAATAGATCTTCAGTTACATATCACTTGCAACCAACTATGAGGCACTCATATAAATCTAATTATGAGCCACTTATATCTCATCATACCTTTGTGCAAATATTTGCACAAGGAGCTTAGCTAGCCATTTATATACATTAGAAATACCATAATAAGTTGACAAATTTAATACGGAGTACTAATCTAAGTAAAATGTCAAGCAAAAATATAAGCAATAAGAGTAATTTGAAGCTTCAAATTATTTATGACAAAACAATTTCAGTGCAGAACAGGGATTTTACCAATCAACATAGTACTACTTAAATCTCTTTACAAAGAAGGGATTAGTGGGTCGACTGAAAAGTGCAAATAATGAGGATTTACTATTGAGAAAAACCAATTGTAATGGGTCAGCTATGAACCAGTCCGGTAAATACAAGCAGCAGTACCGAGGGTGTAAGCTATGTTTATATACACTCAAGCTTTAGCTATGCATGAACATACTGCTCATTTCACAACCATTGTTGAATTGATCAGAATGAAATACAAAGTTCAATCGGATTGGAAGAGGAACGAAAGAAAGGAAACTGAATGAAAACTAACACATCGTGGAAAAGGATGAACAACATTAACATGAGGACAAGGTGGTGAGTTGGACCAGATGATGGTGGCTGCCTGGCAACCAAATCCAGAATGCATCAGCCAGAAGGTGCAAACAAAGAATAGAAGTTTGCTTACATTTGAGTCATTTGACAATTGTAAAGCAGTTTGAAATGCTGCTCATAATGTATGAAAGATAAGAGAAACATTGCTAACGTGCAACCAGAAAACGACAACTTTATGATGACACGTGCAATAAACTGACTTAGCAACAGCATAAGGTGTTGGAGAATGCGAGGGTTTTAGTAAAAAAGGTTTCAAATTATCATTCTTTGCATCATCATTATTATTAAACATGAGAATCTCCAGGTAGCCAAAAATTTAAAGGTGCTGGCGCAAATAATGAATGTACATTGGCACTTTCGCTAATGCTCTATGCAACAACTCAAAGAATATGATACTGGATGTTTTATTGGAAAGCAATCTTAAGTAGTTGTTAAAAGGACTAATTTTTTTCCTTATAAATCCCTTTGGGAGATTGAAGTTTATGGAAACAGATCCACAAAGATTTAAAACAACTTACACAAACAAAAAGCTCCCAAATTGGATATCACAAATAACTCCTCATTTTATTTATACGTGTGATTCACTGCATTTTTCAGTCATTATTGTCTTTAATTTCATCGAAAAGTATTATTTGGGAAAAGATCCAGATAGATAACAGAAAAGTAAACATACAATCACATAATAAATGCGAGAGATACATATGCATAAACCCAGTAGGATCACATAATGAAGCATTCATAATCAAACGTACAATTCATATCCCAACTTACTGTGAACAAAACCCTTTAAAAATTCAAAAGTGGTAGCCAATAGCAGTTCCGACTGACATGTCTAATGGCCATGCTTAAAACCTATCGGGTGGAGACAAAGTATTCCAAGTTCTACAGGAATCACTCCCCAAGTACACATTCTTGAGGCAAACTCAGAGCGTCAAATAAATAAATTGAATTTGATAACAGACACAAATGTTGACATTAACAAGACCACACCTTTCGAAAATAATAACTGATTATCAAACAAAGGATCCATTGCCATATCCAATTTCCACCTTGTGTTCGAAAAGGCGATTCCCCAACTAGAGTTTCACAGCGCATCGTTTCTAGGGTTTCACTTTCATTTATGTTATTCGCTTCTCCAATTTTGTTATGTAGGTAATGGCTTATGACATGTACAAGTTTTATGATCTACTCTTTAATCAGTTGAGATTTTAGTTTAAAAAATCAAACAAAGGATCAGTTTCACTAGCAGTAAAATGAAGCAACAATCCACCCATACAATAAGTAGATTCACATATCGTATAGCACAATTTACGCACAAAGCATCATGACTGTAGAGAAAAACCTAATTTCATATCTTTAACAAGGACAGCTTTAACTTTCAACCAATCAATGCCGCAACAACTCAAAGCACTCAACACCAAATTCAAACAGACCACAAATTCAATCAACCGTACACCAAATGCAAAGGCTTAACATCACAAAAATCAGCAGAGACTCAAATCAAACAACAGAAACTTCAATAAAAAAAAATCAAATTCAAGCGTAACAGAAAAAGGAATGAGCTCATACTCGCTGGTAACAAAGCTAATGAACTCCGAAACACACTCCTGAACGGTATCTTTAGCATCCTTAGCAATCTTCCCGTTCGCCGGCAGACCTTTCTTCATTATGCGGCCGATGTTCGCAATCGGAAGAAAACGGTCCTGCTCCCGAACGCTGGACTGCGGGCTGTGGTCTCCGCCGCCGCCGTTGTCGTCCGACATTCTTCCTCCAAAAAAGGAGAAAAAAAACCCTAGAAACACACACCAAACGAAACCGAACTAAAACCGATAAATAAATCGAGGAATTACGAAACAGGCACAAGCAATCGATGCTCCGGAGAAATAAGCTGGAATTCATGCCGAAACGTTCATAGATGATCAAATAAAACGCATATTTTTTGTGCGCATAAGCTTATATGTATGAAATTCTCACACGAATATACATATATGTGATATTTAGGAGCAGGAGCAGTGAGTTTACCTCGAGGATTTGTATTTGGCGGGGAGAAAAGGGAGAAGTGTGATTGGGCGAAGAGGGAGAAATCTGAGAGGGGAGAGAGAGAGATCGGACGACGGAGAGCTGAGGAAGGAGGCTTATTTATTACTGCTGCGGCAGTAAAAAATAAATATATTTATTAATCAGTGTTTGTTACTACTACGATTTTGACTGCTGAGGTTACTGTTTCATTTAATTTTTTACTGTGTCCAGTAAATTTACATGAATACTTTATTGGACCCTTTCATGTAACTATTTTAATCCAATATAAATTCTATTTTATTTTACTTAGTGTTATTTTGTTTAACGTACTGATTGCTGTTCATATAGATTGTGTGGTGTATTTTTGGAAAAAAGGTTCAAAATAATGTATATGGTAAAAAATGTGTGAGGTAGATGATAAATTGATTCTAACACAATTTTAATAAATTGTTACATTTGAGGCGTGGAAAAAAAGTTAATTTAATACTATTACATCATTGACGTCATTGTTCGTTTTGATGGAATAGAGACCGAGTCTTATTAAGATTGTTCGTTTTTATTTAATTTAACAGATACGACATGATACTCTATCTGGGATAAGAATATATAGGTTAGTCTTGATAGAGAGATAAGATCGGGTCTTATGAATATTGTTTGCTTTTATTTGATTTGGTAGATACAACACGATACTTTGTTTCGGGATAATAGTGTTATTGGCTAGTCTTGACTTTTGAGTTTTGGTATAATTTGCTAATTATATTTAACCTAAACTAAGAACGATAATCAAGAAACTTTGTATAATTTGTTGCGATGGAAAAATACGATCGAGATCGAGTCTTACGAATATTGTTTGCTTTTATTTGATTTGGTAGATACCACATTACTTATTTTGGGATAATAAGTCTTGACTTTTGAGCTTTGGTATAATTTGATAATTATACCTATCCTAGAGTATAACAATAGTCAAGAATCTTGGTATAATTTGTTAATTATACCTATCCTAGAGTATTTTAGAAAAACAATTTATCTTATTGGACTACCATCATTTTTTTTAATCATCTTATTTTTTTATCCAGAGTTAGTCCGATTTATTGATTATTAATTCCCTTTATTTAGTAATTTTGATTTGACGAAATTAGGAGTACAACGCATATAAGAAAATTATTTTCAGAATCTCTAACTCGTATACATTGTTAGTATTTTTAATGAAGATGGAAATGTATAGAGAAAAGGGCCCTTCAGATATAAGAGGAAAAAAAGATGTACATTTTGTCTGATATACCAATACTTGGGTATAATTCAATAAACCACAGATCCTCAATATTGATATATAATTGAAAATTTGAGCAACTAATACAAGCAAGTTGAACAGAGTTTATATCTTTCATACCCAAAACGGTACTATATGAGAATAATAGCAATGAAATAGGGCACATAAAGTTGAACACGAAGATAAAGGCGAAAAGATTTCCCCGAGCATGGCATTCCACGGTATAAGAAAGAGTTGTCTAACACCATATAGAAGGGAAAAAGATCGATCTAAAGTACATTTGACAGATAATCCGCAGGGCGATTTTATTATCACAAACTCACAGGATGGAGGTTCTTGCTGGTTATCAGAAGGGGCATGCTTTCTCAAACGCCTGCTGCTCCTTGCGACAAAGTTCGAATTCGTTTGTGTGGTAATACATGCATCCGGCATAAGCATCCATTTCCTTGCTGCAGTTCTGGTGGAGATCTCTCAGCCTACAAACACATTTATAGTTAGATTTTCTGCTGATTAGCACACAATCAGGAGCCCTCAAGATGGTAACAGTAAAAAATATATGGATGAAACTGGTAACTAACTATTTCACAAGAAATGAGATTAAGTATATGATTTCTTCAATAATAGTCTTGACACTTTATTCACAAGTAGTGAGGTTTGTCAGGAAAACCACTCAGTTCTGTCCAGCCTGTACAGCATTGCATCATGAAAAAGTTTCCCTTTCTGATTTTTTCAGGGCAGTTTCCTAACAATGGGACATAGTACAAAACAATAATGACGACGATGATGATGGAAACGCAGAAGAAGACAAAACTGGAATAGGACAATGGCTGTCAAGATAGGCTACACATATAAACCATCAATATTTGGACCAACTAATTCTATATTCTGATAGCTTGTTGTATAACTTTTGAGTTCCTGCTCAATACTAGAGTCTAGAGCATGTAAGACCTTTAAGACATATTGAGAAGCACATATTCGGGAAGAAAACAAATCAAGCATCAATAATGGTGATTGAGAAGCACATATTTCCTCTAGTAGTGCTACAACAGCATTCAAAAGTCAGTGTTAGCTCAATCTTTAATGTCAATTCTAACTTGTCATTATGGGTTTCGTATTGCGTTTCTACTATAACTGTCTTTCGATGTAGGGGCCACAAAGAAAGCCCCAGAACACATATAAACAGAATCTCTACCAGATGAGAAAGAGCATAGAGATAAGTGGTTTAAGAAAAATATAGGGAAAAGATTGATGAGAAGGTAGCAGGAAGAGGTGTGAGAAGATTAGTTTTTATACTATCAGCAGAGTGCCCGTTTTCAACCAAACAAGTTAACATAATAACATTAATGACTATCCAATTCCAATCACAATGCAGACTGGCAAGGAAGCATAATCATCAAGATTTATGAACCAGAAACCAAAGTAATATAAATCCAATGGTCACCCTAAGTTTTATAGCATTATAGCTCACTTCAAGTAAGACATCTATGCATTAACAAGATAGGACAAGGCACACACTTTCCATAGACACGACACTTGAACAAATCCAGATCATAATTTGGCAGCAAACAAACATGACTTGGAAAGAGTCTGTCTTGCAACCATTCTACAAGTCACAGATTTTAACTTACAGGTGAAGCACGCATTCAGTCACTTGACGTCCTTTATCAAGGCATTTCTCAGGGTTGGGATCATCCTTCTTGCACTTCAAAAATGCTATGTTCTCACCACGGCACCTAGTCCCTATATGCTTCGCAGCTGCCATCAACACCGACGATGTTGGGATTGGTTCTCCTGACGCATCCATGGTGCTATCCATCCTAGACCAACAATTACAAAACTATCAGCACTCAACTCAATGAATATATACCTGCCTTTTCACGACTAGTCAACGTACTCATTCCAGGGACGACCCCGGGACAAAGAAAAATACATCCAAGAATAATGCTGGAACTCTAATTATTCAGAAAACTGCAGCCCCTGCTTTCCATTCACACATTCATACAAAACCACCCTCTCAATCCTAAACTCTCTTCTTCTGTCATCTTCTCTCGCCGCTGCCATCCACTTCCTTCTCTGCACGCTGATAGCATCTAAACCCTAGACACTATTTGCTTAATATTATCATGTATTATGAGCGCATATTTTCTTAATTAACTATGGATTTTATACATGTTAAACAGAAATAAAGCTGTATTTTTGATTAATTGAATCTTCATTTTTTAAAAATCAATGTAGTTTAAGTACCCGAACCATATCATATAATAATTTCATTTTCGTCCCCATGCTTCTTATACCATCCCAATGCCCAAACAAAAATTGGAAAATAAAGTGAGCATTCGTGAATTCCAAATTGTCATCTCATACTTACTTCCAAGTTCCAATATGTGAACAAGATATCCATTTCAATTGATCCAACATTTTACATTTCCCCTAACCTTCAAATGAAATTAACAATTCTGCAAGCTACATAGCAACATGGTGCTTTTCATTTTGCAAGACAAAACAAACCTTAACCTGCAAACCTCAAATCCCTATTTTTCAATCACTGAGATTGATCAAAACGCTACATTTCTTCATAAACTCATTCGATCTACATTGAAAGTAAGACGAAGCTAGAAAAATCAAATACATCAATCAGAATCCGTAAACAAAAAACTTTTGCCACAATGCAGCCCTAGCTAGCTGAAAATACACCCAAAATTAACGGACATTCACCAATAGCCAAACACAAGTAGAGTATATAAAAGAGGTTCCATGTGTTCTTCAACTGAAATTAAATAGAGATTAATCCCCGAAAAAATGGTGAGATCACTCACCTTCTCCAGACGAAAAGCGTTCGATTTATCGATTTCATTATCATGGATTAAAGGTTATTTACATCTTTCAAATTTGGGCCCTTTAATTGGGCTTTGTTATAATCAAACTGGCCCATTTAGGCCCAACGAAAGAAAATATTAGATGTCAATTAAGGCCCATAATTATGCAATAGCTAAATTCATCCATTATCAGAACTAGTATTAACATCCGAGCTATGCACGGGACATAAGAGTTTCAAATAATGAATATAAAATATAATAAATATATAGAAAATAAGAATTGAAAGAAATATGGAGATTTAAAAAAACATAAATGTACCTATCTTGTCTCACTAAAAATGAAGAATATACTATTCCACAGTTAATGAAACATTTATGCAATTTTAATTTATAATCTAAGTAAAGTAAAAACAATAAAATTAATGACAAAAATAAGATGTGTGACTAATGATCAAAGAGTATGAATTAATTAGAATAAGATATACAAATAAAGAAAATATGTGTGAGTAAAGATGTTTATTCAAAGTGCTATGCAAGTCATTAATCCAAATAAAAGGTAAATTAATATATAAATTTAATAGCTTAATTTATAAAAAAATTAATTTGAAAAAAATATATGGAATATTAAACATATCCACATTAAATATATGAATAATTTAAATCATATAAATTTAAAACTTTTTGAGAAGTCAAGTTAGAAAATTTGTATTATCCAATAATAACATTTTAATTGAATGTTTATTTCTTTCTTTTAATTTCAGACCATAGCATAACTTGATATACATTTCCAAATACTAAATGAATTTTTTATATTGGAAAGAATAAATTTCTTACTTCCCGCCACATATACGTATAAAAAGTAAATTACTACTATCACTTAAAATAACGATAATATTTTATGCATCTTGTTTGTTTTGAATAATGTGAGAATTTACACTACTCTTTATATTAAAAAGTATTGCAATAAATGATTAAATTTCAATTTTAACCTAAATAAATGGAAGGCAACCTACACTTCTAGCACAATTCCAATTTAACTCAAATATAAGGCTAATTAATATATAAATTTAATAACTTAATTATAAAAAAATTTAATGGTAGTGCACTATTTAAATGTGTTTTAACACTTCTTCAAGAAGTTAGCATTTTATTGGACTATTATTTGTCCAATTGTTTTTGCTTTAAAAAATTATTTTTGAATAGAAGACACCTTATCTTTCCATTTTCCCTCCAAAAAGGGGTATTAAGGACTTTTCATCAAACTTGCACTTTAGATTAGTATAGATATTTCGATATTTTACGATGACCTTCATATGACCGTAACTGAGTCCTAGTTAAAAATTGAGTGTTTTAGCCTGCGAAATCACATTGTAACAAGACAAATTGTATTCAATGTCGAATTAATCGTTATTCTTAATACCCGTGATTTCTAGGTTGTCGAGATGTGATGGGATCACGAATCAACGATGCAGCCTTTTCAACTCAGGGGTCAGGTCTAGGTGCATTTCGAGGGCCATGGAAAAAGGTAACAGTTCAACCAAACATTTGAGACTTGAGAATTATAGCCATATGCTAGTATTAATTTGCATCATCTTCCTAACTTGGAGTCCAAAAACACGAATTTGTCTATACTACTGCAAGACTCAAAGATTCAAAATAAAAGAATTGTAGAACTCAAAACAGCTAGAATATGGTAAAAATTTACATCAGAAATTCTGCGACCGTTATCAAAATTGCACGGAGCAAGAAAAATTATAAATCCAGATTCGTATAAACAGCATATCTGCAAGTATTCACGAACTCATATTATTCGAACTGACTGGTAGCTTCTATAATGCTGTAACGGACCTATGGGCGATGTCATATACAGATATGAGGATTTCAGCACCAATCAGAATGATAATCAGCCACTCGAGGAAATCTGACTTTCTGTTCTGGAGAATTTCTTGAAGGAAACGAATGTTATGCTGCACGTAAAGAAGACAATGAATCATTTGGTCCCAGCATTACTATGGAAACGTTGGGTGCATTGTAAAAGGTAATACCTCGACAAATTTCAACTTAAAATCAAGGCTCGCAAATCTCTGAGTCAATTCGAATTCATCCCTCAGGTACTCCCAAATCTGAGCATATTTGGCATCCTTCCACGCGATATCTGATCTGGATCAGATACACAACTTCATCTCAGTTTCAAGTTAGAGCATAAGGAAAGAAGTGACGGGCTCGTATTATTTAACTAGTCCAAAAAAGACAATCTTCTACGGATACATATAGGAAATATCAATATCAAATAAACTTCCCAACTCAAAACTTGTGTGTGTGTGTGTGTCATTTTATCCAATTTTACGATTCTGCTACTAATCAGGCCAGCAAGCATGCTAGCTATGTTATTTAACATGTGTGTGTGTGTCATTTATGCTTCATAATAGACAAAAATCTCATGGCGTACAACAGGAAGAGAGATACGAGTATTCCAGGTATAACAATCCATCTTGAATCAAACAATTACAAAATACTAATATTCACATCATACCTCTCGAAAAGTCCGAGTTTAAGTATTACATCAGCAAGATTTGAATTTGCCTTGCCAACCAGTTGAAAAAGCTTTTTGCGTTGCATTGTAAAAGTTCCAGTTTTTTCCATTCCTCGATTGATGTCAGTAAATTCAGCAACAATTCCATCAACCTAAAAGAACAATTGGAAAGAGCATATACACATAGATTGTCATAAATAGCCTGATCTTATAGTTTGATTGTGAAGGTAGATAGAAAACCGACCTGGCGAACATAATAGTCAAGAGCAATACTTTGGCCAAGAACACTGCCAATTGTGCGGATTCCGTCAGTGTTCAAGTATTGTAATGTTATGTAATCAAGTCCCCCCTGCATCCATGTATGTAAAGTAGGTTTCTCCCGAACCTCGTATTCTGAATCCACAGAGAGAAGAAAGAAACTAGTAAGCCAGGAGGAATGGGTTGAGAGAAGACTGAAAGTGTGTTATAACTGAAACACTAGTTTCTACATATGCACATCGACGCTACCAAATGAAGTATACATACTTCAACAGATGATAGAACTTAAACTATAACAGCAGAAAATGGACCAGGCATCTAAAAAAAATAAGTAATTTAAGTGTAACATTCCTCTAAGCTCTAACATACAGTCCAAAACTACTAACTTAATTCTCAAATCACTTTTTTAACTTGGCAGAACCCTGATTATCACATTATTCACATTCTGTACGGTTTGTAGAGTAAGATAATTCTTTATTAGTTAATATGATATTTTAAAACATCTTTTTGCGTTGCTATGTAAAACCACGGTTGTAGGCTTGTAGTCCTTACAAAGTTGAAACATTCAATCCTTACTCATAAATTAGATAATCAGATCCTTCTCAGTTTATGTACTGCATTAGCATTAAACATAGGTTGGAAGGAATATATATTACCAACACAATAATTAGGCAATCGCTAGAATACAATTTAAAATTCAAGACAGAACTTACAGGTGAGCTTACCATCCTTTCTCATCTCAGGAAGCAATCCTGAAGCATGCCTTTCCACAATTTTAAGATATCCATCAATTTCATGGTCGTGGACATTGAATAGGACAATTGAACCATACTGGAAAACTACGACGAAGCAGCAATCGTTTCCACTTAAACTATAACCTAAACCCTTAAAACAGCAACATTCAACGACTTATTATCTACAAATTAAAGATATACAGTACAAATATCAGTAACAAATTTATCCACCAAAATCATTCCACAAGTATTACAAGTATCGGTCAATAGAAATTATCTTTCAAAGCATATGCATGGTCTAAAAGACTTTTCCAGCTACACAGTCGTGACAAAATCAAAAGAATGCATTATCCCCGCAACTATGATACCCAATAATGCAAACACAGCTCGAATACTAGATGAGAGCTTACATTAGGATCGGGTTTCAAATCACCAAACCGCAGAACCACATAATTAGTCATTCTAGACGATGGTGGAATAAAATTCTGCTTATTATGCTCCACTAAGCCCTTCAAATCCACACTGCCACACAATCATTTCAACACACAATTAACAAAAACTCATTTATAATACGAAATTAATCCACCATTCTTAAATTAAAATCTCCACAAACCTAGTCGCGAAGAAGTAAGCCCTAACTGGAATACAAGCCTTTGATGCCTCACTAACGTCATCCTCCTCCACTCGGACGACTGCGTCGCCCGTCTCCAGTGTTCCGGCAGCAGAATGCGAAAGCGAGGATACGCATCTCGACGCCGCGAAACCGGAATTGAGCTTCAAAAACGACGCCGCGGGAGAGGAACGGCCGAATTCGACGGAGCCGGAGCCCCGGTGAAGAATGATGTAGGATGAAATTTTGAGCTCGGGATTAGGTTTCCGGCAGAGCGCGGAGAAGCACCGCGGTGCGGCGGTGGAGGGGAATGTAAACATACCTCTGCTGCGGGAAGTGAATGTGAATACCCTCATTTCTGCGCGATTTGGGGCGAGGTGAGCTCTTTTCTTCTAGAATCATATAACGCTCTTATGCTGTGATTTAGGGTTTAATTCACGGTTTAATGGTGATTATGCTATGGTTCACGGTTAATTATTGGTTCAATGGTGATTATGCTATAATGTGATGATGATAATTTTGGCCAGTATTATTATAAACAATAAATATAAATAAATGTATACATATTATTTTACTTTTATAATTAAATTTTAAAAAAATTGAGTGGGAGTGACGAGTGAGTTATTAGACCATCAACTACGGGTCTCGCCGGCGTCTCGCGTCCCGTCCCGGAGAGACGGGACCCCGGCGCGACACGTTGCAGCTCGCCGCCCCATCCCGCGTCGCGTCCCGTCGAGCCAAGAGACGGGCTGTCTCGCCACGCGCCTAGGCGTCGTGCGTGACGCCCACTCGCCGGCCCGCGAGTGGGCGTCGTGCGTGACGCCCACTCGCCGGCCCGCGAGTGGGCGTCGTAACATGCTGACGCAATAAATATTTTTTAAAAAAAAATTCTAATTTTAAAAAAATAAAATAAAAATAAAAGAAAATTTTTTTTCTAACGGTAATAATACCGTTTTTTTGTTTTTTTTTTTATTTTTTTTATTTTTAATTAATTTTTTTACTCTATAAATACTCCTAAACTCATCCTCATTTCACACACAACTACACATCTATTCTTCTTATCATCTAAATTTTCTTTAAATTTGTATTTTAAATTATGTTGTGTGTTTTTTAATAAAGTGTGTTTTTTAATAAAGTATGTTTGTTTTAATTGAATTGGGTTGGGAAAAAAAATAAAAAAATGAAATTGAATTAATAGTAATTAAGGAACGGAGCGTTGCAGATTCCGTCCCTTAGTTAAGGGATGGAGGAAAAAAGGACAATGGGGCCCTCAAATAGTGGTCAAATAGTAGTTAAGGGACGGTATAGAAACAGCGTAGTGGATGGCCTTAGTTGTTCGAAATTATTCGAGATCGGTAAGGGTGTCCACTATGGTTAGCCGCGGCTATAGCCGCAGTTTGGGGCGGTCCCGAGGCGAATTATAGTGGAGTTGGCGTCCGCCCCGGGGCGGACAAGGAAATGGGGGCGGTAGGCGGCGGAAGGGCCTTCGGCGACTCTGGGGTGAGGACGCGCCTCCTCCGGGGCGGACGCGGCGAATAGGCGGGGCGACTATAGTAGCGTGGTGTCCGCCGCGCCGGTGGACGCCCAATTTTTTTTTAATTTAATTTAATTCACTTATAAATACACCACATTCTATTCATTATTTTCACACCATTCCAACTCTTCATCACTAAAAATTTCTCTCACTAGACTTTGTGGTCAGAAATGGACAATTTGTGGAGAGACACGTGGAATGCTTTGATTCAACAGGTGCAACACCAGGGCTATAAATTTTCATGTACTTTAATACGACGAAAATTTAGTGTTTAATTTTAATTTCTTCACGTATAGTCGTCGTCTTCTAATTACGTATAGTCCGATAAATTTATTCATAATTACTTGAAACATTTATAAAATGAAAATTGATTATAAAATTTGGGGGCTATTGGAGGTGTCCACCATAGTGATGGAAACAAAATTTTGGGGCTATGGAAAAAAAACTGGGGATATGGACAAAAACTAGGGCGGGGCTATTGAGGTGTCCGCTTTATAGTGGACACTCTAATCAGAAGGTTCGCATCTGTTATAAAAATAGTAATCCAATTATTTCACTCTAACAAACGGATGAGTTGAATTAAATTTGACTAGCTTTCCCACTATAACAAACTAAATATAACTACCTGATTTCGCAATGGAACTGATAAGTTGAAAGTTGAAACACATTGACACACACACACGCACGTACCCGTGTTTGTAGGTGTATGTATCAGGGCGCCAATCATAAAAATTGTGAGCTCTGTAGCTACAGCATTTTTTCCATTAAAGCGGTTTTCAATCATCACTCCTTGTGCCGCCATTTCCTGCCCTTTGGGTAAAATCTCCCTGCAATTTTACTTGTTTTGTATCGTTTTGTTTTTTTTGAACGTAATCTCAAAACCCTACATTATTGTGCATTTCATTCTGGTTATTCGTGAATAAATGTGTGTGTACTGTGTGTGGTGCGGTGTACGTGTTTTATCAACTATGTAGCTGTTTAATGTGGATGACTTGCACACGGCGTTTTTGAGAATCTTTTCGGAGTAAGCAGCTCTGTTTTTCCATTTCTGGTAGGGAATTTGCAAGAACAAATTAGGTTTTGTGTTTTTTTTTCTTCTTGGAGTCGTGGTAATGGCATTGTACCTTTCTGTTAGGGTTTGTGTTTCGTCTGTTTTCTTTTCTTTTCCTGTAGAAATGGGTGAGGTTGGAGTTTGGGGCGAGAGGGAGGAAATGTATATGCACATAGTTATGTATATTACAGATATGTGTTTGGTGTTGGCATCAAATAGTAAATATGGCAGAGAAAGAGTGATTCAACGGAAAATGGCATATGTCACTGGACTACCTCTCAGTTTAGCTGATGAAGATGTAAGGAGCAGTTCTATTAATTTGGTGGCCATAAATCCAGTGCTTCATTCTGTTATAATGAAATTGTAATGTTTTGTTTTTATAAGCTTATAATGAAATTCGCTAAACTGTACACACGGACACACCAATCGGTCGAGTGGTGTGTTCTAGGGTCGACCATGGGGCTCGCCTTCACGCTCGGTCGAGTGTGTTGTGATGTCACACCGCTAGATCGAGTGCGTGCTCTGGCTCCTTTTGGCTCCCCGACTTCATCCCAGTTCTGTTCATACCTCAAATTTGCCACACGTGAAGGGAAAATTACATCTATTGTTAGTCCAAAAATACAGTAAACCCTAACGTAGTGGTCTCAAGAAAAATAAAATCTTGAAAACAAGGTACAAACATTTTGTGAATGAGAGTTACTTTAGATATCACTACTGCTTGCATTTTTCAGTATGTAGGTGTCATCACTAGAACAAAACAATGAAGTCTTGAGCTGATCCAATATTTTGAACTTTGAAGAGTTCATAATGGGTTGTGAATAGCAATCAAATTATTCTTTCAAGTAAAGAATCTACACAATATTCAGACTCTGCAGAATCCTAATGAGCATTGTTCCAAATATACACATCATATAATTTGGTCAATCTATTACTTCTGTTATACGTGTATGGCTGCTGAGACGAATAACCCCGGTTGGCATGGCTTCTTTTGCTAGCCAAATCTCAAACGGACTAAAACGATGCCGTTCCATTCCTGTCACTGATGATGCTTCTCAGTGTTGTAATTGGGACTTGCAAGGGTCACTGGAGGCTGTGGAAAGCCGTTGAAGGAAATTGTGCACGATTTGTCAATGGCACGGCTGAAGTGAAGTACGGAGAAGTCGCGGGAGAGAATCCTGATGATGCTGCAGAAGAAGCCGACATGGGGACAGGGGTGGCCATACCGTGGCTCGGCATTTTCCATTGCCAGTTTGAGCTATATCCAGGCAAAGGAACAGCTTCACCACTTGCTAATGAAGCTAATTCCTGTCAAAAAATACAATTCTAACTGTTATTTATCAGAAGCTTCATAACTCAAAATAAAAGTTTCTGATAGCTTGAAAAGTTGCTACATAAGTTTGACAATCAAAACTCACCTTATTGTTTGGGGCAGAACCAGAATAGATGGAAGCCCACATGGGAGGATACATCTGCATTAGTTCTTGAGGGGCAGAGCTCGGCTCGACCTATAAAATTACGCAAAGATATCATTTCGATATGATCAAAGATCCGAAGATGGGGTGGAACCAACTGTTCTAGCTTCATAGAAGGCTTTCATTTAGACTATATACCTTTAACCTCTTCCCATCAGGCAATTCGCTCGACTGAACAGGAAAGTGTGGATTTCTGGTAGCCTCGTTCCCCTGTTGACCTTCGCAAGATAAAGACATCCCGAGGTTGAGATCAAGACTGCTGCCGTTACCTGCCCATGCAAGAAAGATCAATCTTTAGTAAGAAACCAAAGTTCATCTCTTGTTATGAGAGAGAGTGATTTGCCATATACCTCCATTTCCAGAATTAAATTCATAGTTACTAAGCTCAAAGTTTGTGATGGCTTCTCTCCCATTAGATTTGATGGCTGCTTTATCATAAGCCCTGAATCCACAACAGGAAACGGAAAGCTTATTACGAAAGGTAACAGAGAGAAACTCGTCCTAGCACAACACGGAGGCCTAATGCCGTATGAATTCATGACCACAAGCCTACAAGGAAGTAAATCAAGCTACTGTGATTAGTAATGAAGCAATGAGAAGATCCAAGAAGGCTCTTACTTTTTTCCAAGGAATTGGCCCATCCTTGCCTCCCAACGGCCGCATTTGTGTAGGGTTACGCCTCTGTACTTGGAGCTGCCCCGGGCGAACCCATTGCTCTGGCGACGCAGGATGTGAACAAACTCTTCCTTCGTCAAACCCTTCATCTGCAAATCACCAACTTCATAAGCACAAACTGAATCACAAGAATCCAAATGTTGGCCATACACCTCCAAAGTCCAAACCTGTTTCATCTCCTCATCATAATCACTGGTGGTGAAATTGATGTCAGCATCGAGTCCACGAAACTTGATTGCAGCGCGATCATACGCCCTGAATAAACATTTCGAAATACGATCAGCACTAACTTAATCAAGAAAACATCCAAAAATTCAGTATGAATCATGATTTTTACCTAGCTGCAGCATGTGCTGTATCAAACCCTCCTGAAGTAAAATTCAAGAAACCAATCACTAAAACAGATACATAAACTGATATTTGCAAACCTAAGCCAAAAAAATAGCTCATTCATTGTTCTTACCCAAATATACTTGTTTGCCACAATCCCTGCAAGAAAAGGCCAAAATTCAGTAAAAGAGCCACAAAATAAACAAAATTCTCCACCAAACTTCATACAATCACTGATCTCATCTGTAGATTCAATTGATCTCAAATTCATCAACAACAAGGTCAAAATATATTCCCCAGTTTCCTGATCATAGCCTACCATCACTCTAGGGTTTAATCGGAAAAGAATTGAAAAAAATCAACATTACAAAAAATAGAATTTCCCCCAAATAGGCATGCATACAATATGTGTGCGCATATATATATAATTATATATATAGACGAACCAAATATGCGATTCCCATCTTCCAGTCCGACGGTAGAAGGTAACCCCTCGATACTGCGAGCTCCGGGAGCGGGGCCCACGCCTGCTCTTCTTCGCTTGCGGCGGCGGCGGCGGCTGCACAGGAGTACTCGCCGCCTTATTCACCCCCAATTCCAACCCGCCGGCCTCCGGCACAGACAGATTCAGCCAATACTTCGCCCTAACCATCGCCGGCGACCGTGATGGCGGCGAATCGGCGATCGGAAAGAGCTGCAGCTCGTTCCCGGCGTCATTGTCGGCGTCGTCCTCGATCTCGATCACGTCGTTGTTCAGGATTGCGAAATTGAGCGTCGACGCCGATTTGTCGCGACTCCAGCTGCTGCAATCGGCCTCGTCGGCGGCGGCATTATTGGTGGCGGAGGTCGTCGTCGTCGACGCCACCGAATCGGCTGCTGCCTCCGCTTTGCCGCAGTCCACCTCGTCGCCGGAGGAGGCGGCGTCAACGTTCAGATCCAACATTTCACCCCCAGTGCGTGTTTGTGCGCGAAAAAAAAAATAGCTACCAACAAACACTCGCTATGTGTATTTGCAGATATTTGTGCAATTCAAATGAAGAATGGCGAGAGAGAAATAGAGAGAGGAGAAAACGGAATCTGTGTATGCATTTCTTTACATATAATTTATCTCTACCAGAGAAAGAAGAAGAAGAAGAGAGAAATCAGCAAAGAAACACAATAAGCAAAAGAGAAGCTAGATACAGGTGTGTATACTATATATATATATATCGAGATCGAGAGAGAGAGAGAGAGGTTTTCAAGTGTTTGAAAAAACGAGGTCAGAGGAGTTGCATTTTAAGACTGGCGGGCGTTGATTGGTTGGTTACTTTTATGGAAAAAATTAAGAGAGAGAGAGAGAGAGGAATGCATGATGAAGAAGATGAATTGAATAAGGGTTGATAGGTAATGTAAAAGCAATGGAGTGGGAAGTGAAGCAATGGAGTGGGAAGTGAAGCAATATGCATTCACTACAACTTGTGCAACTTGAAGCAATAGTGATGGTGGTACAAGACATTATTAAATCACCCAATTAAAGTCATATGATAGCCGTAATATATAGTACAAGTTTATTTCGGAAAATAAGTACAGTTCGAAAAAGTTGTAACACCATAATGAGATTGGTACAAAGACAGCTGCACTTCTTACCTGTTGGCCCATAAATGTCATATAACCACACACATTGGAAAATTCTTAGAGCATCCACAACCGTGCTCTTGCCAGCGGCACGGTTGTGGGCCCGGGCGGTACTATTCATGTCTGCTCTCTGGCAAGAGCACAACACCCACAACTGTGCTCTTCCGCAAGGACGAGCACAATTAATATAAAATTCAATTACACAAAAACATTTCCATAATATTAAAATTCATTTAAAACCCACAATAAATATTACAAATGACAAATAAAATTAAACATTGCATAATTAAAATCCTAAAAATTAAAAATTACATAATTAAAATCCTAAAAATTAAAAATTACATAATTAAAATCCTAAAAATTAAAAATGACACTACTCGTTGCCGAATTTCGCCCACATGTGGTTGATTAGGTCTTCTTGTAGTTGATTGTGGATTCGAGTATCGCGCATTGTGTGTCTTGTCTCGATCCTCTGGCCAACCGTCGTATGCTCGCCTCGGCGTAGGGGAGACCTCGCTGTTGAGCTTCCGGCTTCGTCCTCGTCGTAGAAGCTAGCCGCCCTCGGCCCTTCGTCGGCTATAATCATGTTGTGTAATATAATACACGTGAACATGATGTCGGCGATATTATTCACGTACCACAGCCGAGCCGGGGCCTTCACAATGGATGTACCGTCGATTTGATCTGGTTCGTTGAGGAGGAGGAGCAGGGGTATTCGCCGCGACATATGCTTCGTAAGCGGCACGATGTTGTTCGTAGTATTCTTGTTCTTCGCGTTCCGCTTCCGCCATAATATGGGTGAAATCCATTTGAGATTTTGAGTGGGTGATGAATGTGTTGATAGTTTGTATGAGAATTATGAATGAGAGATGAATGAGAGATGATTTGATGTGATAAATGGATGATGAATGTGTGTATTTATAGATGATTTTGGGGAAAAAAAAAATAAAAAAAAATCAAAAAAATTCAGAAAAAACGGGAAAAAAACGGCCATATTTTTGGGATTTGGAAAATATTTTTTTTTATTTTTTAGCATTATTTATAATTAAATACCGATTTTAAAAAAAAAATAAAAAAAAGTTTAAACACAACGGCTATGCCGTTGACGAATGGGAACGCGCCACGTGTGCGTCCGCTGGCACGGACGTGCTCGATAAATCGAGCAGCGCCGTGCCAGCGGCGCGGCTGCAGCGGCGGCGGTCCTGCGCCTTGCCAACGGCGCGGACGGCGGTGGCGTCTTTCGCCACCGCTGCGGATGCTCTTAACCCATTAACTACATTTTGTTTTCTTCTGCTACATTTTTTTTCAAATTTTGTAGTAGTACTAATTTATATCATAGCCTGTAAATTATGATTTCAGTATAATTACAAGTTTTCATGTGAGACTAATTTTTTGGGCTATTCTGTGTCATTTATTTAATAAGATGACACTAGTGTGACGTCGATGTGGTTCAAAGCAAAACCCCAATCCGCCTTGCGCATTGCAGTGAGTTGCGAACTGCATCCGTGAATTAAAAATTCCGGCTTCCACATCATCGAAAATAGTCTTGTGGAATAATTGTGAATTGATCAAAATCCCACCCAAAATTATGATTTAAATGACAGTTTTTATTAATACAAATTCATAATTAGATGTTCAACTGATAATGATAATCTTGTACTACTAACTAATTCGAAATAGTGTTATTTCATACAAATTTAAATTAGAGCTTTTTCTTTGAGAGGGTAAATGGCAAAGGTCACAACTCCTTCAAATTAATGCTTTGGTCGGATTGTCAACTTCATTTAATTATGCTAGTGTTTTTATTAGCCACGATTAGGGTTCGGTTTACACAAAAACATTCTTTTTTATTTTGGTCATTAATCATCAACTAAGCACTATATATAGTTGTATGCCACAAATATCATACTACTACATTAAAATGCATAACATAGATGTATGCGTTGTTGTGTATTTGGGTATACTCACAAATTATATCGACCATTTAATCAAAATCTATGAACTAGATTAGTAGTATTTCAGGTTCAGCACACCTTAGTTAGTAAGACACGTAAATTGGACCACGACGACAAAAAAATTATAGAGATAATATTCATTCAACTGAATATTATTAAATTACGATGTTTATTTTCTTAATTATCTTATTTATGTATAAAACGACTTCTTTTGAAAAGGTGAAATGGTAAAACTCATGTCAATTTCATGTGTCCTTTTATTGTTAGTCTTAGAATGTCTTTGGCATGCCAACCTTAGCCTTTAATATATACACACACACATATATTCATATATTTTGGAATATATTTTGTTAAGAGTCAAACCTTTGTCGCTTCTTTCCTCTTCTAGAAATCAATACTTCAACTATTCACAAACCCATTATCGTATCATTTTCCCTATTTAGAAATGCATATTCAATTGCAGTTACCAAAGTATTACTAAAAAATAAATTGATGACGATTTGGTACAGCTATGAAATAATTGACCAACCATTTTATTTTCCTTTTTTCCAAGTCAAGTTGAGATTTACAAGAATTCACCACATAAAATCTCCAAACCAAACCTAACTCATTTTTTTAGGAAGAGTATATACATATTATACTAATCCAATTTTAAACAATTTTTTCATTTTATATTTTTATGAAGAGTATATATATAATATTTATTCTCCAACATTGATTGTATCGTATGCATATCTAATCTTAAAATTTGTTTAATGCGTATCAAGTATGTTACATCGTTTTTATCACGTACTATAAAGTTTAGTTTGTCAAACAAAACAATTAATGCGTGTAGTTAATTTATTTAACTAGATATATTGACAATCAAAACCTAGTTTTTTATCCAAGTAGTACAATTTTCACACAGAATTTTTGGCTGCCAACACCAATTTTCGCGTAGTAAAAAGACATGGGTTTGTTCTAAATTATAGAATAAAATTAATTTATTGACAATTAATTTAGTAATTTGTCACTATTAAAAACTATTTCTCCATCCGGATATTAAAATTGTGCAACAATTGTCTTATTAAGGATTTTACAAAAAACGATGCAACTTTTTTCTTTAAATACCCATCGCCTATGATTTTATTTTACTACTATTACTATTTGTTTTTTATGAAATACTAATTTATCCACCAAATAAATATCGATTTAATAAAATTAAATTCGTATCATCGTGTTGATACTATTTGTGGAACGAAAATGATTTTCATTTTCTCTATTTCAGCAAGAAGAATAATAATTATTAAACTAATTCTTGCAAACCGTCCAACAAAATAGAAAATTTTTATTTCCTACACATGAATTCTTTATTAGTTTACTATATAAAGAAAGACAAAAGATGTATTGTAACGTGGCATATTATAATAGGCTGGAAACAGCCAGAAAAATGGACGGAGATATCACGACAGCATAATCAAACGAGTAGCATACTATAAATAGGACTATTTATTTCGAAGGACCACTTTGCGCCTACAATTTGTACTTGTAGCAAATATTTAGTAATATTTTATTTTCACTATTTGATATACGTAGTATATAATTTTTTAATATCATAGCAGCAATAAATTCTTGGTCCCCCTCATTATGTATTTCAATAAAATTAAATTTAATCTTCAATTTCTTTAGACCTAAAAGGTAGGTGAAGCTACATTAGGACAATGCCAAAGCTATATTGTCAACTATAAAAATAATGTGCTTTTTTAAGTTTGTGTTTTGTGGAAAACTTATGACGTGTTTCTCTAATTGAATTGGTTGATATATAGTTTAAGTTTGACCTTCTTCTAGCCAAATTATAGAAAAAATAGTGAAATTTTTATCAAATTTTAGTTTATCCCATAATTTTAAAGTAAGATGGAAAAATTATAAAGTTTAAATATGTCAGTTATTCCAGGAAAAAAATCAGGTCGTTCATATATAACATATTTTGATATTTTCAACCAACCAGCATTGTTTTCTTTATAAATTGACAATATCATTTAACACGCCAACAAAGACTATGATTTTTAAGCTGTCATATCATATATAATTTCATTAAAAATTTCATCATGAGATAATTGTGAATAAATCTAATTTGTATAGTTTTCGGTTAATTTTGATTTTACAAGTGGTTTTTTTTTTACTATAAAGTGAAAAAAAACCCATAAATATGTTAAATAAATAATCATGACTATTGACTGCATAGTCGAGTAGTATATGGTGGCGTTCGGTTGCCATGACTAATATCATGAGACTATTCATCTAGGATTAAGTTGTGAGATTATTTTAGTTGTAGGGGGAGGCTATGCCTAATTATCATAAGACTATTCATCTAGGATTAAGTTGTATATTTCAATCTTATGAACCAAACATGATACATATTTAATCATGAGATTTAATTTTGGCAACCGAACCCCCCTTATGATGATAGATAAAAATGGAGCAGTGTATTATTTTTACTATGACCACTCTTTAAATTAGAGAACATCTTTTACTGTCTTTCAACATGTGTATAGTAGTACCATCGGTGGATCCAGGTGGGGTCGAGTGGGGTCGGCCGACCCCACCACCGCCCCCGGAGTGCCGCCGGAAAGCTGCCTCCTACACCCTACTCCGCGCAGAGAGAGATGACGACGAGGCTGAGCAAGAGATTAGAGGTGAGGCAGCGACTATGTCTGGGATACGGAGACGGCACCATGGAGGTAGCCACCGTGAATGAAGAGAGGGGGATCAGAGAAGAAGCTTTATTTATCGTAAGCGAGGAGGGAGGGAGAGAGAGAGAGATAATGCAATAATTAGAATTCATCCAATTTTCATTTTTCCCATGTATTTACCTTAACAGTTTAAATTGCTTAGCTGGCATCACGATCTATTAATAGAGTGGCTAATTAATTTTAATTTTAAAACAGTCTCAGATTTTATTACTAGGAGTATTTGTTTATAACAAATAAGCCAAGTAGGAGTAGTAATTATTTTGATATCAATATTAGCCAAATAAGATTTTGAATAATTTCTATATTCTGTTTCTATAAATCATCTTACTTTCTTCTCTATTTCTTACTTTTTTCTCACTACTTTATTTTCTCTTTACCTCTCTTACATTTTCATCTCTCATTTTTTATTCTCTCTACTTATCTCAATAAATACTAGTAGTATTTTCTTAAATCTTGTGTTTAAAAGAAATTTCTAACTTATAGTGGAGGTAGGAAGTATGTAAACCAAGCGCATTACTTGAATTTAATGATGATAATAAAAGTACAGTATCATTTTTTTAATTTTTCTTAAAAAAATTAGTTCTATAATTTAACATTTTAAACTTATTATTTGATTAGAATTATTTTTATATTTTCTAAATTTTTGGTACAGAACAAACTATATTGTCATTCTCACATTAAAAAATAGGAGTACTCATTGGCATTATATTTTTATTAAAAAAATTATTTCAATATTATTTTTATTTTTTGGTTTGAGTCGACCCCACGAAATTCAGTTCCTGGATCCGCCCATGAGTAGTACTACTAGGTTTGGTAGTACAAATATTATATGCGCAGAAAAATAAATAATTAATGTAAAAACATTATGCAAAAATAATTTGATAGTATATAGTACCGCTAATATGAATATGGATCCTTGACTAGTCTGTCTAGTCATACATATGAATGATAAATTATTGTCTTCTGGAAATGCAATAATTGCAACTTAAGTTTTTGGAAATTGACAATGATATTTTTTTTTCATACGGCCCTACTTGTTTAATTCAAACAAGATATCAATATTATGATCTAACTAATCCACCCTTGAAAAAAGTACTAGTATTCAATATGCAGAAGAAAACACTCAACAATATATACAAGTTGATTGTGAGATAATTTACTACTCCATTTATTAACAAAATTGGTTTTTGAAAAATAAATAGAATATGAATTTAATCCGATATAAGTTGTTATATTCCAAAAATTCATATCAGTGTGTTGTTATTTGCTCACCGATCTTAGAGCAATTTGAGCCTTTTTCTCTCTTATCAAAAAGTATGTTGTTATTTGCATTTTTTCAATATATCAAAAATACTCAAATTGTTCAGACGACGTCGAGCAAGGTAGTACAGATTCTGTCCGAACTCAACCTACCGTGTATTGAAAATGGGCTCGAATTCTGGTCATCAGAACACAACACATGAAAATTTTGGAAATTTGATGAACCAATTTTATATTTCTTCTGTCCCAATGAAGATGACCCCTTCCTTGTGAGGCACGAGAATTTATGCAAATTTATTTTGTGTGTAAAGTGGGGAGAGTAAAGTAACAGAGGGAGAATAAAGTAGAAATAAAGGTGTTCCCATTTTTAAATAAAGGGTCGTCTTGATTGGGATAAGTCAAAAAGGAAAATGAGTTATTTTCGGTAGGAACTTGTTAACAAGTGAGATTTGCCCTTTATTATTTTATTAGTACTATTTCACTTCAATTTTTAATACTCCGTATGTTTTGACACATCATTCACATCAATCAAGACATATAATTTTATTTTCCATTTTATTCTTATAATATGATCAAATATTTGGTATTTTGTGTAAATTATTACACAAAAGTTTCTACTGTCAAAACGATTCATAAGAAAATTATCATTTTGATATTTTAAATGCGAAATTTAGATTAAATAGAGTTGAATCAAATATCTTTTCTACACACCATTATTAAACCCTCACACCCCTGCTTATATCTCAAATCAAATAAAATTTCCACGTTGTTGCGTGTCGCATGTAACTAAATAGGCCATATCTACCATTCTTCAATATCCATAAATCGAAAAAAAATATAAAGCATACACGTTCAATTTTGTGTGTAGGTGAAATAAATTTGTGATGGCCTTTCTATTGTATGAAAAGGCAAGCACAAATTAATTATTCATAAATATAAGTATAGTCTATATATAGAACTTGCATTTACGTTACGGGCAACGGTTGTCCATACAATTTTTTCTTGTGCAATTACCACTCATCATTTTATAACAACGACAAATTTATTTTATGTTGTCATTTTGATAGTTTTTATTTTTTCCAGATCATACTAAGTCACATTTTAATGTTTTCCACGATTTAGTTTATTTTATAGTCTGAACATCAACTATATCCCAGATTTCGAAAATTGATTTAATTATAAGTAGCAAGAATAAAAGTGTAATTCTTAAATATGTTTTTTTTTATGTTATACCTTTGTTATTTTGATACGGGCCACCCGCGTAACGTGTTGCGGGTGGCCTTATGAGGTTGTGTTTTGCTTTGGCTCTTACGTGTTTTGTACTATTTTGTAGCAGAGTCTTGCTGGTTATTCCGTTGAACCTTTTTTCCACTATTCTCGATCATTTGAACATTTTTCTTTTGTAATATAAAATAAAAGGTTGCTTTTTCTAGTGCCATATTCTTTTGTATATTTTCATTATTCAACACACTGTTACAAACTTACAATATTGTACAAGCGTTATTAATTTTATTTTCCAAAATAATTCTCAATTCTGTAAAAGCTCAAATTAACTTAAAGATTTAGGATTTAACTGTTTATTTCTTAAAATTATTGATAGGATCGATAAACTTCTTCTCAGTGTGGGATGATAACGTTACTAATTACTACTATAAAGCACGAATAAATAACTAATTTGATTATAAAATTATTGCACATTGCATCGTTAGACTAGTCAAACGTATGTACAAAGAATAAATTTGAATCAAGATAAACAATAAGAAAATTGAATTATGTATTGTAGGTGACAATTGATAAGTTATAAGTAACCGAAAAAAGTGCTTATCATGTAGCATATATTTGTTAAAATAGTTCGATAGTATTTGAATATTTATACATACTAACAATCCGTACATTTTATATTCGAAGTCATCGAGTTGATGCAAAAAATTAGTGAGGGTCATAAAAATACTAATTCAGTCTTAGATTATATTATCGGTATAAGATGTCACGAATGATGCAAAATACAACATAGTATTATATTACATTCAATCTAAAAATTGATTTTATTTAGACCAAATGTATTATTAATCATATTATTTTCTTAATAAATTTTCCCAATTATATTTTAAAAGATATCATTAAAATGGATTGATTTGAAAATTCTATGATATTTAATAAAATAAATAAATTTGCAAATATTTAATTTTAAGAAGTTAATATTTTCCTAAATCATAGCAGAAAGGTAAATATATAATATTTTTTTAAAATTTAAATTATTTGATATGTATAACTTGGGATTGTGATCAAGATAGAACCATTCTTAAACGTAGAACCATTCTTAAACGTAGAACAAATGCCAAACGGAGGTCGTTAGATCTTTTAATCCAATGGTGTTGATTTGCACAACAACTTCCCATTACAACCAAAACTATTATTAATGGGTGAATGCAGATAAGTGAAAAAATAAAGCATGCATGGACTCTTCTTCGTTTCATTCATTCTTCCATCAACATGTGAGTTTTTTCACATGTTGAGTCCGGAATGTCGTGAAAACATAGTCTAATATGTATGATTTTTAATCTTGACCGTCATTTTTTCCTCATCCAATGAATAAAATATGTAGAGTTCTAGGTTCTACACTTAAGAATGGTTCTATCTTTAACGCAACCCGTATAACTTGATATTAAATGTAAAATAATTAAAAAAAAAACTAATTATATTTATAGAATTTATGTAACGAATTCTGTTTATAGAAATTTAAATAAAATATAACAACAACAGTTTACTATCCAGTCTTCCCCCAAACATAAAAATAAACATATCCACATCTAATCTTAGTTTAATCAAGAAAATAAACCTTATGTCATCCTCAAATCTTGTATGATTATAAACTTTTTAAAAGGGTCAACTATATTATAGTAATACTACAAAAAAGTTATTGAAAAAACCATCATGGATGATGCCATTTTCCAATAAGGGGGCATTTTCGATCACCCATATATTTCCATTTCCAATCAAATAATTGTATCCCTCACTGCGAATGAATCAATCCATACAAAGAATATTTAATGAAAGAATAAAGATAATAAAAAGAAAGTTGATTTGTCAATTAACATTGATAGATACCCACACACCAAGAATCTTGACTGTACTAACTACTAACTTTCCCTTTAAGGCAAACTATTATTCCTTAAATTTTTTCTTGGTTACATTCTTTTTGGGTAAAAAAAAAACCACTCACTCATTCCCTTTTATTTTTTCTTTTAATTACAAAACTTTTTTTATCGTAGGAATTTTTACAAAAGATTTTGAAAACCACTTTCACTTGTGTTTTGGATTCTTGGAAGAATGATTAGGTCATTCACATCCATGTCTCAATGCCGTCTCATCCCTTAATTATTTATGGGTCTCAATGCACTTTTTACCACATCTCTTAACTAAGAGATAACACATGCAACCCTTCATCCCATCCCTTAACTATTCATTCAATTTCATTTTATATTTTTATTTCTAACAAAATCAATTAATATTTCATTGAAATATTAAATTAATACTTCCTTCGTCCCAAGATATTAGATTCATATACCACTTTGGGGAGTACTAATAATTCATAAAATCATTAAAAACCACGAAAATTACAAAATCCGAAAATACGAAAAATACATAATTGAAACCACGAAAATTACAACATCCGAAATGTTTTGAGATGAAGAATGTAGAGTGTTTCAGTGAGAATAAAGAGTTTTTTATGGTGGATAATTTGAGGAAATGATTTGATATTTATAGAAGTGATTGGGGACTTAAAAAAATAGGGAAAAATTAAAATATTGGAAAAAACGGCTATAAACGGCTAGTACTTTTGGGTGATATTTTTTTGATTTTTCCCAGATTTAAAAAAAAAAATTATTTTTCAACGGATATAAACGACGCTCACTCGCGGGCAGGCGAGTGGGCGTCACGGACGCACGGGATCTCGCCACGTGGCGAGCTGGCTCGCCAATCTCCTCTCGGCGGAGGGACACGGGACGAGACGGAGCACCCGCATCGCTGTCTCGATGCGGTCTCATCTCGCCGAGACGAGACCGAGCCCGCATCGAGACAGCGATGCGGATGCTCACACATTGATAGTAAAAAATATTGCTCCTATCACCCACACTATATAGTTTTTCAGCAATAAATGACATGAAGAGATTAAAATGACTAAGTTAATAGAGATATAATAAAATTATTAAAATATTGTAAGTAATGAATGCACTTATTTCATCAGAGAATTTTTTTTAAAAAAAAATGGCTAATTTTTATTAACGATAAAAAGTAAAATATAAAACTATTAATCACAGAAGTATTTACAAAACTCATTTATTTTTCATCACTATTTTGGTGCATTTTCAATTGGATTTGGATAAGAACAAAGCTAGCTAGGTAACCACAAATGCACAATTTTTCTAGCTATAAAAGAAAACCATCATAAATAGATTTGATGACTCTAATAAAAGTAATAGATTTTTTCATCCTAATTCAAAAAATAATGGCTCAATTTATTAATTTTCCTACTGATGTGTAGTTGCTTCCATCTCTCATACACAAGTGTGAGGACTTGGGAGATGGGCTTCTGACAGTCAGTAGGTTAAGGTCTCCCCTAACGGGCTACTACGTACCCTGATTGAACCCCCTCACATGATGTCGGGCCGTAGTGTGGGGGCCGTCAAGGCGTCGGAATCGCCTTTATGATGCAATAGAGAGATTTCCAAACGTCGTCTCGTCTTCCTTGTTATGACGCCACCACCTCAAAAGCGTCCTCTTTCAATATTGCCAGCGCCATCACTTGAAAAAAAAAACTAACTTAACTTACAAAGACTCTTCTCCATTTTGTCATAAACTAAAGCAAAAGAGGCTGAAATATAATTGAAGGGTGACCACACTCTACCTTAGCATGGGCAATTCAATATAAGTACTTACTTTCTTTTCACAATTTAATAAATAATGAGCTCTTATTTTTTTCGTTCGTACATGATTGATCCAAAAGACCAAGTACAATTGTACCTTCGTCTTTGTATTGTGTATCAAATTCCATAATGAGTGGAAACGGATTTCTTGTTTATTTGCGAATATTTTTGTTGTGTAAAATTTAGTAGTATTTGAAAAATTATAACTACTATGAATCATTATTTATTAATTACGAATATATTATCGACAATCAAGTTGTTTTTTTACAACGTGTGGGTTGACTCGTTTTTCATTTTCATTTATTTTTTTTGTCTTCTAGAGATTTTGGATATGAGATTGGGGTCATTTTATCATATATAACTACTACTTACTATTAATAGCTAATGGCTAATGGCTAATGTCTAAGTAATGTTTAAATTAATGAAGAGGAAGAAATTTTGCAAGACTAGTAGCTATCCTAGAATTAGAACTTTGTAGCTTTCTAATTTTCTTCTTAAATAAATATGTGAGGTGTATGTAATAATCCCTCGTTTTGATATTGATCATCTAGCTTAAAAAACTATATTTTTCTACTTTTAGTTGTGCTAATATTTTATAATTAACCCTTTTATAGACAAAAAAATGAGTGTTTATTTATAGGAAGAAATGCATATTTAGCTTTAGCCTATGCGAAAAATAAGTTACCTAACCTAACCCTTGATTTTTTTTGCTTGTCCTAACCCCTACCCCTATATATTATTAATGCTTATAATTAAGTGGGTAATCTTTCAAACCCTAAATCTAACTATAATAGTAGTACTATAAAATAATATACAGGGTAGTGGTAATTGGTGCCCACCACACTAACCCCACAGCTTTTAAATGATGAAGTTACTATTCTAATTTCAATTTCCTTATTTGTTTGGTATACTTTAGAGTTAATTTGAATTAAATACATCTATTGTATTAAGAAAGTGGTCCTTTTAATTGGGTTGTTTTAATTTACTTCGGACTTTTTATTCCCGCAAACAGTACTCCATATTTATTCATCAATAAATATTAGCCTCTTACCGCAAATAGATGCGGCTTTGACTTAATTTGATCAACTATAAGATTAATAGGTTGTAGAATTAATCAATATATAAACCTTAGTTTGTTGTTCTTTAAGTTGACTTGATTATTCTATAAACATTATAAAACTAATGGAATAATTTATTTGGTTATCGATATATAGGGTAGTTTTATATTGTTTACTTTGACTTTGATTATTCTAGAGAACATTATAAACCTAATGGATTATATTTAAAATATTTTCTATATATCGAGATACTTAGTACATTTTGATTTGTTGAGCTTTTATAACATAAATTGATTCTCGCTTAGATAAACTAAATTAATAAAAGTTGAAAATATTTATAGCATTGAACATGACACTGAAACGTTAGTTTTAAGATTAATTTCTAACCAAACAAAATTGTTATACAAAAATTTTAAGTTTGATGGAATTTAATCTGCTCCGGTATTAAATTATGAATTTTAAAATTCTTTCAGTAATTGTTTCATCTATATACAATAACTAATTATTTGGTGATATTTGAAACAAAATTATATAATTAAATAAGAACTGTTTATTTTAATAAAACATATCACATCGTTATAACATGAATCATTATAGAATTATAATTTCATGCTTTGATATTTTATTATATCAAATAATAGATGATCAAAATTTAACCAATAGTGTGATGATTTAAATAATTAGTCTATCCGTTCCTAAAAATTACTCCGTATAACTTTTTTCTTAAGTAAATAAAAATATTTTAAGGTGATGATTTAAATATATTTTTCAATTTCTCTTATTTTATTAATTTTATACTAAAATTCGTATCATTTCAAAAATTTATATTTTTAGTATTATTTTTAAGGGGCTAAGAGCATCTGCAATGACGAATTTCCCCGCGGACGTCCGACCGGCGTGTCGGATGTCCGCGCGGGACGGATGCGGACGTCCGCTGCGGACACCGCAGATCCGCAGCTTTCCGGCGACGTCCGCCGGGACGTCCGCCAATGCGGTGCCACGACGAGCGTCCTGATTTTTTGATTTTTTTTAAAAACTCTATATATACGGCTCGTTGAACATTATTTCATTTCTCACCACTTGTTTTAACGAGTTTCTCTCTCTCTACTTTCATTTCTTTTGAAGATAAATGTAGCACGATAGTGATTCTCCCGCCACGAGCGAGTCACAAACGCCGACGTTTCCCGTTAGAGGTGGGGGAAACGCCGACAGAACTGCAGGGCTGTCTGGGATGTTGCCCGGAATGGCACCGATGATGCCAGGGTACTACAATATGTACCCCCCTTGGTGTGCAGGGATGAGTGGGATGATGCCCCAAATGCCCGGGGTGAGTGGAGGGATGGCGCCCATAGCTCCCGGGATGATGGGGGGATGGTGCCTGGAATGGCAGCGGGGATGGGGGGAATGATGCCCGGTATGATGCAGGGCATGCCTGCCGCTGCGCGGGGTAGCAGGCTGGGGGGGGCCCAATCACATTGGGACAATGTCTATCGCCCCTACATGGATTTATTGTCTAGCGATTCCCCCCAGGGTACTCCTCTGGAGACTCAGTTCACTGGCATTGAGACTTTCTCATTTGAGGAGTTTGGGCTATCTCCAGTCAGGGAGTCTCCCACTGAGATGTTACCGGCGGTAGGGAGGTCGAAGAAGAAGGGCACAGGGAAGGGCAAGGGCAGGGGCACTACCTCGTCCTCGCGTGCGGGGGACAAGGGAGGAGGAGGAGGCCGACGAGGGAAAGAGGACCATCTGGAGCATACCGGAGTGCGTCGTGCTGGCGAAGTCCTGGGTCGGTGTAGTCGAGGATCCCTACATCAAGGCTAACTAGCATGTCGACAGAATGTGGTGGCGCATTAGCCAAAGCTACCTCCAATTCAAACCGCCAGGTGGGAAGCCTCACGATGGATAACAATGCCGGAAATAGTGTAGCAACTGAGGAGACATCTCAGCCGATTTGCCGGAAACAGTGTAGCAACCATCGACATGTCCGCTGAGGATGTGAAGGTTCTGTCCATGCAGCAGTTCCCCGACAGTCAAACCGCCAGGTGGGAAGCCTCACGATGGATAACAATGCCGGAAATAGTGTAGCAACTGAGGAGGCATCTCAGCCGATTTGCCGGAAACAGTGTAGCAACCAGCGGCATGTCCGCCGAGGATGTGAAGGTTCTGTCCATGCAGCAGTTCCCCGACAGTTCTTTGAAGTTCGGCGAATTCAAATATTGGGAGGTCTATCTTGTGGTGCAGACTTCCGCCAAGTTTAGTGCGGGTGTTGAAGCTGGCTAGCCGAAGTGGACGAAGATCAACGCCTCCGGCGAGTACAGCAGTAGTGTCAGTTCTTACGACCTCCCCGACGCCGAGGCAGAGTTCCCGACTCCTCAATCATCTTCCCACCGCCGTCGCCCGTTTGGGCAAAAGACCGCGATGCGGATGGCTAGGGGAAGCGCCAGTGGGTCCCACGAGGTCCAATCGGCAACTCCTTCCCAGGTCACTCCCGAGCTCAGCCATCTCGCCCGCATGTAGCAGCAATAGAGCCTGCTAGACACCATGGAAAAGTGGTATGCAACGACTGACCCCTTATACAAGTTGATGCCACCCCTGCCCGGGAGTGACGCTGGGACTGGCCACGGGGACGAGGAGGAGGAGTGAGACGGGGGCCGCGTTTGTTGAAGCTTTGGGTTGTATTTTTTTTAACTATGTATTTTTTTTAAAAATAATTATGTATGTTTTTTACTATTTAAATAAAGCGATGCATTTTCCTCGTATTCGTGTCGAAATTTTAATTTCGTAAATTGAATATTTGTGAATTTGTGAATTTTTATTATTGTGGATGTCCGTCGGGATGTCCTTGGGGATGTCCGCCATTGTACAGTGGGATGTCTTTATGACGTGGCAGTGTAGTGGGAGGTCCTTATGACGTGGCAGAAGGTGTTTTTGGGAAGTCCGCCGGGAAGTCTGTTGGGACGTCCGCACCATTGTAGATGCTCTAAATATATTGAATTTATCTGTTTTTTATTGTAACAGCATCTGCAATGGTGCGGATGTCCAGACGGACTTCTTAAAAACACCTCATGTCACGTAATAAGGACCTCTCACTGCACTGCCACATCATAAGGACATCTCACTGCACAATGGCGGACATCCTCAAGGACATCCCGACGGACATCAAAAAAAAAAAATTTGGACATCTGCCGGGACGTCCGTCGTGGCACCGCAATGGCGGACGTCACGACAGACGTCCCAACGGACGTCCCGGAAAGCCGCAGATATGCGGTGTCCGCGTCCGCGTCCTCCCCCGCCTAATGGCGGACGTCCGCGTCCTCCCCCGCGACGTCCGCGTCCGCCCCTCCCCCGCCTAATGGCGGACATCCCGCACGGATGTGCGGCATACCGATTCAACTTCCGGCGGGACATCCTCCATTTTGGAGGCTCTAAATGAACTAATCATGAAATCTCTCCTAATCACCTCTCCCTAATAGTAATTCGCCACGTGTTCCCATAAGTGCAGTTTCGGACTTTCGGATAAGGTACGGTCGGCCGCTTCGCAGGTTTAGTGGTACCTTTTCATTTCGACCCTACCGTCACTTACACGCACTATTTAGCGCGTGGAAATTCCGTGCCCCAAGGCCCAAACGAGGAAGATTTGATGGACGGTGAGGATTTCTTCAACAAATGCCTTCTTTTTTTGTCCCTATTCTATTATCTACAATTATTAAATGATTTTAGGACAGTGACGTCAAATTTGTACTGTATTATTTTCTTGTATAATTTTCGTTTGCTTTAATTTTGCCAAATCATTATATCTCGTAGGATCTTGATCCTTTGTTGTTTTCGCAGCAAATAAAATTAGACAAGCATGTCATTGCCTCGTTAAAAACTATCATAGATATTTTTGGTGCAAGCACAATTCAATATGGAAAATGTGGACATACCACTCACAATACTTTTGTAACCCCATATACATAATTACCAAATTTATGATCTAGTCATTAATTTACTGAAAATATTAAATTTTACCCAAATGTTGTTCTTATATTCGAGTTAGTTGATTACGCTAATTATGTGTAATTTTAATCAAAAGTATTGATTTTTTTGGTATACTAATATAGGACTATTCAGACACACACCTTGGATTCTGAGGCGATCCCTACCAAAAACAAAACAAAATAAATTGAAAGTTTACACTGATTTTCATGTAGACTTCTAAATTGGCATGCCAAAATTCTGATCAAAGTGTATTCTAAAGTCATTATCTTATTGATGATAGTTTATCATGAGAGTCTGCATATTCATACATGTAACATTAAGGTGTTGATATTAGATTTGGAAACACTATCAAACTTAATCATACAATTGTTTTTCATAATTTCCATCTTGGGACGTCAATAAAATTTAGCTTTTTAATGAAATTTATCTCATTCTTTATTAATAGTAATATTTTAATCGTATTTTATATTTAGTCTGTATAACTAATTCTGCAGTAAAACACTAGTCATCCTTAGTAGACATAAATAGAATATGAAAACATTTATGGAAGAAGCATACAATTTGAAACCTGACATCTTTGATACATGCAATTCATATTTACCACCAATCTATGATCAAACATTTTTTATTTTACCAGTTTTACTTAATATTTGTACAAACAAAGGACATACTATGAATAGGTGGCTAATCAACCACCACAAATGGAGGCCGCAATCTTGAAATTTCATTAATCTTTCCCAAAATGGCAATAATCCCCCCACCCCAACCCCCATTTTTTCTTTCTTTTTTTTTGATTTATTCTACAAGAACAAGAGTATAAAAAAAGCAGCACATTCCTTGAAGATTGACATTAACTCTCCCAAAAAGGCATAGCCTTCCTTCATTACTTAATGTTATCTTGCAAGTATCTGATGTTCTTGTCTTGGCAACAAAAGTATATGACCATGATATGTGGTGACAAAGCATCCCCCAACCCCAACTAGGAAAGGAGAGTGGGTCCCATCCAAAATATTTTATTCAAATATCCTGCAAGTGGGCATATGATTTAAGTATTGTATGCAATATAAAAACAATTTGTTGGGAAAAAATCAGGGGGGGAAATAATAAAAAAAAGGTGAGGAAAAAGTAGATAAGATATCAGTGTACAGGGTGTACTTGTCGGCAGGGGTACGAGGTTTAATGCTTTTAGGCTGTCAAAGGGCGACGTGGCCGCTTCTGCTCCTTTCGTATGTTGTGACTTCTCTGTTCGGGCAATTATTTCATGATGAATTTCCGGAAATGCCCTAATAAATCACATGTGGTTTTCAGGTTGGGCCTTGTATAGTAATTTCATTGGTGGGCTTTGTTGGGTATGGTGGAAATTATGCCATATTTAGATCGGTTTGATTTGCTTTAAATTTGATGCCAACTTCAAGTGTAAAGTCTTAATAGTTTTATTTTTCTTATAGTAGTATATCACAAAATTAGTCACTTTTTATATATCTTTGAATAACTTTTACACTTTATTTATTTTATTTTCTATCCTATCAATTTTGCGTCCAGCTGCGATTGTTCGAGTACGTCTCTCTGTGTGTGTGTTTTGCTGGATTTTGGATTTCCAATACTTCTTTTCAATACTAGTATATGGTTTTATAATTCAATATGATTGTTTAAACCATTGGTATTCAACATCTGCTTGAGATGAAGGTGATTTTCGGGATAGGATCCCCTGCTGTGCATTCAGCACAGCAGGGGCTGCAGCCTCACACAAAGGAATAAAATAATCAATTTAATTAAATAATTTAATTAAATTAATAAATTATTATTTTAATTGGATGTTTGAGGCAGCAGCCCCTGCCGTGCATTTCAGCACAGCAGGGGATCCTATCCCGTGATTTTCACTAGTTCATCAACGATAAGTTTTCTTCATTTCAGCCATCCACAACCACTCTCTTCCTCCCCCCCTCTCTTTATCTCGCTCTAAACCAAAAACACAAAAGAGCAAACCAAGCTCCGGCCCTCGCCCAGCGAGTATGGCAGCTTATGCCGCTCTTGCTCAAACTACAACTCTTGATACAAATCATGCCATATCTCACTTCTCTATCGCTGCAAAGGAAAAAATTAGATCCATCCACGAGTATGCAATCATCTTGCTTACCTTCCTCGAGGATTATCCACAGAAGGCCAACCGTTGGGAAGGCAAGTTGAGGGACGTTGCTCATGACACCGAAGAATTTATGGGTGGCATTGGTAAGACCACTCTGGCTAGAACAGTTTATGACGATCCATTAATCATGTATCATTTTGATTTTCGTGTTTGGCTTACAATATCACAAGATTACAATGCATGGAAAGTTCTGTTAGGGCTTGTAGATTCGATGAAATTAATAGTAGAACAAATGTCTACAATTGAGATGGATGATGTTTCAATTCTGAAAGAGAGAGTGTATAAAACCTTGAAGAGTAGGAGGTATCTCGTGGTAATGGATGATGTGTGGAGCACAAAGGCTTGGGATGATGTAAGGAATGTATTTCCGAATGATGGTAATGGAAGTCGAATCATGTTAACAACAAGGCTAGCGGATCTAGCAGTTTATCCTAGTCCTGCTAGTGCTCCTCATGAGATGAGATTCCTGAATGATTCTCAAAGTTGGGATTTGCTTAAGGGAAAGGTGTTTGCAAACAGCAATTTCCCACCTGAACTGGAAGATGTTGGGAAAAAGATTGCGAGAAGTTGTGGAGGACTACCCCTTGCTGTTGTCTTGGTTGCTGGATTCCTGTCTGAAGTTAATAAGATTCCATCTTCTTGGGAGGAAATTTCTGAAAATGTGAATCCAATTGTTGGTCAAGAGTTGGAGGGGATACTATCTTTGAGTTATGCGCACTTGCCTCATCATTTAAAGCCGTGTTTTCTTTTTATGGCAGTGTTTCCTGAAGATGAAATTATTCGTGCTTCAAGGCTTATTAGATTATGGTTAGCTGAGGGCCTCTTGAAGCATCAAAGTCGATGCAGTAAAGGCTTAGAAGAGGAGGCAGAGGAGTATTTGGAGGATCTAGTCAAGAGAAATCTTGTAATTGTGTCTGGTATAAAGAGTGATGGGAAAATCAAGTGTTGCAGCCTCCATATTGTAAGGTTTAGACATATATTGATATTTCGCTATTTCTATTTATTTTAAGATTAAAATAAAAAAAAGTTAGTACTACAAAAAGTTAGAATTTTAGGATTTTTGTTAAAATTTTATATTAACCCTAAATTTAGTTTTGATTTTATTTTTAAAAATTGCTAAAAAAAAGTAGTACTATGGTTTTTAGGATATTCGCTAATAGAGAGTGTAGTTTTAGTTTTGATAAATTTTTTAAAAATAATTGCTCAGAAAGTTATAAAGTGATTATTGCCTACACAAGTGGCAACCAGACTAATATTGGACTTGTATTACTCCAATTTACTCCAAACTCTGATATCGACATAAACTTGAAAATTTTGATGACTATACTTTTTTTTTTTCAAATTTTATCACGACAAATTTTACGTTTAGTTTGTCTAATTTCGTTTTTCATATATATTGTACGTGCGTGAAAAGTAAAAGACAAAAATAAAATAAAGGGTTTGTTATTTCTTAAGGAAATGCTTAAGTCATAAAAAGGTACTGCAAAATGGTAAAATACTTAACAAAAATAAGAAAATAATCTAACAAACTAAAGAAGTATAGTAGTAAATAGTAAATCTCTGATGGTATCTCTTCCAATTGTAGGTATGACGCTATGATTTTGGTTGACATAATTGTTTGGAGCTTCATCCTTGTTGGAGCACTCAATCTTTATAAGCTTCATCCTCTTGGATTTCTTTATTAGTAATTGTACTTTTTTCCATTTGGAACTCCCCAACTATACACACATACACACATATATATATATATATATATATATATATATATATATATATATGTTCATGTAGTCATGTATTAAAAATATGAGTACTATATGTTCATGTAGTCATGTATTTAATGTCACAGAATCTTGTCTCTATTTAGCCCTAATTAAATATGGATGTATTGACTTAAATAGATTAGGGATATTATGGTTTAGTAATACTCATACATATGGGAAATAACATATGGAGTAATATTTAAATTTTATTTCTGATAAAAAATATTACTAATAATTTTATGTGCTCCATGTATAATAGTGGCTAGTCATATATAATAACATTACGACAATTTGTAAAATAATGGGCCTCAACTAAATCGACCAAAGTTTTTGAAACCCATTGAAATATTAAATCAAACCTAAATTATAGCCAAATTATTAATTTCCTAAAGATAAGTCTCCAACTTTTTGTACCATATTCTATGTACCATTTTCAATATTCATATATATTGATTATTGAAGTTGATAGTAGCTAGCGCATATATAATTTTTTTAAATTCGATTTTTTTCTAATAAATTTTAATTACGATGTACATTAAATATTATTAAAAACAATCAATAAAAGAGTGAGACACGGATAAATGATAAACAAAAGATGACTATTTATGTGGTTGATGGCTTGGCCAGAAATATACTGAGTCACTTTTATGTGGATTCATTTCATATTCTATACACAAATGCCTAACAACTCTTGGTTATTGTAAATTGATTTGCATTATTAGTTTGGTAAATTAATTGAATTTAACAATGATTGATTCAGTATGTATGGTTGAATACAAGGAACTCTTATTTTTGTATTAAAGTTTTTAACCTGGCTTGACATCTTATGATATATAATTAGGCAGGTGAATGTTTTATAATGTAATTTGCCATTAACTCTTTTGCCTAAATGTTTGTCTTTTTCGTATTTCATGCTTGAGAAAAATAAAAATATACTCCCTCCGTCCAACAATAATTGCCACTCTTGGTGGTGGCACGGATTTTAAGAAATGTAAACAAAAGTTGGTTAGAAAAGTTAGTGTAATGTGAGACCCATTTTTTATATTGGTTTATAGTAATAAAATGTGAATGAAATGAGTTGGTGGAACGTGAGACATACTTATCATTTATGGTAGTAAAAATGAATTGTGACAATTATTTTGGGATGAAAAGAGTAATCAGTCGTAACTCAAATACTAATGTTATAAGCATTACACATCAAAACCCCCTAATTAAATATAACCATGAAGTCAAACCAAAATGATAAAATTTATGGATTCCAATGCAAGTAAACTTGTCCCACAAACTGTGTAAAACGATAAATACCTCTCCAGTTTGTGGATGTGAGTGATAAAATAGAATATAAATAGAAAAGTCTAAAAAAAATTTACTTAAATATTCCCTCCACGTGGGACGTGACAGAGAGAGTACTACTAATTAAACTAATTTTGGTTAAGGGAGATAAATATCTTAATCAATTCCTTGTATGCACGGGAATATGGAGTCAAACAAGGCATGCCAAGATGTAGCTAGTGGATGAGCAGTGATGGCTGGCATAAAAAATTATGCATGAGCTGTGTGCATCATTTTTAAATTACTAATCATTCTTATATAATTAGTACTGATCATACACTTTAATTCGCACGAAAAAGAAATGGCAGAAAATGTTACGAGCGTTTGTGTTACCGGAGCCGGCGGCTTTATCGCATCGTGGCTCATCAAGCTTCTCCTCTCTCGCGGCTACGCCGTTCATGGCACCGTCAGAAATCCCGGTACTCTCTCTCTCTATGTATATATTTATGATGCACAAGATTGGTTATTATAAGAACGTACTAGTAATTATTTGTGAACGACACGAGTTTTGATATTACTAATTTTGGTGTTTAGACCAAAATGAAAATGAGAATTGTTTTTGATGGATAAAGTATTTACATATGATGCATGGGATGGTTATTATAAGAATGTGATTACATTATTTAAAATACTCTATTCGTCCACAAAAAGTAATCTCATGGACGACACGAGTTTTAATATGTAACTACAATGCAGGGGACGAGAAAAATGCTCATTTATGGAAGCTTGAGAATGCAGCTGAAAAGCTCAAACTATTTAAAGTGGACTTGATCGATTTTGATTCCATTCTTGCAGCTGTTAGAGGGTGTGAGGGAGTTTTCCATATTGCTAGCCCTGCTACTACTACTGCTGCAAATCCCGAGGTTCATTCATCTCTCAATAATCAAATCAAATCGAAATATTGAATTCAATTTTTTTTGTTCTTTACTTAGGACAACCTTAATTTGAGTATTGATAGGTGGATATAGTTGAGCCTGCTGTGGTAGGCACTCTCAACGTCCTCAAAGCGTGCTCGGAAGCAAAGGTGCGACGTGTGGTGCTCGTGTCGTCGTATGTTGCAGTTGTGGTGAACCCTAGTGCCCCCAAGGGTAAGGTGTTGGATGAGGCTTGTTGGTCGGACAAGGAATTCTGCCGGAAGACTAATGTGAGAGTTTTGTTTTAAGCAGTTTTTTTTTTCTTCCTATTTTAACCGACCAAATCTGAGTGTAGAACTGGTATTGTTACTCAAAAGTAGCTGCCGAGGCCGAGGCTCGGGACTATGCAGAGACAAACGGGGTCGACTTGGTCTCCGTGTTACCCGGCATCATCTTTGGCCCTATGCTGCAGCATACACCAAATGCTAGCAATTTGATCTTACTTAACTTCTTAAAAGGTGATTAATAATGGTTCTCTATTTACATTTATGACGGTGACTCAAAAGCATGATCTGTGGGTGTGTGTTAGGTTTTCAAATAATTTGATTTTTCAACCATGTTCATACCCAGGAGGGGACGAGGTAATGGATAATTATCTACATATGATAGTAGATGTACGTGATGTAGCCGAAGCTATGATATTAGCATTCGAGACACCTAATGCCCGGGGTCGATACTTATGCACGTCTCACATGATCAAAAACGAGGATTTGGTTAAGAATCTCAAGGAAATCTATCCCGATTACAACTACCCCAAGAGGTAATTAATAATCTTTTCATAACGATCATACGTCTGTATTGCATTGTACGTCCCATAATGGTTCGTCTCATCTCGTCTCGCAGCTTTAAAGAAGGCATTGAGGTTCCGCTAGTGAGTTCGGAAAAACTGCAGGGACTTGGTTGGAAATATAAGCCATTGAAACAAACTCTGGTTGACACTATTGAGAATTGCAAACAAGTTGGCCTTCTCTGATTTCGTCATTGTTTCAAATTGTGCTGTTCAATAACATGGGCACCAATTGTTGTACTTTGAATCATTGTTACTTTCGATTCTCTATATGATAATAAAATGCAACTTAATTATACAGGGGCATGCCAACATTGATATTTGAGTATAATGAGTTAGATTAGCTTACTGAAAATGCTTTGTAATTTTCAATTCAACATTGAAATACTCTTACAAACAACGCAGTTTCATAAGTGTTTGATTTCTGGCTCTTTAAGTCTCATTGCGAAAGTGTTTTTTGTAATGAGTGTGCCATCACTTTGCTTACCTTCCTCGAAGAATATCCAGAGAGAGCGAACCGTTGGGAGGCAAAGCTGAGGGACATTGCTCATGAAACTGGAGATTTTATCCAACAATTTCTGTGGAGGCAGGCATATTTTGGAGAGGACAAAATATCAAGATTGAAATTTGAAGAGGAGTTCAGAAATGTAATGGAAAAATTCTGTTTAATTGCTGGAGATGTGATGGACGAGCGACCTGCTTACCCCTCTCATTCTCTCTCACCATCAGCATCATCAAGAATTGCACCAACTCCCAATGGTGTGGCCATTGGTTTAGATGATGATGTGATGGCAATAAAGGATAGGCTTTGTGGTCTCTCTTCCAAACTCAAACTCATACCCATATTGGGAATGGGTGGCATTGGCAAGACCACTCTTGCTAGAACTGTTTATGAAGATCCATTAATCATGTATCGTTTTCATATTCGTGTTTGGCTTACAATATCACAAGATTACAATGCACGGAAAGTTCTTTTAAGTCTTGTAGATTCGATGAAACTGATGGAAGAACATATGCCAAGATTAGAGATGGATGATGTTTCAATACTGGCGGAGAAAGTGTATAAAAACTTGAAGGGTAGGAAGTATCTCGTGGTAATGGATGATGTGTGGAGCACAAAGGTTTGGGATGATGTAAGGAATGTATTTCCGGATGATGGCAATGGAAGTCGAATCATGTTAACTACAAGGCTAGCGGATGTTGTCAAATGAAGAGGCAAAACGGCTAGTAGCCACATTCCAAGTACCAACTAATTGGTAATTGTTGTTGCATTTAATAGGTAGTATTTACCTAGACAAACAATAAATTAGTGGGAGTTTCTAAGAGTTGTAATATCCCTATAAAAGGGAATGTGCTACATCAAACAATTCATAACAGAAAATTACAAAACACTTGTCTTCTCTCTAGCCACCATGAATCTTCTTCTACTTATCGCCTCTCTCGATTACCATCTTTAAGCTGGTATCAGAGCAGGTTAAAGTGGTGTGGGACTCAGAAAATTCTCATCACCGTCCCGGATATACCTTTCCCGGCCTTTTTTAAAACCTGCAAAAACCAGAAAATAGCCATGTCAGAATCTGACCCAGAAACTACAAACATCAACCAACCTTTGGTGAGTTTTCCAGGGGAATTTGCTGCCCAATTGGCTGAGTTCCTCAAACAGATCAATAAACCACCACCTCCTCCCTCAAACCAACCAGAATCATTGGGAGAGGTTCATGTCCAAAGTAAGCTCAATGGGGATAATTATCCCCTATGGAAAAACCTGATGGAACGAGCCATAGGAGGCAAGGGTCTGTTGTCTCACATAAATGGAGTAACCGACCCCCCTCCAGCCAATCATCCCAGTTACCCCAAATGGCAACAGAGAGATTACTGCTGCTATAACTGGATTATCAACAACGTCGAAGCAAGTCTCATCAATGAAGTTTCACAATACGCGACGGCCCGAGACCTATGGGAGGGTCTGGCTATCACGTACGCAAGCGGAGCCGATCCATTTCAAGTTTCAGACCTACACAGACAGGCATACAACATGAAGCAAGGAAACATGAGTCTCGAATGCCTGTGGAACAAGTTTCAAAGCCTCTGGATCTCTATCGATGAAAGGGATCCGAATCCTATGGATACCCCATCAACAATAGAGAAATATAACAAAATCATACAGAGACATAGGCTATATCAATTTCTATGGGCCCTAGACGACAGATACGATACCATAAAGAGGGAGATCTTAAACAAAGAGCCGGTACCCACAGTAAGAAACGCATATGCAATGGTTAGGCGTGAATCAGCCAATGAGCGGGTTCTCAAACCCACAGGCGACTCACAAGAAACAGGAATCGGTGCCGGATTAGCAGCAATCGACCGGAGCAGACCACCGCCGCCCAAATTCCACCAAAACGTCGACAAAAACAAATTAACATGCAGCCACTGTGGAGGGAAGAAACATACCGCCGAAACATGCTTCCATCTCCATGGATTTCCCGATTGGTGGGAGGATATGAAGAAATCGAAACAGAATCGGAACCGAAATGGAGGAGGCAGGGCGACGGCGGCATCAGCAATCGGCGACCGAGCTACCAACGCCGTCAACATAGCGGGCAGCTCCAACAAGCCGAAACCGACGGGGATTAACCGTCCGACGAACAGCAACGGAAATAACGAAGAAACAGCAACGGCGTCAGCCGCGGTCGCTCGGGCTTGGACAGAAGGTAACCATACCACCGGCGGCCCCACCTTATCACCGATTGGAGACAAATCGGAGAAGGAACCAGGAAATCATAGAGATGGAAGAGAGAAATCGATAGTGTCGAGAGAGGGAGTGGAGACGGCGGGTTGTAGGGATTTAGGGTTCTCCAAATTCAAAATCGACCCCCAACCCTCTTATAAATCCTATTTTAAACCCCATTCCCATAAATCTACCCAAAACTACCCCAAAACTTCCAATATCTCCAGAAAATACCCCAAAACTTCAGTAAAACACCAAAATCACCCCGATTTTCCTAAACAATTGCAAAAATACCCCGACACTTTTCCAGATTCCGAAATTACCCCGACCAAAACAAATGATCTTCTTTTTCAGCCTACTATTCCGTGCCACAACTCTTTTAAAGCCTTAGCCTTTACCTCATCCACCACTGTTGCAAAGAAATATAGTCAGTGGATTTTTGATTGTGGTGCTACCGATACAATCTCTTTTGATCCAACAGATTTCCTCCACATATCTAAGCCTACCAAAGCCTATGTTCAAACTGCCGGAGGGGATTTAGCTCGAGTAGAGGGGGCGGGTACCATTGATATTTCTCCAACTCTCCGGCTCTCTAACTGCCTCCTCGTTCCAACTTTCTCAAATAAGCTTTTATCCGTCAGTCATGTGACAAAGGAGCTAAATTGCAAGTTACTGATGCAACCTCGTTTTTGTATATTACAGGATACCAAGACGGGGACGATAGTTGGGCGTGGCACTGAACGAAGTGGACTGTACTATGTGGATGAGATAGCTCAACAAAGTACGGCATTACTGACTCATGGATCAACTACAAGGAAGACTTGGCTTTTACATCGTCGGTTAGGACATCCTTCTATAGGATATATGAAAATGTTGTTTCCTAAAATTGCTTCTAGCATGCACTCTCTTGATTGTGAAACTTGTCATCTAGCCAAAAGCCACCGTCACTCTTTTAAGCTTAATAATACTCGTGTGTCTACCCCGTTTTCCTTAATTCACTCGGATGTGTGGGGTCCTGCCCCAATCCATGGGGGTCAGGGCTTCCGATATTTTCTCCTGTTTATTGATGATTTTTCCCGTATGACTTGGGTATATTTCTTAAAACATAAATCTGAGGTTTTCGACAAATTCACCCAGTTTTACAGTATGGTCCAAACTCAGTATAAACAAAATATCCAGGTCCTACGGTCTGACAATGGGGGGGAATACATAAATGCCAACATGAAAGCTTTCTTTGTTGAAAAAGGCCTCATTCACCAAACTTCTTGTGCTTATACGCCTGAACAAAATGGGGTAGCAGAGCGAAAAAATAGGTACATTCTAGAAATCACCAGAGCTCTCCTCATCGAATCTAAAATACCCACACATTTTTGGCCAGAAGCTATAGCAACATCGGTGTATCTTATGAACCGTCTCCCCACAGGTATCCTCAATTTTAAAACTCCCGTCGATACATTTATCAACCATGAAGTCATACAAAAACCAACCCATCTCACTCTTGAACCAAAAGTCTTTGGTTGTACGGTTTTCGTCCACATTCCCAAACATGACCGTACCAAATTCTCTCCTTGTGCCGTTAAATGTGTTTTCCTTGGATATGGGGTTAATCAGAAAGGGTACCGCTGCTATGACCCTGTGACTAAACACATGTACACAACTATGAACTGTGACTTTGTGGAAACCGAATACTACTACAGCCAACCTAGCGGTCAGGGGGAGAATGAAACACATAGTCGAAATAGTGACCCACTAAATTGGCTGTATATCCCAACAGAATCAACCACCCATCAACCCAAATCTGTCCAAGGGGGAGATGAGTCAAGGGAAGGACCCAAACCTATCACAGAAGAAATTGTTGAAGAAAGTCATACCAACGAGCTATCACAGTCCACTAGTCAGTTCATGGAAGTCGAGGAGACCACCCAACCATCAACCTCGTCTGAAAATCCTGAGGTAAACAATTCTGAAACCAACACAGTTCCATTGGAAATCACTAACATTGACAGGATAAGCCGGGAAGGAGACACCGGGAGTGGAAACGACAATAACAAGCAGTATGATCTACCATACAGAAGTACAAGGGGAATTCCTCCCAAGAGATACTCTCCGGACTGGAAAGGGAGAAAAACAAGATATTCAGTGGCAAACATCGCTCAAGGACACCTCACTGAAATGGCCCGAGCATTCGAGGTAGCCCTATATGAAGAAGAAGAAATTCCCCAGTCTTTCCAAGAAGCAGTCAAGCACAAACATTGGAGGGAAGCCATGAAGAAGGAGGTTGATGCTCTGATCAAGAATGGAACATGGGAAAAGTGTACTCTTCCAGAGGGAAAAAAACCAGTCGGATGTAGGTGGGTTTTCACCATCAAAAGACGTGCAGATGGATCAATCGAGAGATACAAGGCGCGATTGGTGGCTAAAGGATACACTCAAGTTTATGGGATTGACTACGATGAAACTTTCTCCCCAGTTGCCAAGCTTGATACTATCCGAGCATTGTTGTCAGTTGCAGCTTGCAAGGATTGGTCACTACATCAGTTGGATGTGACTAATGCCTTTCTTCATGGAGAATTGGAAAAGGACAAGGAAGTCTATATGACAGTTCCGCCAGGATTTGATGGCGAGTTTGGTCCTGGACAGGTGTGCAGACTGAAGAAAACCTTGTACGGTTTGAAACAATCCCCGAGAATATGGTTTGGAAGGTTTTGCCAAGCAATGATCAAACATGGATTCAAACAGAGCCTTTCTGATCATACACTCTTCACGAAAAGGCGAGGGGATAAGGTTACCTGCCTTATCATCTATGTCGACGATATGATTATCACAGGAGATGATACAGAAGAAATCAATAACCTCAAGACCAATCTGTTCAAAGAGTTTGATATGAAAGATCTTGGCCCCCTGAAATACTTCTTGGGAATAGAAGTTTTGAGATCAGGGCATGGAATATTTCTAAGACAGAGAAAAATATGTTCTCAATCTACTGGCAGAAACAGGCCTTTTAGACTGCAAACCAGGGCCGACACACAATGGTGCCAAACATGGGCTTAAAATTTGTTGAACGGAGCTGAGTCTGCATATCGATAGAAAGATCAAAGGCTAAATTTGGAAAAAATTACTTTTATCAATCCTCTCACATACCATACATACATTGCTTATGCAGTTGAGAAGTTGGTTGTCATTCAATGCACCAACCCCAGAAAACAATGGAAGGCTCCTTATACCTAATTGTGAGGTACCTCAAGGGAACTCAAACTTTTTGAATATTCTTAAAATAAGGGAAGGATCTTGAAAAGTGGATGGCTATACAATGCTGAGTGGGCCCAAGTAATCCCTGTCGATAGAAAATTCAAACCCGGATACTTCACATTTAGTGGAGGCAACCTGGTCACTTGGAGTAAGTAATAGCAAAAAGTCGTTTGCCCCTATCCAAGGTGCTGAAGCAGAGTTCCGAGGATTAAAATGGGCTCATGGAGAATTATTGTGGGCGTTAAGCAGATTCTACGGAGATCGGTTTTTTCCCCAAACCGTAAGAGTAGGCTATTCTGCTAAGCTAAAGCAGCAATCAGTCTATCAGAAATCCAAGTACACATGACAGAACCAAACATGTCGAGGGTCGACCGCCACTTCATTACAGAAAACCTGGAAGGAGGAATTATAGAGTTCCCCGTTTTGTTCCATCAGAAAAACAGTTGGCTGATATTCCTAACTAAGGGCAGTGAAATGCAAAGAGTTTTAGAGAGTATTTGTTCCAAGTTGAAGAACAATCGAGATACCGGTCGCTCAACTTGAGGGGGAGTTTCAAAAAATGATATGAAAAACTGCTTAGTATCCACTTCCACGTACCACAAATTGGTATGGTTTTGTTGCAATTTAATAGGTAGTATTTACCTAGACAAACAATAAATTAGTGGGAGTTTCTAAGAGTTGTAATATCCCTATAAAAGGGAATGTGCTACATCAAACAATTCATAACAGAAAATTACAAAACACTTGTCTTCTCTCTAGCCACCATGAATCTTCTTCTACTTATCGCCTCTCTCGATTACCATCTTTAAGAGATGTAGCCGTTTATCCTGACTTGAGTAGTCCTCCTCATGAGATGAGGTTCATGAATGATTCTCAAAGTTGGGATTTGCTCAAGCTAAATGTGTTTGTGGATAGAAATTGCCCACTGGAATTGGAGGATGTTGGGAAAAAGAATGCAAGAAGTTGTGGGGGACTACCCCTTGCTGTTGTCCCGGTTGCTGGATTCTTGTCTGAAGTTAATAAGAATCCATCTTCTTGGGAGGAAATTTCCGAAAATGTGAATCCAATTGTTGGTCAAGAATTGGAGGGGATACTATCTTTGAGTTATACGCACTTGTCTCATCATCTGAGGTCATGCTTTCTGTTTATGTCAATGTTTCCTAAAGATGTAAGTATCCGTGTTTCAAGGCTAATCAGATTATGGTTAGCTGAGGGATTCTTGAAGCATGAACATGGATGTAGAAAAAGCTTGGAAGAGGAGGCGGAGAAGTATTTGGAGGATCTAGTCAAGAGAAATCTTGTAACTGTGACCAGTAAGAAGAGTGATGGGAAAATCAAGTGTTGCAGCCTCCGTGCTATGGTACGAGACTTGTGCATAAGGAAAGCCCACGATGAGAGGTTTCTTCGTGTTCTCGATGGTAGTGTTGTTCGACAGGGCACCATAAATGAGAGGCACATCAGTTTCATAAATGGGCAGCACACTACTCCTGGGCATTCTTATATGAATAACATTTGGGCTCCAACCATCCACACCATTCTATACTTCCATCTTAAGAACTTTCCTGGTGTGACATCCTTTCTATGGTGCTATAGATTGCTTAGGATATTTGATGCCATGAGTGAAAACTCTATTTCACTCCCTTCAGAGGTATTTGATTTGTTTCATTTAAGATATCTTGCTTTAACATGTCCTTCAATTCCATCAGCCATATCTAATCTCATGAATCTTCAAACCTTGATCATCCTTCCAATCTCTCTCATTGTTTCAACATTTTACAATTGGAAAAGATATTGGCCTAGTAATTGTGATCCATCATCTCGTTTCTCATTACCATTGGAAATTTGGAGGATGCCGCAGTTAAGGCACCTTATACTCCACGGCCTTATACTCTACCTCTTCCCCCAAATGGATCGAATACTTGTCTAGAAAATCTTCAAACTCTTTCATACATCAAGGAACTCCACTGCAATGAATGAGGGGCGGCCATTTATGATTCCTTTTTCTAACACTCCCCCTCAAGTTGAGCAACGGTATCTCCGATACTCAACTTGCCCAGAATTTCTTTGAAGACTTTAGGACTCAACGCCTTGGTTAGTATGTCTGTAAGTTGTTTCTCAGATCGGACAAATGGAAATTCGATGATGCCGCTTTCAAGTTTTTCTTTGATGAAGTGACGATCAACTTCGACATGTTTCGTTCTGTCATGCTGTACTGGATCCTCTGAAATGCTGATTGTTGCTTTATTGTCACAGAAAAATTGACTTTTCCGTGGAGGAAAGCCGATTTCTGTTAACAACCTCCTAAGCCAAAGTATCTCCATCAGGCCACTTCTGATCCCTTGAAATTCTGCTTCTGCACTTGATAATGCTACAACTTTTTGCTTCTTGCTTCTCCAAGTGACTAAGTTATCCCCAACAAAGGTAAAATATCCTCCAGTGGATTTTCTATCGACTGGATTGCTTGCCCAATCTGCATCGGTGTATCCATCAATTTCTAAAGCTTTCTTCTTTTCTAAGAATATCCCATAACTGATTGTTCCCTTTAAATATCTCACAATTCTCATGACAACATCCATATGGTCTTCCTGAGGCTGATGCATGAATTGACTGACAAATCCAACTGCATATGTGATGTCGGGCCTAGTATGAGAAAGATAAATAAGTTTACCTACTAACCGTTGATATCTTTCACGGTCTGTAGGCTTAGCTCCATCCACAATCTTCAATCCATGGTTGGGTACCATTGGAGTTTCAGCAGGCTTGCAGTCCAGAAGGCACGTTTCAGCTAACATGTCAAGTACATACTTCTTCTGCCTTAGGAATATTCTGTGATTGGATCTCAACACTTCAATTCCTAGGAAGTACTTTAAAGCTCCCAAGTCCTTCATTTCAAACTCCCTGAAAAGATTCTCCTTTAGATTTTGGATCTCTTCGGCATCATCTCCTGTTATGATCATGTCGTCAACATAGATGATCAGACATGTCATTTTGCCGTTCCTCTTCTTTAGGAATAGTGTGTGATCTGAATGGCTCTGTTTGAAGCCATGTTTGAACATTGTCTGACAAAATCTTCCAAACCACACTCTGGGGGATTACTTTAACCCATAAAGGGTCTTTCTCAGTCTGCACACCTGTCCTTTTCCAAATTCTTCACAAAAACCTGGGGGACCTCCATGTAGACTTCCTTGTCTTTCTCAAGTTCTCCATGAAGAATGACATTTGTAACATCAAACTGGTATAATGGCTCAAATATATGTATAAAAAATGTTGATGATTAATATATGTATTTATAGTGTGATAAGGGAGTGGCTGTCTTTTTTCAGTGTATAATTTGGTGTTATATGGGCTTTTAAATCCTTATCATACAAATCATTAGACAAACCAATTGTAAGAAATTGAAGGGTTGGGACTTAAATTAGAGGAGTATTGTGCTCTAATATTCACACAAGAAATCGAAACATTTTTGTGTTCTAAACATGGAAGATTAAGATAATAAAAGAAGTGTTTAAAATGTATGGTAAAGAATTGAAAATGTTAAAATACATGTTGCATGGCCTTTGCTTCTTGTTTAAAATGGCTCAATGTCAAAAGCCCAAGAAGTAGTTTTATAATCATTCTTTAAAATGATAATTTTTCAAGCCTTCAAATCAGTTAAAACACAACACAATATTTGAATCTCACTCTGCATACAGTGAGCTCATTAGCCTTCTTCTCCATGTCCACCATCTCCACATACAAATTACAATCTCAAGGCTTCATTGATCTCACGTGTTTGTGAATAGCCAGTAATCAGCATCGTATATAAGATGTCATATCCTGTTCAGTCATTTCACCGAACACTTTGCGTGCACTCTCCATATCAGTACCAACGACGGACGGAGGTGGACCCCACCGTTGATCCAATGGAAATCCCTTTCCTTTCATTGTTGTACACAAATAGTAAGTCTTCCACTAATACCAAAGTCTTCCATGACTCACAATCCTATCGCTTTCCTCCTCGTCTCTCACATCTCTAAAATAACAAATCGAGCTCCGGCCATTGCGCAGTAATGGCAGCTTATGCCGCTCTTGTCTCCCTTGCTCAAACCACGACTCGTTATACAAATCATGCCAAGTCTCAGTTCTCTATCGATGCAAAACAAAAAATTGGATCGATTTACGACTATGCAATTATGTTGCTTACCTTCCTCGAAGATTATTCAGAGAGATCCAACCGTTGGGAGGGCAAGCTGAGGGATTTAGCTCATGAAGCTGAAGATATTATCGAACAGTATATGTCCCATCTGTCATATAACAGATGGATTAAGCCATCAGAGTTGAAATTTGAAGACCAGCTGAGTAATGTAACTCAAAAATTAGGTTTAATGGTTGGAGATCTGATGGAAAATCTACCTGCTCACTCTCCTCTTGATGTCTCATCATCATCATCGTTGTCATCATCATCATCATCAAGAGTTGCACCGGCTGGAAAAAGTAGGGTGGTTGGTTTAGATGGCGATGTGATAGCAGTGAAAGAGAGGCTATGTGGGATGTCATCAAAACGACAAGTCATCTCCATACTGGGAATAAGTGGTATTGGTAAGACCACTCTTGCTAAAACTATTTATGATGATCCACTTATCGTAGAGTATTTTCATATCCGTGTTTGGATCACAATATCACAAGATTTCAATTGGCCTAAAGGCCTTTTGGGTGTTCTAGATTCAATAAACTTGATGGAACAACAATTGTGCTTAGATGATAAAGATTCAAAGGAATTTGGGGAAGAGCAAATGGGTAGGGGTAGTAGGGGTAGTGACGAGACAGATGATTTTACAAAAGTGTACAAAAAGTTAAAGGGCAGGAGGTATTTGATTGTAATGGATGATGTTTGGAGCTCAAAGATTTGGGATGAAGTGAGGAACGCATTACCGGATGATAATAATGGAAGTCGAATTGTGTTAACCACAAGGCTACCGGATGTAGCTGTTTATCCGGACTCCACTTGTGCTCCTCATGAGATGAGGTTCATGAACGGTTCTGAAAGTTGGGATTTGCTTAAGGGAAGGGTGTTTGCAAACAGCGATTGTCCACCTGAATTGGAAGATGTTGGGAAAAAGATTGCGAGAAGTTGTGGCGGACTACCCCTTGCTGTTGTCTTGGTTGCTGGAATCTTGTCTGAAGTTAACAATAATCCATCTTCTTGGGAGGAAATTGCTGAAAATGTAAATCCAATTGTTGGTCAGGAGTTGGAGGAGATACTATCTTTGAGTTACATGCACTTGTCTCATCATTTGAGGTCTTGTTTTCTCTTCATGGCAATGTTTCCTGAAGATGAAAATATCCGTGCTTCAAGGCTTATTAGATTATGGGTAGCTGAGGGTTTCTTGAAGCATCATAGTGGATATAGTAAAAGCATAGAAGAAGAGGCAGAGGAGTATTTGGAGGATCTAGTCAAGAGAAATCTTGTAACTGTAAATAGTAAGAAGAGTGATGGAAAAATCAAGTGTTGCAGCCTCCATGATATGGTTCGAGACCTGTGCATAAGGAAAGCGCATGATGAGAAGTTTCTTCGTGTTATCCATGGTCATGTCATTCCACAAAGCATGATAAATGAGCGACGCATCAGTTTGAGGCTTTCTAGTATAGCTGACATTTGGTGCCCAACCGCCCATTCCATGCTATGCTTCGAAATCCAGAGTTTCCCTAGCTCACCAACCTTTCTAAGACGTTTCAGATTGCTTAGGATATTGGACGCTGTGAGCCAAAGATCAAAAGAACTCCCTTCCCAAGTATTTGAGTTGTATCATTTAAAATATCTTACTTTAGTTTGTTCTTATAATGTTCCCTCACCAATATCTAATCTTGTGAATCTTCAAACCTTAATCATTCTTCCAACTTCAGACATGCCTTCAGCCTCTACCAAGCCTAAAATAATTTATGCAAGGAAAATACATGGAGATTGGGAGGATGTCTCAACTAAGGTATCTCATTTCTATCTGTCATTGGAGATTTGGAGGATGTCTCAATTAAGACATCTTATTTCCCATTGTCCTTGTATCCTACCTCGTCTTCCAGATGGATCAAACCTTCCTCTAGAAAATATCCAAACTCTTGCCTACATAAAAGATGTTGTGTGGACTGAAAAGATCTTGCAAATGATTCCAAATGTCAAAAGATTGGGACTTGTGTACGAAATTTATAAAAGGTGCGACCTCCACCTTCTCAAGCATCTCCATCACCTTCAAAAGTTGGAACTATTTGGGCCTCGCAGTTGTTTTTGGGTGGGGCAGTACAACCTACTTACTATACCTAGGACACTTAAAAAGTTGACCTTGCAGGGTGGTAAATTTCCTTTTGAAGATATGAGCATTATTGGTTCATTGCCTAATCTGCAAGTGTTTAAGCTAAGAAATCAACCTTTTGGTAAAACGTGGGAAACAACTGATGGAGAGTTTCCTCAGCTGAGATATTTGCTAATTGAGAAATCAGGTCTCCAGCACTGGATAACTGAGAGCAGTCACTTTCCAAGACTAAAGCACTTAGTGCTTCGTTTTTGTGAGAGCTTAAGGGAGGTTCCACAAGGTATAGGAGAAATACCGACACTAGAATTGATTGAAGTGGATTCTAGTATCAAGTCTCTTTTGAAGTCAGCGAAGCAGATAGCTGAGGATCAACAGAGCTATGGAAATTATGATCTTCATGTTCGTGCCTCCTATTTCAGTCTTGATGAGGTTAGAGATCTATCTAGCCTTGGATAATTAGTACTACTTCTTATGTATCTATGAACATGACTAGGATTTAAGCTACACAAAATTTGTCAAAATAAATCCCATATCCGAAGCAGTTCCTCCATGTCATCTTGTAACTTGATGACTTGGCCAGAAATATACTCACTTTTATGTGGAACTGATGTGGATTCATATCATATTCTATCGTGTTTCCCATAACCAATAATTGAACTTTATTATAATTGAAATTTATTATAATCTTATTGTAGATTATGATGAGGGAGCGGGAGCAGCGGTGGAGGGAGCGGGAGCGGGAGCGGCAGCAGAGGCAGAAGCTTCTGTAGAGACACACAAGGTTGGCCTAGAAGATTTGTATTCGCACACATAAAACGAACTGAAGCTCTTCTATTTGTAGCTTTTGTTTCTCCCTCGGTTGGATTTCTACACAAATGCCTCTTTCTAAATAGTACATAAGCAAACATTATTATGCGTGTATATTTGTTTGGATTATTACTTGGATTTGACAATGACTGATTTGGTATGTATGGCTTCGACATCTTATGATATTTAGGCAGGTGGATGATTGTCATTAATTCTTTTTCCTAAATGTCTGTCTTTTAATGGAGAATTTACCTGATCTACTGTGGAATAGGTTATCTTTTCTAACATATTAGCGAAGTGATGACTTTTTGTATTTTATGCTGAGAAAAATAGAGGCAAATATATAAACTGAGTAACAAAATACTAAGGGGTTTTTTGGTTTTGTAATAATGTGCTGATAGACACTTCTATCTGCACACTACAACTGTTTGTTTTTCATGTTTCCGTTTGTTGTAGTAGCATACGGCGTGTTTTCTGAGGAGGTGGATCAAGCCCTTCACGGTTAGCTGGTCTATCCGACTCGCAAAATTTGATAGGTGTCCATCATGATTTCGAGTGTTTTTTTCCGCGAATCAACAGATCTTTTTCTGGTTTTGATTTTTTTTTTATTTCACCCTTTACTCCAATCTGTAAATTGTTTTTGATGAGGGAAATCAACCAGAGTATTTTTTGCGTGGACATACAATGCATTACAAACGTATGATCATTACACTTCAACTAGATCACACACATCTACCACTAGATCGGGTTTGGAGTCGCTACAAGGATAAATGAAGAACCATTATTAATACCTTTCAAGAAGTTGAGTAACATCCAACTGCTAGTCATTTGGTGTATCCAATTTTTTCTTTTGCATCGGTGGAGAAGTGAAATTTGGCATAATTTGTATCAACTGTAGTTTGAGCAAGGGAAGCAAGAGCGGCATAAGCTGTCATATTGAAAGAGAGAGGAGAAAAAGATTGTGATTTTGCTAATCAACCCAGAAAAATGGGGAAATATTAGAAAATTAAATCAAATCAGTTATTTTTATTTCGTATATAGTCGGGAGGAAGAACAGATTTTGAAATCCCAAGAGTACCCCTCAGCTTCACTCTATCCATTTCCCTCACTCTTCTTCTCCACCATTTCTCAATCCCCCAACAATGGAAGCCACTCTCTTCACCCTCCCCTCCTCCTCCCGCCTCCCTCCGCCCTCCCTCTCCCTCAAATCCCACTTCCGCAACCCCTTCCTCACCACAACCCACCTCCCCCCAACCCTCCGCCCCCAATCGCCGCCCCACCCCAAAATCCACGCCGCAATCAGCCGCACCAAGAAGGAAGAGACCGTCGAAAAGGTCAAGCAAGAGCTAGATTCCTGCCACCTAATCGCCGCCATCAGCTACAAAGGCCTCACCGTGTCGCAATTCCAAGAGCTCCGCACCCAATTGCCGGAGACCACCAAGCTCCTCGTCGCCAAAAATACCCTAGTTTACAAGGCAATCGAGGGCACCAAATGGGCGGCGCTGAAGCCCTGCATGAAGGGCATGAACGCGTGGCTCTTCGTCCACAGCGAGGAGATCCCGGCGGCGCTGAAGCCGTACCGGACCTTCCAGAGGGAGAAAAAATTGGAAGATAACGACTTCACCGGAGCGGTTTTCGAGGGGAAATTCTACGGGCCCGGTGAGTTCAAGGCGCTCGAGAATTTGCCTACCAGAGCTGAGGTTTATGCCCAAATTTTGGGGTCGATAAAGGGGCCGGCGTCGGCGGTGGTCGGGACGATTCAGGCGCCTGCGAGGGATTTGGTATTAACATTGAAAGCTTATTGCAAGAAATTGGAGGAGGAAGGCCAATGATGGTAATGTAATGGTTTTTTTGTGTGGGGTTTGGTTAAAGGGGAATTGTAGCATAATTTGTTTGTATAATTGATGATACATTTGATGATATTTTGTTTGTTTGAGGTATTATGCGAAATGTGTATGTGATTTTTGGAGCTTAGCTATGTTGGTTATTTGTGATTAGCTATGCTGTATAATGTCGAAAGATTTGAAATTTTAGAACGTTCGTGTTGATTTGATGTAGAAGTGATGCTCTTCTTGAGCTTAGGCTGAACTCGTTGGTTATCTTGTTTTCTTATGTGAACTAGCTATGTTGTATGATGTCGAAAGATTTGAGCCTTTAGAGAGTTCACCTTCCTTGATTTAGAGCCAATGCTCTTCTTGAGTGTAAGCTATAAGCTTGTTGGTTCTCCTGTTTTCTTCTGTAAACTTAGCAAGTGTAGTATTGTATAACCATTGTTCTCGAAGAATCTAGCTCTCTTAGTGTCGAAAGTTTTAGGCGTAGAGAGCTTGCTTTCCTTATTATACAACATTTCCTAAATCTTTTAGTTTACATTTGCTGAATAATGATCCCCAGTAGTTCTTTGAGTCCTGTGGTGCATTGACTGAGCTCTCGGGTGAACTTGGTTCGTTTTTCTGCTCTCTATGGCTTAAACACCTTCCAGATTTTGCATTAATCATCACATTGAAGTGTCTGTCTAAGTCTTGGCATCTCTTTTCAAGGCTCATACAGGAGTTATATGTAGGAACGAGCTCAAGAGTTGAGTGTCGTCCTGAGTAAACGCAGAAATGTTCATTCTGCGATCTGGGATTATGTTTACCTCATTAGCTGATTAGAATCTTCTTAGCATTTCTGAGCTTGATTTGTAACTTCTTGACATAAAAAATTGATCTCCACCATTCTCATTCACCATATATACTTCGTCCCGGCTGTGGATCGTGTTCTTGGTCGTTTTTTTTTCCGATCCAAGAGCACATTTTTAGTTTCATTAGTTTACTTGTATTACTCATCAGCATTAGCTTACCCCTGTTCTGTTGAGTTTGAATCTTTAAACTTTCTTGATTTTACCATACTGTTTGATCTTAATTCTTGAAGTTCTCTGTTTCTTACCTCGTTCATGGAATTCACCTTTTCTACTAGAAAAAATCACAATCAAAGGTGTTTTATTTATAAACGGTTTGTGGGAGTTTCATTGATAACGAGATGGTTTAAGATCTTTGTTGATCCATTGTAAAGAGGGTGCAACGTCTATACCAAGATTTTGAGTCCGTTGTGATCAAGTACTTACATAGAGATGAGAATTTTGCAGTTGATTTGTTGTCGTATTATGTCTATACTTAAGCAACACGATCGGCTTCATTGTATTCGGGATTTGTTGCATTCTTTGCCAAAAAAAATGATAAAGATAAAAGGAGTTGAACAATAACTTAAACAACACAATTTTATTAACAACCGATTCAAGTCCAACCATAACCATTAAGCTTGCTTAAAGTGATTTATTAACCAAAAATAAACCATTTATGCAAACATTAATTTCGCGTAAATTTATGATAACCCATTCTCTCAATACCCAAAATGCTTGCACACAAAAGAAAGAAAAAATAAATTTGAAGCTACACCAGCAAGTTAAAATTGTGGCCACTCCTTTGCCATAACGCGCGGTTTTAAGCATTACCAACAGAAGTCGCATTTTCTCTTCGGTATAAAGCGCGATTTCACACGATTTACTACCTACGGTGAAATTTCACCGAACCGGATAGAAAGTTCGCGATTTGTGAATCAAGCACTCTTTATATTCAACACTTGCACAAATCCATCAGCATTTGCACTTAGCTCCAAACTCAGCAAAATCAAAACCGAATAAGCTTGAAGAATAGCTTGGCGCCTTCGTTTCTTGAGCTCAGGAGAAGGTGGGCGGAGAACTGGGGGAGAAATGGACGATTACACGCGAGAAATGATGGATTTGAAAACCCTAGTTACACGTACTCTCGAGAAGAAAGGCGTTCTCGCCAAGATCCGTGTGAGCATTGCCGCTCTCCTTTTGTGTTAATGATTTTTCCTTCCTTTGCCATTTCTGATTTTTTACGTCGGGTGTTAGGGATTTGAATTGCTTGGGCGATCGGGTAAGTTTGAGTGAATTATCAAAGAAAGTTGTCATTTTGGGTGATTTATGAAAGAAATTGAGTGTAATTGCTGGTTTTCTGTAGCATGTTATGTTTCTAGATGCTTAACTATGCATTAGGCATTGCATTATGAGCATTTGATACATGATTGCATTTCGTATAAGTTTCTATGTGCACCTATCATGAAAGATTTTGGACTCCCTTGTGAAAGTTCTGTGTTTTCTGGTTTGTTAGGCTGAGCTGAGAGCTAGTGTATTTGAAGCAATCGAAGAAGAGGATAGAGTAATAGAGAAAGACGATGGGCTCCCTCCCGCTCTTCTGGGTAGTTGCAACGATCGTGCAAAGCAGCTCCACAACTCTCCTTCTGGTACATCTTAACATAAACATGTTCTCTTTCCTTCGGTTGTCGTGTACTTTGAAATAGAAATCTATAAGCAAAGTCCTCCCATTTTTGATGAACTTATGTTTACGTAGAGGCCGAGTATGGCTCTAATAGTGACTCTTCTCTTTACTTTGAACATTAAGTAACTCACATGTTCAACAGCGTTTAAAGTTTCATGGGCATTATTTCTCACATAAATGCATTTGTAAATTTCTGATGCTGTTCTGAGATTCGTGATATTAATCTTTTATTATCTTGTAATTGCAGGAAGACTTCTAACTGCGTTGATATGTGAATATTTAGATTGGGCTCAGTTAAACCATACCTTGAAAGTTTACTTACCAGAGTGCAACTTGGTACGGTCCTGGCATGTTTTTGCTTGTACTCTTGTTGTGTTGTTAGCTTTGTTTGTACAAAATTTTGATTTATCTTTCTGTTTCAGCCAAAGGATTCTTGGAAATCAGAATTAAGAGACTTTAGCAGCAAAAATGGATACGACCTTAATCGCAATGAAGACAGCAGACCTTTGCTTTTGGACGTTCTTGAGGGATTCTTGAAGTATGAGGTATGATGGAATCTGCTTCTTATGATTATTATATAAGCAAAGTAGCAAACTGAAAGTCCTACAAATGCTCTATCCATTTGCTGAAGATATTAGCTGGAGGTGTTAGCTTGCAGTTATTGTGGTAATGTAGCTGATGAGTGTTGCTGATGGTAATCTCGATTTTAATATGTGCTGTTGCAGAATTTGTCCCAAGGAAGGGGAAGCAACAGGAGATCGACTAATCCAGATACCGACTCTCTATCAAACATTGATCCTAGAAACATGAGGAGGACTTCACCAGCATCTGCAGCTGGCGGTTTACCTCCATTAGTAAGGTTTGTTGTGAATAAATCATTTCACTGCCATACTTTTTGTTGCTTAATTTGAAGTTTCATTTAATAACATCTATTTTGTGCTCATTTCAGGGGTCTTCCTTCTTCACAAACATCTGGTAAGTAGCTAAAGTATCTGAACTCAGTTCTGCAAAACAATATAATGTTGTACCTTCTAACTCTCCAATTTTCAGATCGTCGAGCTGGGTCATCTACATCTGGCTATAGGAAAGACGAATACAGTTGGAGATATGATAACGATGAACTCCCAGATGATGTACACAGGGCCTCAGCTGCACTAGAAAACCTGCAGTTGGATAGAAAAGCTCGAAATTTAACCAGCTCATGGAGGTTTGTTTCTAAACGCTGACCGTATGTCTCTTTACACCATCCTAAAGATCCTTGAATTGTGATTTTGAAATTTTACTACTATAGTGTAAACTTTGTACTGGATCCTGCTAGTGTTTCACTCTCGTGTAAGTGGCCAATGGAATCCTTAGGTTACAACATACAAAAAATTGATAAATGTAGTACCTTTAGCAGTCTTGTATGCAATACCATTTTCTAATCCCTCAGCCTTAATATTCAAGAGAATTGGGTTTCAAAACGGAACAGATGGAATTTTAAAAAGTGGCATCTTTGGGAAGTATTCAAAAGGATATTGATTTTACACATACAATTGAGCCTTCTCATCCAGGATGTTGAATACTTGTTAACCCTATTGGAGTTAGTTTTATTGTGTGTTACTGTTTTATTATGTCTATGGAATACGAGATTGTTTCATTGATTTGGTGACAGGCACGCTGGTGATGGAATGTCAGATGAAACCAGCTGAACAAACCACATAGCTGCTCGATCTTTGACATAGTCCATGAACAATTTTTTGCTGCACCAACAATGTTGCAAGATGATTCTATGTGAGATCAATATGTGTATTTTGTTCTTTCTTTTCATGTTACCATAAATCTTAATCCTAGTCTGGTTTCTTCTTATTTCATTTCTTTCCCTTGTCCTACTTCGTCGTTAATATTGTTAGTTTCGTGATTATGATCATGTAGAGTGTGCTAATTGTATAACTGATTATGTTTGAGCTAATGTAAGGCCTATTTCTAAGTTGCTCATATATACTCACTGCTTACATATCAAAAAGATTGGATTTTACTCTTTTATGTGTAGGAAACATCACAAGAACTATAATATGACAAGTTTTTGCAATGCTGTGCATTTTTTTTAACTCATTGACGGACTCTTTTTGGGAAGGTTGCTGCAAAAGGGCGGGTTTTTGCTGATCGGGGACTGGTTTGGTCAACAAAAATCCGCCCTTCGAGATGTAACTCGTCGTTGGAGACTAAGCCATTGATTGTGTGAAATGTGCTAGTCGGACAGGCCATTTTCCACGAAATTTTGCGGGTCCGGACTTTCGCGTATTGCACGATCAATGCGTGAGAATTCCCAGTTTAAGGTTCTCTGCTCATTAATAACACTATTAAATGGAGTATTTGAAAAATTACATGAATTTTGCTCTGTTCATGTGGTAGATTACCTAATTAGTTGAATTGAGAAGTTGATGAGACTTTCTTTTATTGTTTTAAATAAGTTTACTTTGTTTCCATAGTGGATAATCAAGTAATATAAAGAATAAAGAATGACTTCTAAAGGTCAAATTCCATTTTATAAAGAAGCCTCTTTTTAATTACTAAGTGCAATTATTCTAAGAATCAAGGAAACGAATATTCTCCTTTTTTCCCTATTAGAAGTGCAATTATTCTATCAATGAGATTGGTTTTACTTAGGGTCGGTTCGGTATCCGGAATTGGAATTAAATTGGAATTGGAATTCTATGGAATTGAAAAAGAACGTTTTCAATTGGTAGCATAAAAATCCTATCAAGATTATGTCGGTGAAATATATAGAATATCTCTATTACAATATACATTCAAAATTTGTCATAATGTAATAAATCAAATTCCATCCATTTATAATTGATAGTTCTATTTTTTATTTTAGTTCAAACATAAAATTAGTCTCGAGTCTGAAAGGTATAGGATAAATCTTCCATATAAAATTTGTTCATATTTATCAATTATATAATGTCATTTTCTCTGCAAATAAATAACATTGTTTAATTCACCGACGAAGACATGTACTATGATTTTGCAAGCCCTCCAATATCAAATTACAATATGAGTAAAAACTTTCAGAATAGGATAATTGAAAATAAATCTAAATTCCAAGATTTTTTTATATAATTTTCAAAATTTTGAATATACCAAAATTTGAGAAAACTAGGAGTACATGTTTTTCTGATAATTTGACATTATTTAGAAAATCGAAAATAAAATACTACACGAAATTATAACAGTACAAGAGCATCCGCAATGGGGACGGATGTCACAGCGGACATCTCGGTGGACACCAAAAAACACCTTCTACCACGTCTTAAGGACATCCCACTGCACTGCCATAAGGATATCCTACTGCACGAGAGCGGACATCCACAATAATAAAAATTCACAAATATGCAATTTACGGAATTAAAATTTTGACACGAACATGAGAAAATGCATCAATTTTATTTAAATAGTAAAAAACATACATAATTATTTTTTAAAAAATAAAAAATCGGGATGCCCGTCGTGGCACCGCAATAGCGGACGTCACAACGGACGTCGCTGGAGGCCGCGGATACGTCACATCCGCCGGGGATGTCGCGTCCGCCTCTCCCGACCCAATAGCGGACGTCCTGCGCGGATGCCGGGCACGCCGATCCGACGTCCGCCGGGACATCCGCATGCTCCATGAAAAAAATCCTATGCAAAAAGGCAATAATATAAAAAGCACGTGTTTTTCTGAAATCGCCCGTGCCTCAATTCGGTCGCTTTCCTCCTTCAACCTCACCTCCGTCTCCCCAACTCCAATCATCCCTCTCTCTAAATCGCACCGAATAATTCGTTGCTGAAATTTCTATCAACACGTGATTTCTCTCTCTCCTTTCTTCTCAGTCTTCAATGGCGGTATTGAGCCGCCTTATTTGGAGAAGAGCCGCTTCAGCTCGAAGTTTCTGCACGAAATCCGACCGACAATTACTCTCATCGCCTCTCTCTTCCGCGCTGCCCGCCAATGATTCCACGGGCAAGGGGAGGAACGTCCAGTGGGTGTTCCTTGGCTGCCCGGGCGTCGGCAAGGGGACCTACGCTGCCCGCCTTTCCAAGCTCCTCGGCGTTCCTCACATCGCTACGGGTGATCTCGTCCGCCACGAGCTCTCTTCCTCTGGCCCCCTCTCCTCTCAGGTCGATTGAATTAATTCAGTATGCACTGATCAAATTATTAAGGATTTGAGGTTTTCGGATTTGAGGTTTCTCTATCTCTCCGATTGTCAATTGAATTAATTCAGTGTTCAATGATCAAATTGTAGAGTTTTTAAGGTTTTATTGTTAAGAAATTGAGGTCTCTCTGTCTCTATCTCTCTCTGGTTGTCAAATGGATTAATTCAGCATGCACTGATCAAAATGTTTAGGATTTGAGATTTTCTTTGCTTAGGATTTGAGATCCATCTATCTCTCTCCGATTGTCAATTGAATAATTCAGTATTCACTGATCCAATTGTTTAGGATTTTGAGGTTTTATTGGATTAATTCAGCTTGCACTGATCAAATTGTTTAGGATTTTGAGGTTTTATTGGATTAATTCAGCTTGCACTGATCAAATTGTTTAGGATTTGAGGTTTTCTTTGTTAAGGATTTGAGTCTCTCTTTCCAATTGGATTAGTTTAGTTTGAACTGGTCAGCTTTTCTCAGTTTGTGCAGCTTCTATCATTGGTGGTGAATATTGTTGCTTTTTTTAAAAAAATTAGTGCTGTTCTCTACTGTATGATTTGAGCTAAGGCTTATTCTTTGATACAGATTATGATAATTAAGTTTGTAAAACGTTAATTTAGACAATCATATGATGATTAGATTCTGTTGTTAGCTCAAAGGATATAGTTTAAGCATGCTAAAGGTGGATTATTATCATTTCATATGAATAATTTAGATGGAATTGGCTTGTGGGAATCCATCTTCAATGCATTAATGTCGTATTTGGAATTATATTATAATTCATGTTCTTTGATATCTGTTTTTCTCTGTTGCTGTACTAGTTTTCTTTCCTTGTGCAGCTTGCAGAGATTGTTAACCAGGGGAGGTTGATCTCGGATGAGATTATCATAGACCTCCTTTCTAAGCGTCTAGAAGAAGCTCAAGCTAAGGGTCAAACGGGGTTTATTCTTGATGGCTTTCCTCGGACTGTAAGACAGGCGGTAAGCAATAGCTTTTGATAGGTTCGAGCAGAAAAAGTTACATTTGTGTGTGTTTTAATGAGTCTGCTAGCTTGATTGGCTCAGCGTTTTTGAAAGCTTTTATGAAACTCGCCATGCTGTGATCACTTATTGACTCTTTAAATATCTTAGCATGTGATAGTATTTTCTTCATTGACTTATATCCACTTTCAGATTGATCAATGTCTACACTTATTCATAGTATTAATGTATCCCCTCTCCATGTAGAATTTGAATTCTTTCTCATCATAAATGGAATGCTGCTATTAGAAGAGCTGCAAACTTCTTGTCATTATATGTTTCCTGAATGCTTTGTTGATGCAGGAAATTCTGGAAGACGTAACGGATATTGATTTGGTAATCAATCTAAAACTACGAGAGGAAGCATTAATTGCAAAATGCCTCGGGAGAAGAACTTGCAGCGAGTGTGGAGGGAACTATAATGTTGCCTGCATTGACATCAAGGGAGAAGATGGAAATCCAAGAATGTACATGCCTCCCCTTCCTCCTCCTCCACAATGTGAATCGAAACTAATCACACGTTCTGATGACAACGAAGAAGTTGTCAAAGAACGCCTGCGAGTATATAATGAACAGGTAATTTCCATACTCTGCATTCTTGACGACTTGATTGCCATGTCACGAGACTCAATACGTATACAGGACATTATATATGGTATGCATCTAACTGTAGACTCGTAGCTGCTTAGCGGGAAGTGGGATGGATACCTCTTGATAAATGACTATTTGATCGCTCTATAATGACTTTTAGAGAAGTCAATATCTTCAGCGTATTCAACTAGAAATATTTGAATTTGATTTTATGTGAATACTCTAATCTTGATACAGAGTCGACCTGTGGAGGACTTTTATCGCCTACGTGGAAGACTGTTGGAGTTTGATCTTCCCGGGGGAATCCCAGAATCCTGGACCAAGCTGCTTCATGTTCTAAATCTTGATGATCATGAACATAAAAGAACAGCTGCAGCCTGATCCCTGCAACGGCCAAGGCAGTTTCTCTACTCTAAGCAAACTCATTCTTCGCATGTGGTCTTCACGTGCATATTTAGTATCAGCCAAAACTTATATATACGTAGTCTAAGACGAAGGCTTCAAGTGTAGTTTATTCTTTCAAGAACATTCTAGAGTAAGTGGCTTAGCTACTTCTGGTAACGGGTTAATAACGTTATAATTATTTTTCACAGTTTTGTATTTGTTGATATGTAAGAGAACTGCCAATCTATGTTAGTTATACTTGCTAGTTATAATTCTTTGTTGATTTATTATTTTCTTTTCTAGATGTTATTCTCCCCTGCAGAACGCCCTATGTATCATCAAAACTGAGACTCATATCCAATGACAAAATAAATTACAATATAGTTTGAAAATATGGCTGTAGTTTAACAGATATTGACCCATTAGAAGGGCAACAAACACTGAGGTCTCATCTTGTGGAGCTTGTCAAAGGACAAAATATACTTCAGTATCGCAACAAAGCTCGATTCTCGACTTCAAAATTCGCAACAAAACTCAATTCTTGAAGCTCGTTTGTCGATTTCAAGTCTTACTCCCGGGATAGAAATATTCGACAATGTTATCCTTTATCCTGAACTGGAAATTATGAATCCTGCTTCTTGATTTGCCAGAGTCAACTCGAAGATTTCTGTTTGTAACAGTCAACTATCAACAAACAAAAGAGTAATCAGAAAATTTTCCAAAGAGAGCATATTCAGTAATCTACATAAATAGATAAAATATGACTGTTGTCTTCAACATTTATACCTGTCCATGAACATCTTTCGCCAAACCAGTAGCCAAAGGTTCGACCTTTATCACTATATCCGCCAAGTACTCCAATTGTAAAAGAAGGTTAGGTTGATCGACAGTCGAATACACATCTCCGTGGTTAAGAGCAATAAGCGAACAACCCTGTCCAAATCATCCGTAGTAAGAACATCTTCATAAAGCTGGGAGCAAAAAAGCAAAACAGAGAATTGCAAATGAAAACTCACAAACTGAGCTGCTAAACTGCAGCAGTAGCGCAGAAAATCAAGAACAAGGTCAGATGAGCCATTGGCATCCACTTCCATAAGAGAGACATCATCTATCACTACAGTGATGTGATGTGTGGCTTCGTGTGATCGAGAAACCTCTACTGCTTTCTGAACTTCTCCATACAAGGCAATGAGTATATCCTCGCTAGTCTTTCCTCGATTCCTATCTAACAATATCATACAATCAGTTTACATCAAATACTTTATCCAGTCACTCATTCACAAAGAGATACCACTACACTGCTAAGGAGATGTCTACTCTTTATGATAGAATGCATAGATAAAACATATGATCGAGTACTCGAAGGATTAGATGATCAAATGTTATACTATCTATTTATCCTATCACTGGAAGTAAACGGCCCCTAATCGTTGAGAAACACATTCAACATAAAATCGGAATGTATGTACTTCATTCTACTCCACATTCAAAATGCCCAGCAATATGTTTTCACCAATTTAGCATTTGTAATTCTAAACATCAGAAACCAACAAGCTAAGATAACCTACACGATTAAGCCCTAAAACTCGATTTTCGACATAGAATCCTCACCTAGATGATCCAATGCAAGCATGTCAAAGAACAGCAATCTCTTATTATCTCTTTGAACACTCAGATTGCAGCCCTGTAACAACAAGCAACCTCCTCTTCACAACTTTGGATTCAAGAATAGTAATGAAAAAATCCGAGCCTAATAACACACAAGCTGAAATTACAATTTTCACTAAGAAGCAGCAGGGGAGAGAAGGTTACCATTTTGCGGAGAACGCGATCGTAGTGAGAGAAAGGGTGAGAGAAGGAGAGAAACACGACGGCGTCGGAAGAGTGAGAGTGGAGAGCTCGCTTGAGCAAGTGGTGCACCACGAAAGCTCCGCTGGTCTCCACGCAGTCCTCCACCAGAATCATCCTTCCGCCGCCGGATGTGCCGCCGAGTGACTCGTCGAGAAGGTTAGACGGCGGAGCATTCGCCATTACTGCGCGAATTGAATGGTAATTTCTCTGGTTTATTTGGTACTAGTTGAATTATGCAGAAAATGGGGGTTTTGATTTTTCAAATTAGGGTTTTGGATTGAAATCAGAGCATTTTCAGTAATTAAGGCTCTCTCCTAATTTGAATTCTTTATTTATTTTTTAAAAAAACTATCTCGTAAATTATTTTTATTACCATTTGTAATTACTTATCCCACGAGACTACTTTTCAATTAATTTGGTGATAATATGGAACCGAGTTTTTCAATATGGGCAAAACGCTTAAAACAATATCTCTAGATATAATTAAAATGATATTGTTTTCATCATTATAATCAATTTCATAATTTTCCTTCTTAATTTGCATTTTTTACATCTTAATTTTAAGAGCATCCACAACCGTGCTCTTGCCAGTGAGCACGGTTGTGGGCCCGGACCCACTTTTTCTGCCTGCTCTCTAGCAAGAGCACAACACCCACAGCTGTGCTCTTCCGCTGACGAGCACAATTCAATTTAAAATTCAATTAAACAAAAACATTTCCATAATATTAAAATTCATTAAAAAAACCTAAATAATATTACAAATGACAAATAAAATAAAAACGACATAATAAAAATCCTAAAAATTAAAAATTACATAATTAAAATACTAAAAATTAAAAATTACATAATTAGACTCCTAAAAATTAAAAATTACATAATTAAAATCCTAAAATTTGAGATTGAGAGAGTTGTTTGGTATAGTGTCATTTTTTGTGTTTGAAGTGAGACTATTTATAGATGAAAGTATGAATTTTGGGGTAAAAATAATGAAAATAAATAAATTAAAAGTGTGGAAAAAATGGATATATTTTATTAGGAAGTGGGAAAATATTTTTTTATTAATTTTTGAATTTTTCAGATTTTTTTCGATTTTTTTAAAAAAATAATAAAAAAATGATAAATCAACGGGCTAATCAGAACATGCCACGTCGACGCCTCGTGCTCTTGCCGTTGGCTCGGACGTGCTCTTAGCTAAGAGCACGTCCGTGCCAGCGGCAAGAGCGCAGCGGCGGTGGAGCTCGTCCTTGCCAGCGGCACGGACGGACGGACGCCGTCCGTCCACCGTTGTGGATGCTCTAAGATCGTCCGTCCGTCCACCGTTGTGGATGCTCTAAGATTCACTCTATCCATCACGATGTGAAAGGGGTTAAAACTCTATTGTACTAATTCATTGTGCCATCTCATTAAATAAGCAGCTTAAAATCGTGAAAATAAGTTTTATAAAAAAAATATGAACTGTATTAAAAATTTAATTTAACTCGCATAGTTTAAAAGTTATGGAATAATAAAGTTTCTTTCACTTCATGATTAGTATAGTAGTATTTCTATATAACATCAGAACATTCGATTACACACTAATCCATGGATTCAATTCAAATTATCAATATATCTCCTCCAATATCAAGCCTAACTTTTTTTTATTCACAATTTGTGTAATTTATAAAGGACTTATTACCAGTTCAATAAAATGGTGACATGTGTTAAAAGAAAATTGAATTGTGTCCTCCAACTAATTAAATGAGCTATTATTTTATACACATTACATTTCCTTTTTCAAACAAATATTCATATTCTAGCATTTTCGGTTGTGACCAATTGTGGATAAATATAGTCTAAATAGAGTTAGGGAAAATTAATGAAACAAACTGGATCTGGACAAGAGGAATGAATGGGCAAATTTATGAAAAAAGGTGCTTAAATTGGAGTACAAAGTTTGGTGCAGATGTGTCCAATATAGTATATTTTAATGATTAAAAGTAATAAATACCTCACATGAATTGCTAATATAAATTAAGCTACAATCTGAAAAAGTACTAATAGTGCAGCAATACTAATTATACTATTTCTGTCTCACTTCATTTTTGTGCCAAAACTCCCAACCCTAATTTTTATATAGCTTCTCTTGTGAGGGATAATTTTTTTAAACTCTTAAACTTTTTGTCAAGTTTTTATTTTTATAGCAGCTTGTAAAAATTGATTTATTCAATCAGCATAATATTAATTATTATGGTTATTCAATCAATCAATATTGATTTATTATGGTCTTGTAACAATAATATTAATTCAATCAATCAATATTATTGCGTCAACATAACTTGAGGATTTACTCATGTAGCTTTATGGGATGTCAACCAAAATGATGTCACATTATAGACAACGATACGACATCGTATTATAATGACTTAAGGTTTATTTATATTAAGAAATAATGAGATGAAATAGAGAAACAATAAATGAGAAATGAGATGGAGATGGAGATGAGTACAACAAATGAAATTATTTAATTTGGTATATTACAACGTCGTTTTTGTTGCCTACAATGTGACGTTATCTTATTTGATGTTCGATAGTGCCATGTAAGTCATCAAGATTTGCCAGTGCCAAAATCTTGATTGAGTGCATAATCATAATAAATTAATAATTTATTAATTTACAAACAAATTTTAAAATTGATCTACAAAACTATAATTTGATGAAAATTTATAAACAAATACCCCTCTTATAAATAATTTATAGTTATAAGTAATTCATAGCTATAAGTAATAGGAGTACTAATTTGCTATTAGAAAAAATATGAAAAATATACAAACTATCAAGAAAGTCACTTTCAAGTTTCAACAATTTCCTAGTTGCTGTTCCAGCCAACATTTGGACATTTCCCAACACCATCATTTAATACAAAAATAGCATATTTCAACTTAGACTATAGCCTTACTCACAAAAATCTAAAAATTGAGAGCATATGCCAGCCTGTCATAAAATGTTCAATGCATTTGGATAAATTGGGTAGCATAAACAGTCTAAATAGATTAATATAAATATTAATTAAAAAGTCTATCAGAAAACAGTCCAAAATTTAATTTGATGTTATGTTTCATATATATGTTTGACTTCTGTATGAAGTCTATATATAAGATGTGTAAGCATGTAAATGAAATGAACAGGATGTGAAACTATATATTGTAGCACTATTTCTTATTGTCTTTTAATAAAGCTAACCTTGCAATCATTGACATTGTTAAATTTAATAATTTGTGATAATTTATCAAATAGTAGTATCAGATTATACTGTTAGCACGAGAAAAAGTGGAAAACTATAATTTGCATCAAAATATGTGTTTAATTTTTTCTCCAAATATTATATTTGTACCTTTATAAATTTCTCCATAGTTAACTTTCTTCTACGATTTCGTATCTAATTATTTCAGATGAGTTAAATGCTACTGTAGTTTTTAAACATACTCAATAAAATAAATTTAGGATATTTAAATATTAAAAAAATTAATGTACATAAAACTGTATATGTATTGTTTAAAATGAATGATATATGTTATAATTACTCTTAATATTGTTATAGCATCATGTTGTGATGAGAGGATGAGAGTTGTATTTGAAAGAAAATGAAAGTTTAATACCGTGTTCACATAATTAAATTAACTACGAATAGATGTACTATGGTATCAACTACATTCAATTAAATTAACTACTTAAGCTTCTATTGAATTAAAAAAACTGTGTAACATATGTAAAAGTCCTTATGAGAATATGTGATGATTATTATCTCACTTTTTTAAATTCTAGAATATATAGTCTCTATATAATTTTTAATGTATAATTTATGAGCTTGGAGAGACATATAGAGCAAAAAGTGTGTTTATGAAGAATGATGACCACCCAAAATAGAAGACGACTAATTATGTAGACAATTGTAAATTGAAAAAATAAGACTAATAACTGTGGACAAAATGAGTATGATATAATTGTAATTGATATACAATAATTTAATATAAAAAACACGGTTTTGACCATAATATAATTCAGAAATTATATATCATCGTGTATGTCGTCATTGCATACAAAAATGCTGGCCTAAAAAGTATCCTATATATATTTAAATTTTAAATGTCAATTTTTTTCTTATTGAATTAGGATGAATGAAATCATTATTCTATTTCCAAATTTAATTTCACTAGTTCATGTAGAATAATTGCTCTTATAATATTGCATAATATAATTGCAATATTTATATTTAAAAATTGAAATACAAGACAAAAAGAATAATATGTGCACTATTTGGCATTAAAAGTGGGATAGTTGGTGGCAAAAGACAACCCTGCCCTCACCCTTTGGCTGGAAACAGAAGATATGTGGAGGACATAACTGTCCTTTCAGTTGTATTACCCTTGCCAGCCCACTTAGTGATATGGAGTACTTGGTACTGATAAATTATCTGAATGATAAATAAAACAAAAGCCCCTTTGTTTTCAGAGTATTTAGTGTTTGTGCCCTGAAATTTTATGCTATTACAACTGATGCAAAAGATGAAAAGAGTGAAAAGAATTTACATAAGCTGTATTTCTCTTGATTCATGCCCTAAATTTTTTTGAACTAAAAAAGGTTTATGATCTTTTATACTACTATCATTTTGTCTAGCACTAGTATTTTATATTGGTGACAATTTATCGTTTTTCTCATCAGCGAAATATTTTGATTATCTATATTTGCTAGTTGTGTTGAGAAAAATGATAAAATTACAAATGATCTTGTCCTTAAATTATTTCAGATGTTATATTAAATACAATTTCACATAAACTAGACCCATGAGAAAATTGAGTATAGTGCTAAAATTCATAGTTTTTACTGCCGATTTTTAAAGTTACAATACAAACTAGAATTTGACCTAAATTTATTACTCCCTTTTCTAGTAATTTACCCCATAAAAACAAAAAACAAAATGTGTACCTAATGTCAATTTTGAAGAGTGCATGGCCTGGCTAAGAATAAGGCATGATAAAAGGGACCAACAAAGCAAAAATAAACCAAGGGCGAAAAGGCATAAACTAAAAGACCCCTGTCTGAATTCTAACTTCACTCTGTCTCTCTCCCTCCCTCAAATCGCGTTTGGTCTCCCTTTCTTGGCCCCCCACTCCTTCTCGACTTCTCAATTTCTTCCTTCTTTTTCTCCTTTTTGCAGCTGTTAATTCTCAACTAGAGCTCGCATTATAGGGAGAGGGAGAGAGCTGAGAAATGGGGTGGTTCCTTTGTTCTGGAAAATCGAAGAAGAGAGTGAAGAAAGAACATGATAAGAAGTGTGATGATCAGATCTCTTCAGGTACAGATGTTTGTAGAAGTGGCTATTAGAGGAAATTTATTTGGGATTTTGTTCATTTGGTGTGTCAGAATTCTGGTTTCTCTTTATCCCCTTTATTTTTAATTAGTGTTTTTGAAATTTTTTATTTGATTGTGGGGTTTTTGTTTTTTCCGCATTTTCATGTCAAAAAATGTTCCAGGTTCGATCGTATTGGAAGGATTTTGGGGTTATGCAATTTCTTGATCCAACTTTTTTGGTGGAAAGAGTTTTTTTTAGTGCCTTTGATTGTATTTTGATGGGGTTTATGTGAGCTTTAGTTTTTCCCCCTTTTTGGGTGGGTTATATAATGAGTAAGTAGGTTTGTGGCTTTATGAGAGAATTAGGCTAATTATGATTGGTAATTTATGTGTAAAGATTGAATCTTTGATTGTATTTTGATGGGGTTTATGTGAGTTTAGTTTTCCCCATTTTTTGGAGGTATGTAAGGAGCTAAGTAGGTTTTGTAGCTTTATGGGAAAATTAGGCTAATTGTGAATTGGTAATTTCTGTGTAAATATTGAATCTTTACTTATATTGAGTGAGGGTTTTGATCTATGCAAAGCTCATTCTTAATACAAAAATGCAGAACCAAGCATACAAAGGTCATTTTTAAGTCATCATAAGCTTATTTTTACGTCATTATAGTAATGATGACATAAAATGATCTTAACATGACCTCAAACCCGAATTTTATAATATGACCTAAAACTACTTTATAATGACCCTCCGTGTTTTTATTTAATTATTGACCATTAGATTGCCAAATCTCATGGTCAGGATTTTGTCTGGATTTTGTATTGATCATTTTCCTATTGAGTGATATATAAGCTTGTTGAGTTGAATTTTTCTGGTGTCTATGGTTTTGATGGTTTGAGTCATTCTCTCTCTCCATTGGGTAGCTCTTGATTCTTGTGTAAGTTGATCAACCTGTGAAAGTATCGAAATCACTAGCTTAGCTCATGTTAAAATTTCTGGATTATGTCAATGTAGTTGGCTCTCGAATAGCGTAGTCGGATTGTCTTGAGATCAGTTGTGATGAGCCTGGAAGTTACGAAGTCTTTGTTGTTCCTTCATGATTTGTCATGTGTGACTTTAGTACATAATTTAGTCATTATTCATTTTGGTCACTCTTTGAAGTTACAATTGTCGCTGTGGGCGGATATAGTTGCAGTGAGGTTTATGATTCTGTTATGATTCATTTTGGTTTCCCTTTCCACTTCTTAAGCTCTAGAGGATATTGAATGATCAGTTCTGCTTGTGAAGTTTCATTGTGTTGATTGTCGAAGGTTATATCCGTTTCAGTTGCATTCTAGTGTCAGTACAACGTTGAATTAAGTTCCAGACTTACTAATGTACTTAATAACTAGGATGCGTTGATTTTGAATTTCAAAACCTGTTCTTGCATTCGCATGTATTGTATGTTGTTAATACTTCTCCGACTATTCATCACATTTAGTTCGCTGTATGTCCTTGCGTTTTCATATTGATATTGACTCTTTATGTTTCCTTATGGCAGAAAAACTAAAGGCGAATCCGTTGTTTGATGTAAAGAAGGAACCTTCTAAAGACGGAGGGTCTGGTCACATTGCTGCTCACACGTTTACCTTCCGTGAGTTGGCCACTGCTGCTAAAAATTTTAGACCAGATTGTCTTTTAGGCGAAGGTGGATTTGGTAGAGTGTATAAAGGACGACTAGAAAGCACCAACCAGGTTATTCTTTCATCAGTTGAATCGACTATTTTTTGTTTATTTCGTTGCAACATTTTCAAATGACACGAATCCTCTGTGCTGTGTTCTGTAGGTTGTGGCTATAAAGCAACTTGATCGCAATGGTTTGCAAGGAAACAGGGAATTTCTTGTTGAGGTCTTGATGTTGAGTCTACTTCATCACCCGAACTTAGTGAACTTGATCGGATACTGTGCTGATGGAGATCAGAGACTCTTGGTATATGAATTCATGCCATTAGGATCGTTGGAAGACCATCTACACGGTATGTGTTCCAAATTCTTTAAAACTAGATGTGCACGTTTTACACGATACACACGGAATATCCATTTTATCTGTGCCTAAAGCTAATGTGTCGTGTGTGACAGACCTTCCACCAGATAAGAAACGTCTAGATTGGAATACGAGAATGAAAATAGCTGCCGGGGCAGCAAAGGGTTTGGAGTATTTGCACGATAAAGCAAACCCGCCTGTTATATATCGAGATCTAAAGTGTTCAAATATCTTACTCGACGAAGATTATCATCCCAAGTTGTCTGATTTTGGGTTGGCCAAATTAGGCCCTGTTGGTGACAAGACACATGTGTCCACTAGAGTGATGGGAACCTACGGTTATTGTGCACCGGAATACGCCATGACGGGACAGCTCACTTTAAAATCCGACGTCTATAGTTTCGGAGTCGTCCTTCTAGAAATCATTACAGGCAGAAAGGCTATTGACAATTCAAGAGCTGCTGGTGAACACAATCTTGTTGCTTGGGTAAGACATTTCTCCGCCATCTCGTTTTTACTATATCTTTAACGAAGAAACGCGTCAACTGACTATGCGAGTCCCCGTGCTTCCCTTTTGCAGGCTCGGCCTCTATTTAAAGACCGTAGGAAGTTCTCACAAATGGCCGATCCCACACTCCAAGGTCAGTATCCGGCGAGGGGACTGTACCAAGCTCTCGCCGTCGCAGCAATGTGTGTACAGGAGCAACCAAATATGCGGCCTCTCATGGCGGATGTGGTGACGGCTTTAACTTATCTTGCTTCGCAGAAATATGACCCCGAGACTCAGCCCGTGCAGCGGCCGAGCTCGAGCTCCTCAACTCCAAGAATGCGAAGAGAGTCGCGATGATAAGCTACTCAAGATTCCTATGCCATGAAGAAAGGTTTGTATGAACCAATGTGAGCCCCCCCCGGGGAATGGATGAATATAGTGAAGTTTTCGATCCTCTCGATTATCGGAAGCTGCATCTCGAAGGGTGCTGTTACGGAGTTTGGATTCGTCTAGAGGTGTCGTTGGTCGTCGTCTTTAGTTATGGAGAAGAAGGTGGTGAAGCTCCCCACCCAAACCATGTTGTTTTTGTGAAGATTTTCCCTTTTATTGTATGTAGGCTTTTCTTGATTCTTTGGTTTTCGTTCTCTCTTCTTTTTGCCTAATTCCTCTTTTTCAGACCTATCTCTAATGTGTACTTGAAGATTTCAGGAATCTGAGATGAGAGATCTTGTAATTTAAATATGTTAATACGAATGGGTATAAACATCATATTGCTTGAATTATTTTTGGACCTTGATGTTCGCATTTTTTTATTTCCAAAAAGAAGTATTTGCTTGTAAATTCTTAAATTTGGGTTTGGATATAATTATAAAAAATTGTGTCTAAACTATTGATTTGTGCAAGTTCTGTAACTAATCAAAATTTTGTAGCGAAACACTTATGTTTGTAGTACTAAAGTTGTAAATTTCTCGTTTCTTGCTCCTAGTCTCATCTCATTCTTTCTTAATATACTCTAATCAACAATGAAACTATTTAATTTTGTATAATACGACGTCGTCTCACTTTCAACAATTTAATGCCGTTTTAGATGATGTCTACTAGTGCCACATAACTCAACCATCAAAAGATAAAAATCCTACTTAGTTGAAAAATTAGAACAAATCAATAGTTCGGTGATTTATAGATAAATTTAGAAAGCTGATATGCAAGAGAATCTAGTGAAGGTTTAAGAATTTATAGGCAAAAACCCTAAGAAAAGTAACAAATCCAAGTCCACATCCCTTACCTAAGTTATATGTCAAAACATGGCTATGCCTATGCTACTAAAGGTGTGACCAAAGAAGCAAATTTTGAGAATGCACAACTTTGTACATAAATTTCCATTGGTAAAAGATATGTATGCAAGAGCAACCATTCATTGTGAAGATGTTTGTACAAAAATATTATGCTATAAATTTGATCAAACCTCTAAAACCCATGTTCTTGTCTCATAGCATTTCTTTACTCACCAAGCAAATTATTGTCAAATGAATCAAGAAAACCAAAAATTTAACCTTCATGACTTGTCTCCTTTGATCGTTTACCATACAAAAATCGAAACTCTACATGCCTCGAGAAGGTAGCTTGAACGATGGGAAAGACATATCGAGATATACAATTGCCTCAGATCCCTTAAACCTTTTTCTGCACCTCATGGCCATTGGTGTCATCCTGTTTGAGGCTCGAATTCTCACCCTCGTGCGATTTCTCATCATTTGGCTCCTCAGCCCCCGTTGGTTTCTCCTGCACATTCATTGTGGTTAAGAGTACTCAAACATCGCAAGTGGAAGGATAGGAACTGCTTTCTATGTGCAGATTACTTAACATGAATCCGAATAGTAGAAAACACGTCAACAATCACCAAATGAAGAGCATTGAGCTCTATATCACCGTAAGCATGGAAAGGGGGTTGCATTGCTCACCTTGTTCCTGTCCCGCCATCTAGAAAGCAAACTCGTCTTTCTTGCTTGAATCTCGGGTGAGTGATCTTGATTACTTTGTGGCGTGGATCTACAAAGAAAATATGATGGATCACTAAGGTTCCCTATTTAAGGAAAAGGGAATTTGTAATAAAGAATAAAGAGGGTGGAATAGGCCAAGAATGGATTAAGAACAAACAATTATGTCGTATAAAAGGAAATATCAGAATTCAAAAAGAAAATATCATTCAACTCGATGATGTATTTCGAAGAAGTAGGCTACCGAGGAGAACGCGGAGAACGCTGTGTTTTGCTTCGAACAGACTGGTACTGCAAGGTGGCCTCTAGCATGGACTCTGCCAAGACTGCTCTCTTTTCCATCTCAGCCAGGGTCGCAGATGCTTCTTCGTACTTGTCCTGCACGTGGTGGTCACAAACACAATGAGATCTCCACTAGTAGAATGAGTACCAAGATTATATACTGATCGTAAGTTTAAAAATAGTGATCGATTGCCTCAGTGTACTAGCTTTGTTGCACAGAAACAATGAAGAAGACACGGAGCTACAACTATTATGAAAAAAAAGCGAGAAACCTGAAGCATTTGAGCAGCATATCTCTGGGCAGCAGCATCTTGCTCGGCAAACATGCGGGCATCTTCTGTGACCTTCTGTTCTTGTTCTACCCTCATTAAAATCTGCAAAGGAAAAAATTACGGTAAAAGAAAAAACGAGAGAGGGAGAGAGAGAGTTTAGCAATAATTTACCTGAAGCATGGCATTCTCTTGTTCCTGCTTATCTGCAAGGGCTTGCCGAATTTCAGAGATTTCGAGCTCTAACTGCTCAACCTACATATCAATGGGTTTAAACAAATTTTTATGACTGAAGCAATATCAGACTGATTGCTTATAATCTAGATTAAATGAATAAAAAGAGGCCCTGCTGATTTAACATCGAATACATCCTCGTAGGTTTATAAGAACAATCAAATCCTAAGCCTCTCTATGTATAATCTTCCTGCAACATAATTGATGGATGGAGAATGGAGATGATATAATTTATATTTCTACTATTAACTAAATTAGGGCGGAACTGGAATAGCTAGCATGCAATACTTCACACAGGAAGAACAGTGTTACAGAAATAAAACTCGATATCTGAGCACACATCAAGCTTCTTATATACCCTTGCACTAAGCTGCCGCCGGTTGTCCTGTTTGACCATCTCCATTAGTGCTGTTTCAAGCTCCTCTGCTCTGTAAGAATAGATTAAAGACTGCGCATCAGCTATATGAAAAGCACATGGACCGGTAAACATGACAATTAAAAGAAAATGACTTGGAACATCAGAAGTGACATTCTTTTGAAGACCATCAAGCAGATCATCCTCCGGATGAATGCAAATCCGATCGAATGGATTAAAAATCTCATGAGAACATCTCATAATATAACAAGAAAACTCACTGTTAGGAACATCAGAGAGGACAGCACACACGAATATAAGAAATTAAGTGTCGGGCGACAAATAAAATCAAGAGACGAATGCATAATTCATTGAGCCCAAAAATCCATTTTGGTACTATTAGTAACAACATAGCCATATGTTTTATTTTGCAAAGATGAATTACAAGGCAAGACCACTAGACGATTATGTAGAAAAAAAATTTAATGGAGTGAAATGATCAATTGTCCTCAGAAAAGAGTCATCTATCTACCTTAGCTCAGAAGATCTTTTTTCCTCAAGCAGGTTGCACAACTCAACCTTAAGCCACACCACCTGAATTCAGTCAATGCAAACAGGAGATACGATGTTATGACTCTTTGATACAAAGATAAAAATAATGTCTTAGAGATGCATCATAAAGGGATTAGAGATAATTGTAGATTATTTAGATGAAGCAACTCTTTTATGCATTAAATGATGACCATTAGATAATAGTCCCTGCGTAAGTTGAACCTCTTTAACTAATTCGAGCTCAGACTGACAACGAGAGGATGACATACGAAAACAGAACCAATTGAACAATTAGACAAGATAGGTGGGGCAGTAAGCAACAGTATATAGAGTCAAATACGTAGAAAATGATACCTGCTCTTTGAGATCTTTTACGGGATCTCTCTCTTCATCCCCATCGACTAATGAAGAGTCCAAATGCGAAATATCACCATTCACCTGCATATCCCTTTGTTCTAGTTCATCACCGCTTATAAAACCTGGGTCCTTTTTGAAACTATACAACTTAGAAGCTAGACCCTGGGAAAGCTTCCAAGCTTTAATGTCCTTTGATCTTTCCTCCAGTGAAACCTTCACAGATGGTCGATGTTTAGTTCTTAGTTCTTCAAGTCGTGTTTCCTGAACATTTTGATAAGCCATACAAGCTGTTAAGACAAGTTGACTGCTATCAAAAGTGGAACCGGCGAGTGATTGAAGCAGTGTGACTGCATCTCCGGCATCCTTGGTTGTAACCAATGCAGGTCCTACACAAAACTGAACAACAATAAGACTCATCGGGTAAAGGGATCAAGAAACTCTTTAATTGAAAACGCTCACAAGTTTATAAAAGGATAGCTTCCACGTTTTGATTTTCTATCAAATAAATCGGTCAAAAATTGTAACTAGGATGTACCATATAACTCCATCAAAGCAAGTGTAGTCCGGAATAGCATGACACGGTTCCCTTCGAAGAGTAGCACATCCCAGACTCTTAGCACTGAAGGCACATTTAATATATGACATAAGATTTATTAACTTATAGAGGAGAATCATACATCTCACCGCAAGAGACAGAGTGCGAAGATTTTTAAGAGGGCTGACTAAACCATATCTAAAGGCAAAATAAATTTACACTATTGCTTCAAGATTGATATAAGAACTGACCGCTTTCCCATGGAAGCATATTCATAAATATTGTGAGGAACCATGGCCCGGTGACCCATGCCACCTCCACCCCCAGGTAATCAAGATGGTTTACTGCAGCACAAACAAGAAGACAATAAGGAGCAGAAACAATGCGGAAAGAAAGTCCTCTAACGAAACAATGTACATTGAAAACTAATCTAAAGAGAGACTAACCCAATTTTGGAAATTTTTCGCGCACTAAGTCCTCAAGAACTAGTTGGTCAACCTGCCAAGAGAAGACACAAGGAAGTTTAATTATATTATGCCATTTGACCATGATCCGCTAAAAATAAAACAGATTGGCTGGCTCAGCTCCTTACTCAGCTAAGTAAGAATTTTACAAAAACTAACAAGAGTACCTGTGATTCCAGCATTTCTTCTGAATAGTACCCATCAAAATAGTCGTCTAGGACCCCCACTAAAGTCCTGTGAAAGTCAAAACAATTTCTTATATTTCAGCCAAATCCAATACGAAGTAGTAGTATTGAACAAGCACCGAAAAATATTCATTTTAGGCAGCGATTCTCAAGCAGAATGCAGCATCTTAACTACTCCGTCAATTGTTAGGCATGCAAAAAATATAATAGCTATAAACATCTCAACTAACCAAAATGCAGTCTCCTCTGGCATCAAAAGCAATAACAAGCCTGCGAAGAAATTCATGGCCTGCATAGATCAGAAATAAAACCAGATGTGACAAATGATAATAGCTTGATCTTGGAGATATAGGCAATTAGTGATATCTGAATGATTTAACCAAATATGATTGCACATTAGCAAGACTAGTGCAAATTGCTTGGTTTTATCAAAATCATAACACATTATGAAAGCAATCAAGCCAGGGAATTTGAAGTGGCTAAGCAGTCACAGATTTCTTTTGTTCATAATGCAAGAATAATACCTGGCAATATCCAACAGATTGATTGTGACGTGCATAGGCAGTAAGCACACGTCTTAAAGCATTTCTACCATCCTCATCTAGAGCAGGATGACCAGGAAAAGTTCGAGGTAAGTCCTGTTACAAAATTGAATTTCTAATAGTTATATCTAGCAAAAAAAATGATACTCTATACAGTAACTCTATAGGTAAAGATTAATTGCTAACCTTCTCAATTTGGGCTCTCCATTTCTCAGGTATACCTTCACGCACTAGATCTGACTCATGATTGTCGTCCTCATCAGTCTCAGGAGAGAGTAATTTGTGATAGTAATTATCTACTCGGCGTGCTCTAAGACCAACAAAAGCTTGCCAGAGCTGTAATTCCAAGAGAAACGAATAAATAAAAAAGTGTGAGGAAAACTGTCACAATAGAGTTCATTTAGGCGCAATCTACCTCTCCCCTCAGTTCCATAGGAACCCCTCCTTGAACAAGACATTCCAGTTCTTCCTTCCATGGAGGCAAAGACTCTGAATGAGTTGCATGGCCATCGACCGGCGAGTCCAAAGCAGGACTGTTTTCTGCTGAAAGGGATTCTAGATTGGTGTCTGATTCAGATCTCTCCAAATCATAAAACTCTTCATCAGAGTCATCTTCCGAAGCTCCTTTTCCAGGTCTAGCCTCTTCAATGGCAGATAGTTTCTTTTTCATACCAGACACTGGCTCATTTTTCATTAAATTTACTTTTTTCACACGGGCACTCATCAAATCCTCTATGGCTCGAAGAGAAGGTCTGATTTCTGCCCATGTCCTGACCTGATGACCTTTGTTTCCGGTTTCAGACTGTGCATCTTCGTTCTCTTCACTCAAATTTTCAGGCTTCCTGCCATTTGCATCTTTAGCTTCAGCGCCATCTTTCGAACTATCCTCAGCGGTCGATTCATCGTTTGACTTAGCAACAATGCTGTCACCAGATTGAGTAGACTGACACTGCCTTCCTAGAAAGTCCTTCCATCTCTTCGACCTCTCCTCCTCTTCTTCCTAAAAGCAGAACAGATTTTTAAACTCAAGTTTTTCAGTAGAAAATAAGAAAAATATTGAGCTGCAAAATCAAGTTTATTTGTCAGCGAGGATTAGCAGACCTTGTATATATTTGCATATTCTTTAAATCTCTGAAGATGCTGAGGTCTCACTGCGAACCCATAAGCATCCCTGTTGCTCGAAAGGATATCAAGAAACCGAGTCAAATTCTGACTCATACAAGATAAGGAGTACTTTACCTAAATCGAGTTTCTTTTAAGAATCTGGCCAACTAAAGGAACCCCTTTCACTTAATCCTATTCCATGGCACCATGAATTAGCCTCCAATGATGCATATTCGAAACCTAAAACGTCTTTAACCATTACAACATAAAAGCATTTTGTAAACTTACCTACTCAATTAATTACACATCCACCAACCTCAAGCATTTCATTTTGATCACAATCTCTTCAATTCACAAACACTCAATCAACAAACACCATCTCTAATCTCTGTGATTTATCCAAAACTATACCATTTCATCTCTACACATTCATCCATCATTCCAAAACATGATTCCTTCAACTGTCGAATGGAAAGATCCCCCCAGATCGTAAACCAACAGACACATTTCGTCAATAATAAAGTGGCAGATCAAAAGGATAGCACCGACACACACACACGCACAAAAGAGCTACTCCAAATTCAGTCCAAGAAACCAAAATGAGGGCTAGAAATCCGCCCAATACCTCTTGTGATCAAGCGAAATCGCCGGAGCTGGGGTCTCCGCCGCTCCTCCTCCAATCGTCATTGTCGAATTCCTAAAAAAAGAAACCTTTTTTCCCACTTCCACTTTTCTGGGTCCTAGATTTTCTCTTACCCCGATTGATCCGCCGCGGATTAAGGTGTGGAATTGATAAATGAGAAATGGTCGTCTGGTTTTCTTGTTTCTTGGCTATTGATATAGCCCGTCAGCCTCAGTCAGCAGCAGCTTCCACACTCGAACTACTGATTTAGTATGTGGGTGTTGTGGGGTGGGTGGGTGGGGGTGGGGTAGTGGGATGGGTGGTGGTTATTATCACATGGAAAGCGCGAGTTTACCGTCGAATGAGAAATCTAAACATGTGAAGAAGGGTGTTGTTTCTTAGCACGGAATTCCAGAGAAAAAAAATCTGCAAATGAAGAGAATTTGAAGAAGGTAAACTGTAAAATGGAGTTGACAATTTTGAGGCTTTCAATTTTTTTGGATATGTTTGAAAATTCTAGCAACTTTTTTTTTTCTTGGATACTTATAAAAGTAAATCTAAATTAAATGACAAATGGTAATCATTACTTATGTTAACTAGGGCTGGGTAAAAATACCGAAATATCGAAATACCGCCCTTACCGTATCGAAAAAATACCGAAAATACCGGATTTTCGGTATACCGCAATTTTCGGTAAGGTATGATACATTACCGATTTATTTCGATACGGTAACGGTATGAATTTTCATATACCGAGGTATACCGGGGTATACCGAAAATACGGTATATACCGATATCAATATATGCCAAATTATATCAGTAAATTCATACTTTTACCAAACAAATAAATATTTACATGTAGAAATCAAATCTTGCCTCATTATAGTTGTGGGTAATCATGTAAATATAAAATCAAATAAACTCAATTAGGAAAACTTGATATCGTTGAATCAATTAGTTTCAAACAAATATAAGATTTTAGTTAAATTAGTTCCAAACAAATATCGTTGAACGTTATGTGATTGCGTGGAGTTTAATTGTTGCAGTTTTTATTGAATATGTTTGAGTTTGATTAAATTTCATGTTTTCTAAGTATTTTTGAAATTTTATTTTCATTTGTGTTTGTATTTAGAATTATTTACAAAATAATGATATTTTGGTATGTCGTATTGTAGTCCGATATATCATAAAACTCTGGTATACATCAAAAGTACGGTATACCGAATTTAGATATGACATACTGAAAATAAGGTATGGTATCGATATTGAAATTTGTCATACCGAAAATAAGGTATACCGAAAATTTTGGTAAGGTAAAGGTATGGTTTTTTCTCATATCGAATTTTCGGTAAGGTATACAGTACCTACCCACCCCTAATGTTAACTTGTAAAATTTTACTGCTATAAAATCCTCATTTAAATTTTTTTCTCAATTATTCCTTAATCGTCAAATTGAGATTAATATGACAAATCAAATGAGATTAATATGACAACAAAATGAATAAATGTGATTATTATTCTGATTTAATTAGTCATGGGATTGACTACAAAATAATAAAAAATTATAATTTTAATAATAATTATCAATAAATTGGCTATAAAAGCCTCGAATTCAAATTAGGATAAAAATTTATAGATGGAATGTGTCACACGGTATTTTTGCAATAAATGTACAACTATACGTAATGTAATAATGTATTAGTGTTATTGTAAAGACTGTATTTGCAATGTGATATTATTACCTCTTATAGGACAAATATATTCAATGCTTGTACTTTATTTGGTAAGGATAGTCCATATTCTCATGGCATAAAATAATATGTTTGACATTCCTCATTTGCTAAGGCATGGGAGGAGGCACTTAAAAAGATTTGTGATGAGGATAGACATGATTAATGTGTCATCTAACTTCTAAAATCATCTACTATTATATGTAGATATTTAGCTCTCAAATTTATATTGGCTATATTATCATGATATTAGTTCAATCCTTATAAATTGAGTGCTCGACTCTTGGACTTTATTGTAAAGGGAACAAAAAGAGAAAAACTTTAATTTTAAATTTTATGACAAGACAATAAAGGTGGTGAATAATTATAGTCAATTATTTGCAGATACATGTAGGCCCCTGAATCACTGCAAATTAATTTGTCTAAAAAATTATCCAATTTATAGATTATTGGGATACATTTTTTTGGTGGAAAGAATAACCCTCATTTATATTTCCTACCAAACTATATAGCCATATATAATTCAATCCACAATCATACTACTACTTAATCAGTGACGAAGTAATTATTAATTTATTTTGACTATGAAGCTCATGTCAATGTAAACATTTTTTTAATTTTCGGTGTTAGCATTGTCGAGAGCAACTGCAATATTGAGTAGATATGCGAGAGGGAAATGAGTACTAAGAGAAATCTACGACATTCTTTTCAATACTTTTTATACGCACACGGTGAAATTTAAGATAAATAATAAATAAATGAATTAAAACATAAGAAAAATACAACGCAAAATTGAAAATACAACGCAAAACTAAAAAAGGTATAATGAAAAAATTGAAACATAAGAAAAATACAACGCAAAATAGAAGACTATAAAAAAACACATTGAAGAAGATAAATAACCAAAAAACTTCTACAAAATATTAATTGAAAGCTGTTAAGGCCAATTTTTTGTATTGTCAACTTTATTTATAATCACTACCAAACTCTCTAGCAGTGAATGGACCTTGCTATACTAACAATTCAGCCCACGACTACACAACGTAATTAAGAGAAAAAAACATTACTTTAAACTAAAATTGGCTCCTCAAATTTTTAAACTCTGTGGCTAATTATAATCTTTATAATGGAAAAACGAGTATAAATATCAATAAAATATTAATAAATAATATCACACATTACATTCTCGAGTGTATCTATAAAGAGTAATGCTATGCAGCCATAAGAGCATTAGCAATGGGGCGCCCTTAGGCGCGCCCTAAGGCACGCTCTATGCACCGTCACGTCATCATTTTATAGTCATACCCTCCCACCTGCAGTGTGGCGCCCTAAGGCGCGCCATATGCATTTTCTTTTATTTGAATATTTAAATAACTAAAAAAATTGGGAAAAAACTTCATTTCATTTATAAAATTTAATACATTACAATACGAATTAAAAAAATACGTAAACTCAGCGACGGCGGTTACGGGCCCACACTTCTTCAATCATGTCGTTCATGAGCTGGGCATGGTCTTGCTGGTTGCGCATTGAGGTCTGTCTAGATAGAACCTCATTGAAGCCCGTCGGTAATCCTCTAGCGGGGGCATCGGTCGCCGTGCTGGACGAGCTAGATGCACCTTCATCATCGTTCCAGTCGGTGATGGTCCCACCTTCATGCTCGACTATCATGTTGTGCATGATTATGCACGCATACATGACATCGGCGATGACTTCCTTGAACCAGAGACGAGCCGGCCCTTTCAGAATTGTCCACCGTGTTTGGAGCACACCAAATGCCCGCTCGACATCCTTCCGCGCCTCCTCCTGCTTTTGTGCAAATAAAACCCTCTTCTCACCAATTGAGCAGCTGATCGTCTTCACAAAAACAGGCCACCGTGGGTATATGCTATCGGCCAAGTAGTACCCATGTGGTATTGGCGCATGTTGGCAGTGAACTCGATGGTCGGGCCGTTGCCATTGCATTGCTCGGTGAAGAGGGTGGATGAGTTGAGGACGTTAATGTCGCTGTTCGACCCAGCCACGCCGAAGTAAGCATGCCAGATCCAGAGCCGATGGTCAGCGACGGCTTCGAGGATCATCGTCGGGTGGCTGCCCTTGTATCCACTAGTGAATTGACCTCTCCACGCCGTCAGACAATTCTTCCACTCCCAGTGCATACAGTCGATGCTCCCTAGCATCCCAGGAAAGCCGTGCGCCGTCTCGTGCATCTTCATCATGCCCTGACAATCAATGGCAGTCGGCCTGCGCAAATATGTGTCGTCGTAGGCCTCCACAACTCCCCTACAAAATCTCTTCTGGCACTCTTGGCCTGTTGTCTCCCCGACGTGGAGGTACTCGTCGAAAATGTCTGCCGTTGTGCCTTAGGCCAGTTGACGGAGTGCAGCCGTACACTTTTGCAACGGTGTAAGGCCGGGTCTGCCGACGCCATCTTCCCGATACGTCATGTATTCATCACGTAACGACAAAGTCCGAACAATGCTGAGAAAAAGGTAACGCGGCATTCTAAACCGGCGGCGGAAAACGGTCGTTCCCCACCGTGGTTGCTAGGCAAAATAGTTTGCAATTAGACGTTGGTGAGCTGCCGCGTGGTCGCGTCGGACAACCGTCCGACGTCGAATAGGCATGTGGATCTGCTCCGCCGCCACCTCCTCGCGCTGCATTTCGACTAAGCATTCCGCCATGACCTCTTCAACGGCTGCATCTAAGGCTTCCGAGGTCGGACTACCTAACTCCGAGAAACTAGAACTAGTGTCGTCGTTATGGTTCATTTTGGTATGTGAGAGAGGTAGAAATGTGAGAGATGAGAGAAATGAGAGAGGCGAGATGTTCGTATGAACAAGTGAATGAGAAACGAGGTTTAAATAGACAAAATTCGAAAAAAAAAATTCAAAAATGCGTGCCATCGTCCCTGCCCATCGTCCGCCGAGCTCACAATGGTGCCTGATGGCGCGGACGATGGCCTATCGTCCGCAGAGCCCACAATGGTGCCCGATGGGGCGGACGATAGGCCATCGTCCGCGCTTCTTCCGCGCCCGACGCTTAGGGCGTGGGCATAGGGTGCGCCCTATGGCGAGCACCCACAATGGAGGCATCGTCCGCGCCCAAGGACGATGGCACGCATAAGGCGTGCCATCGGGCGTCCCATTGTGGGTGCCCTAATGTGGCCAGCCACACAATGACATTTTTGTAAATAATTATAAACGTCAATGCAATAAATTAATATTAATAGTTAGTGCTAAGATAATTTTACTTAATTACCCTTTTCTCATAAGTTTTGGAAAATCAATTAAACATTTTATTTTTCATCTTTTATGTGTATTTTTTTTCTCTTTAGTGTCATTTATTTTTATTTTTATGTTTTTCTTTGATTTTACATTGTGGTGTTTTTAATACTTGAAACGTATTATATTCTGATTTGTAAAGTAATTATACATACTAAGCAATTAAAATAATAGCCTATAAAATAATAGATAAAAGTAAAAAAAAGAAAATAGAAGAAGATCAAAGAAACGAAAAAGATTTACATGGAGTATTCAAAGTTCAATTTTTCCAAAATACTATTTAATGAGTTAGTTTGTTATTTGTACACAAGGGTATATTAGTCTCAGATAAATTGATACTTTTAAGATGAACTAATTTTAAGTAAACTAGCATTCAATGTACTATTTTTTACTAATTTTTTTATTTTTATGGCCAGCCACAATATGACCATTTAGCATCACTCATCTATAAAAATAATCAAATCTAACATGGAGTATTGCTTTTTATTAATATATTCAATTATATGGACAATAATAGAACTATAGATAAATCCAAAAATAAATGTGACACCAAATTTCCTAACATGTTGATGTACGTGTAGGAGAAAAATTAGGTCATTATGCACACGCAGAATCGTTCGTCTTCACCACTGCTAACCTACGCCTCCCCCGCTAACTTGCGCCTCCCGTGATAATTTAACTCCGCCCACACTATGCCTGGCGCTCTCAAATTCACCAATTCCGTTATCCTACGCCCCCACCAACCCTATACATTTCTCTCCCCCTCCTCCGCCACCACCACCACCACCGGCCAATCGACGGCAACTATCCGGCCGAATCAATCCGCCGGCTGGTGGCGCAGGACGATCGCATTCTCACATCCGACGCGCCGTAGAATCGCTTCGCGGAGTGGCCGGGAACGTCTCCGATTGCCATCGGATTCTCGAAACGGAGAAGTAGGTAGAAATCTGTTTTTCAATTCGGATACTAATTTCCGTTCCAAAATGTGCGCCACCGCCAATGGCAAGGCCGGGAGCCAGTCCGACGTGTCGCCCCCGGCGCAGAAGCTAACCGGGAAGCCAGCGGCGAAGCTGCTTACGTTGCCTACGATTTTGACGATTGGACGCGTCGCCGCGGTGCCGCTCCTTGTAGGCAGTACGTACCGAATAATTTCACATCGTAAATTGATTATTGATTACGAACATCTTTTGGAAACCTCGATAGTTTAATCTCGAATTATGCGATTTTGAATATGATTGAGCACAATGTGTTAGGCTACTTTTGCAGAATTGATTGTATTCTGATTTTATAATTGTGCTTGAGGTTTGTTCATCTGTTGCATAAGAAATTTGCGGATATAACATTACCATCCATCTCAATGATGACAATGCAGTCTATTTGCTATCGTTAATCTAGCTGTAATTTCTATGTAGAAATGCATAACCAGTTTTATATTATTTTTAGTGATTGGTGGCGTAGGCGTAAATTTGGTTTGAGTGTGCTTTCTATCTATTTTATAGTTGCTGTTTGTTGTGTTTATGGAAGTCATGAGATTGACATTTTACTTTCAACTGATTAGCATTTTATGTTGAGAGCTGGTGGGGATCTGCTGTTACAACCGGTATTTTTATCGCAGCAGCCTTTACAGATTGGCTTGATGGATACCTTGCTCGAAAGGTGTGGTCTCTGAGTCATCTTGTTATCTTCTCTTTATTTTTTTTTTATATATTTTCCCTCTTGCTGATGAAATTTTTGTTTGATAGATGGATTTGGGAACTCCGTTTGGTGCGTTTCTGGATCCAGTGGCAGATAAGGTAACTCTAAGAGCAACTGGATTCACTTGGCAGAAAAGTTTAATAAATACAGTGAATATGTAAATAAATTTGAAAAAATTTCTTCAAATGTCAAAATTTGAAATTTACATTTTTCCAAGGTAAAACTCTGGTACTTCTTCCAAGTGTACACTTTAACCTATGAAGATGCGTATATCTTATTATCTTGCTGTAAAAAGTATTATGCTTTATTTATTTTTCAATTTTTGTGGACTACATAGTTATTTTCTTTCTTCGTAAAACAAATGCAGCTTATGGTTGCTGCCACATTGATCTTGCTGTGTACCAGACCTATTGAAGCTGGTGGGTTAGGGCATGTACCATGGTTGTTAACTATACCCGCTATTGCTATAATTGGCAGAGAGGTGAGAGCTTTATACTTTCTTCTTACAGTAGCAAAATGTATGTCTTCTTAGCATATCCATGCACAAGGTAAATTTCCCATTATAATTCAACCCCCTCCCCCCCCTTGTGTGAATGATATGCATTGTGCCTAGAAAGTAGAAGTAGAAGAGGGAGTGGAAAGTTAAAGTTTTTATCCTTCTAATCCAATGGTGTTTGGTATAGTTGCAAGGAACAATGAATTAATTCTCTTAGAAATAGGGCAATGATACATGGTTATTTTTATCCCATGCGACACTAATATTATGACTTTCTGAAAATTGTAATCGGGCTTATATCTGGATTGATGGATATGCTTTAGAATAATATCATAGTGACATATTTAATCTTCATATGGGGAGAAAACATTCAGCTACCAGCTTGAAATGTGTATGGATATCTCTTATACATGGAGCATACAAATATCTATTATACATGGAGCATACAACCAAGAAGAGATATTCCTTTCCTTTCCTTTTTGTTTTTACTAGTATTTAGATATCATTAACAGAGTTTGATAAGGCGATAACTGATTTTGACTTTGGAAATCTTGTTTTCTTCACCTTTAATTTTGCACTGAAGTTCCTCTTTTGCCAAGCATAAATACTTGTCCATGTTTGATTTGGTTGGTTCTTGCATTTACATGTTTTTTATGTCTTCATGTAGATTACTATGTCTGCTGTTAGGGAATGGGCTGCTGCTCAGGACAGAAAGCTTCTTCAGGTTTTAACTGATGAAATTGAATTGTTACTAAAATTAATACTTACAAACTGTGAAACTGGTGAACTATGGAATCCTCAAACTCATACGGACTCATTGCTTAACTTTTCTAGGCTGTTGCAGTCAATAATTTGGGAAAGTGGAAAACTGCCTCACAGATGAGTGCATTAACCATCCTCTTGGCTGCCAGAGACGGCAGGTTCAGTTTTCTTCTTCTCCTTCATATAATCCAGCTATGTTCAATTGAATCTATCGAATATATATACGTATATGTTTTCTGAAACTGGTATTCTGCCTTCCTATTTCTGCAGTATCATTGGAGCCAAAACTTTTGCTTATTCGGGAGTTTTCTTGCTATATATTTCAGCATGGCTTGCCTTATGGTCATTGGTTGTGTACATGAGTAAGATATGGAAAGTGCTTCTGCAGTAACTCCACGTAGCAGCACAGCAATTATAACGAAGATTGGAGGAGCGAGGACATCCACACCCATAGTGAAGTGCTGCTCCGTTTGAGATTCTTTAGCATCTTAGAGTTATGCCCCAGGAACGTCTTCTAGTTATCCAAAAAAATATATGAGACAGAATAATGCTCGTTGCCATAGTGACCTCTCATCACCGATGCAACGAGCGACCAGCAGTGGATGGCATTCCCACCAATGATTTAGCCTAGTAGTGCCAGAATGCTCGTTAAAAGAGTTAGGAGAAAATAAAATTTAATGTACTTCTACTATTATACTTATTTGTTATTAAATGTTCCATATAGTTGGTATGATAAAATCATGAAGCATGATCATGATGCTGTTTATCTATACTAAGCAGGTTGTTCAAGGAGTTATTTTGGGTAAAAGATGATTTTTTGTAATTTTTGCTTTGATAAAAAGTTAGATGCCACTTTATGAATAAAAACATTATCTAATCTCTCTTTTTCCAAACATGCACTTACCTTTTTTTCTATCTGAATACATTCAACAACTTTACCTTAAATTTTGTCCATACAAAAATGTAGCTATCTTTCCACATTTTACCAAATAAGTGCTGATAAAATTGGCGTGTTTCTCTTTCATAGAATACAGAAAAAGGTTCTCATTCAAGGAACTTTTTATCATAATATCATCCTAAACAAAAAAAATTTCGACATAACACTGAATAATAATTTTCTCATTACATCCCTAGTAATTCCTCTGTTTCTTATCCTGCAAAATTCGTGTTTCATATGCCAGTTCTATACATCTATCAAACATCTTTCTTCTGATGAAACTTATCAAAAACAAAACATGTTTATACCACCAATCTAATCTACGCGTAGTCATCTCCGGGTGCTACCCCGCTTCCTTTCACCAAAAGAATGGGCCGCTGAAACGAGCTCCGGCTGATCAAATGTGAGTCGAGGAAGAGGACTATTACAGTGATGTCGTCATGGAAATGTCTCCTCACGCCCCTGTCGATCTTTTTCAGGTCTGAATATCTCATCTCTCTCTTCTTCGCGGCAACCTTGAGCGCGGCTTTTACTAGCCTCTTGGCAATGCCCTGAGATGGGAAGGGACTACGCCCGTTAGAAAAACTTACTCGAGGAAGAAAAATGAGCATTTATCGGTGTATAAACTGTACGTTGCGTGGAGAGTGGTGGACAATGTTGGCTGCGTCTTGGTTGCTGAGATGTTCCCATAGACCATCAGAGGCGTATATGAGAAACTGATCTCCATGTTGAAGTTTGTGTACGTGTATTGATGGCTCGGCCAACAGGATTGGCTTCTCAAAAGGATCTGGAATCCTGAATTTTGCTATCAAAGGCGGTTTGTTGAACTCTGCTCTCTTCAAGTAGGCGTCGCCTATCGATCTGGAAATCTAGGACAGAACGAGGAGACGAAACACGGAGTTAGGAAAGAATTGCACTGCAAAGAAAGGAGAGGAAAACAATAGCTTTCAAGATAATGCTGCACTCTTCCTAAGTTGTATTTGTGGATAGATTCTTGCTCGATTTTGTGATATTTTTTGTAAGTCCATAAAATGGATCATACTGTCATTTACACAAGACTCCCCTTTCGGTCCTTTACTCGATCAAATGGAAAATTAGTAAAGAGATATCACTGAAACAAGAGTTTACCTGAATAACACCCTTCACTCGCCAAACATTGTGCTTAAGAACGACGATCTTTGGATCATCGGGATGCAATGAGCGCAGCTCTTCCCGGACAGATTCAACACTGGCGTTGTGTTCGTCTGATAATTGAACGGCTTTGACCTGTTTACCAGACTTTTCTACTGTTGCTAACACCACCCTAGAATCTCCAGCATTTGCAGTGTATACCATCCCGTCACATACTACGCCTACTAAGCAACACGAACCCACAGAGGCGATCTGTGGTTTGATTTCCCATTGCTTCTTCACCATAGAAAGAAATTGTTCTTCCGTTGCTAAATATGCATTTTTTATAACATCTGCCGACATCTCTCGACTCTCGAATGTATATCCTGTAAAGTGAGTAAACCACGAGTTTTAGCAAGTTTCTGATGAAAGGGACTTTAAACAACAGATCAAGAACTGTTCCAGAAAAAGAAAGTCCTAACAAATTAACAACAGATCACGAAAGCCTATATCTCATCAAAAATCATTTTAACCATTGAATTTACTTGTTTCTTTATACAAATATAATACATGGACGGAGTTCAGTATATGCAATGTATGATATTCAAATAAAACTATCAAGTACTACACAAAAAGATCGACAGAAGCAGCTCACACACACACACTACACGCTCTTCTAAATTTTAACAAGATGTTAGGAAAGAGTTCTAAAACAGTTATCTAAGGTACATCTCATTAAGCTACTTATAATATACTATATTGTTTGTTTCCCAGCTTTTGTTCAATCATTAAACATATGTTTTTCAGAACAAAATACATTTTTCATGAATTCTTTGTAGAATTAGTGTGGACAACCTACCAGAAGCGCATAACTTTATCGAAAAGAAAGTCCAGCACATTCCACTGTAAAAGAAAGTAACATTAACTAGAAGTCCAAAAAGTGTCTAAACATAAAAAAAACATCACAAACACAAACTCAAACGACACGTTGAAAGACTACAATAGCAACAGGAGGCAAAGGTTCATACTCTTAACATTTTCCAATAGATGGGTGTTTATAAACCGGGAAGCTTCAGGGCCAGCATGTCCGTCGTAGATTCCAACAAATGTCCCTCGAGGGCAAGCCTCCATATAACTCATCGGCCCCGACTCTACTTGGCATTGATCCTCTAATACATTATTTGCTTGAATAACCGCCATTGACAATTCCCCGTACAAATGTAGTCCTATATCTTTGTACCACCACAACTTGTCCGCCCGACCACTAGGATCGCCCACTTTATTGCTGCAATTCTCCCCTTGCCTCAACACCGAGGGCCGCCAACAAGGGGTGACATACTTTCTCCATGAATTTGTCACCATTGTACTCATAGATACAATTTATCACTCAACAATTTGACCTCTTTCCCTTCACCAGACCAACCCTTAGCCCCAATATTTTCCTTTTTTCATGTATACAATCAGACATATGAATCCTGCCCTAACCTCTACCACTTATATGAAACCCAATTCAAATGTAAGCACCATCAATCTGTAATTGTGCCAAAAGAAACTAAGTAAATAAACAAAAACTGCTAAATTGAGGCCAAAAGGTAGTAAATTCATACTACAATGAAACAAAAAAGAAACTTAAGTACATAACAAAGCACCAAAAAAAACTAAATTAAGGATAAAGATAAAATCATACAGCAATGAAACCAAAAAAACTATGTATATTGCACATAAACAACATAACATAAGCTACATCCAACAAACAATCAATTTGAACTCTCAAATCACAACAACAAAAACTAACTTTGAAAAACATAACCATACCTAAAAGCTATAGCTCACACACCCATCTCAACATTGAATTGGAATCAATGAAATTACAGAAGGGGTGGCCAAAAATTGCATCTTTTTCACATATATTAACAAACAATGGCACAAGATTGGATCAAGAGATGGGAAATGTAGAGAGAGAATGAAATTCGTACAATACATTAGTAGAAGTGCACGCGAGTGATCAAATTCCAATGGAGCCATTTGTGCTGGCTAGTTTCTGGGTTGGGTTTTTGGGTATTTTTCATTTGTCAATTTATATGAATTTATAGGTGTTTTTTTTGTTCATGGATGGAGTGTTATGGGATTCTGACTTTGACCAAGAACACACCTTTCTTTTAGGCAATTTTATCTCATCCCTTCCCTTATTTAATTTACTAAAAAAATAGTAGTCCTATTTCTTGAAATATTCACTCCCAAATTCTTATTATTGCTTCATGGACAAGAAAATAAGTTACTAATCTTATATTTTTAATCATATTAAGTTATTTTTGTATTTGTATAATATGAAAACTATTCTTCTATACAACACTCTCTCATTTCTGAATTATCAAACTGTTTCTTTTAGTAATGGATTTAGAAATATAATGTTTAATAATTATCTCTATATTTGTATATATAAATATTCATCTATTCAATATCAATCGATCTCAAGTAATCAAACCATTTCTTTTTTCAGTTTAATAAAATGATGTTTTCCTTTGAAAGTTAATATTACTCCTCTTCTTATTTGTATTATTTATTATCATTAACTTCCTTTGCAATTCTTGAGCAGTTTATTTATCGACATGTGCCATCCTCGTTTGGTTACATTCAAAAGCCCAATGGATTTAATTAGACAACTTATTTAAAGATCCAAATATCTCAGTAGCCCAATGGTAAAATCTATCTATGGAGGCCCAATTACTTAGTTATAGCTATCGAACCAATTAATAAGGCTTTTATTAAAATTTTAAAGTATGAAGTGGACTATTTAGACCAAAGTTAGTCAATATTATTATAGTCACCTTACCATAATATGAGATTAATTCCTTGAAGTAACTTTCACAAAATTTTATAGAATATTTCAGTTACAAATTACTTATTCCTTTTGCAATAATACTATACCTTCACCGGGACCATGCCACAAAGTATGATGTGTACCTTCATAGAGACCATGCTACAAAATGGGGTACTTTCAAGAATAAGAAAATTTTGAACGTTGTAATTTGCAAAAAATATATATAAGTGGTTGTGAAAGCAAAATTTAGAAAAATTGTGTGCTGTAATTTAGGATAAACGCTTTGTTATTTCTAGGAATCATCTTTAAATAAAATTACTAAGCTACCAAAATTTTTTAAATGCTTAATAAGTACAAAATACATGACATATATTTTGATTGATTTACTCTCATGAAATAGCAATGGTTTAAAAATTAGTAGTAATATTTTTTATTGAATTAATTATACACTCCATGAAAATATTTTATAGGATATGTCATCGACATATATAAGTAACACTAGATCTCGATTTCTTAAATTGGAAAAATACCTTTATTTAATTTGTGTTGGTCCCATCACCCATGACTGGTTTAATTGTTCACTTTCCATTCCATGGCTTCCATTTGGTGGAATGGTGGTAATTATATATCTTCACCACAGGCGAAAAACGTCTCGTTTTTCAAACCTTAGCCTAATTTAGATGGGATGTTAGTGCATGTCGGAAAAGAACATATATACTTGCACTAAATTAGGTGGACTTCCAAAATTTAATGTTAGATCCAAGGTATTCACATAACTTGGCCTACTACTTAGGTGCCCTAAGTCGCTTATAAAAAAAAGGCGTTACCGAGCACACATAGTCCTCGGCATCTACCGAGTATTTTGAGCACATGACCACGATCCAAGATATCGAGCACTTTACGAGCCCGACAAAAACAGTCTGGAAACGTCGAATAATTCTATACTACCAAGCATATACTTCTCACAAATTTAGTTAATTAATCAAACTTTGATTGATTCTAGTATGCAGTAATTAATTAGTTCATCATGTTTTGTTTTAAGTTTAAATGCAATTAATTAATATTGGGTCGTTTGGTTACATGTACCTTTTGAATTGAAATGTCATAATAACGATTGATTGAGAAATAGCATCATAAACTTATAGTAGCCCTTTTAGCAACAAAACTATAGAGCTAGCTTCTAACATCTAAGTGAGAGTACTCCACAATGCATACCGAAAATGGGAGCGGGATCCAAAAATTGTGGTATGGTCGCGGAGGGGACGAGATCAGGCGTGGTGAATGTTCGAGACTAGCTATGCTTTGGTAGCGGTTCGGTGCAGCCTTGCAGTCCGTTGGGATCCAGTGACTATTTGGTTAAGGATCTAAAGCTAGTTCATTCCCAAAGGCAGAGATCGATCCTCTGACCATTTAGTTAAGGATGAACGAGTACCATGTCATTCGATCACGTCCCTTTAATTTATAAATTTAACTTTGAATACAATGATAACTTGCTAATGTAATAACTTTAAAAAGTATTATTTGGGATTTGAAACTAGGCTCCACTAAAAATCACAATAGAAACATGTTGAAATTTTAATTGGAGACTGAGCAAGTCATCATGTCACAAGCCATGCACAGAATTTGGACGGCTTTATGAGTCAAGGGCCGGTGCTGACATGCAATGACTCATTTTATTTTTTTTGTCGTTTCAAAGAAGCTTTTATTAGAGAAATTGTTGGGTTGAAAAATATAAAAGAATGTATAAATTCGACAAACAAAATGTCACCCACTTTCTTACACAATATATGATCCAAAACGTTTTGAATCTAAGAGGTTCATTTTTTTTACTTTTAATTTGATTTATTAGTAGATAATAATCAAGTTGTTGTAATATACTAATATCCTTGAGCTCAAGATTCAAATTGAGTCTAGCAATAACTTTGTCTTACTTCTTTGGTTTTTCTCTGCAAAAGTAATTCTTCATCAACATGTTTGGTAAATTTAGCAAACAATTTAAAAGAGCCGCAGGTTATACAGTTATACACCAACCATTTTAGTACAGTACTTTTTTTATAGCTCATATTTTTTATAATGAATTTATTTTCTTTTTCTTTTGCAAATTTTAATATGTGATTATGATTTAGGGGTTATTATTGGAATAATATTTTAGTATAGCAAAGTCAATAATTCGAACACTAACTAACATTTACCACAACCAATAAATGAAATTAAGTAACCTAACATTAGTTCAACCAAACTTTCAAAGAAGTATATACTGGCAAACGCCTCTTACGTAATGAAATCTAATAAGTAGTAGACAAAAAACATGAAGATTCCCAAAATAAGAGTAAACACTTTTGAAAAGTGTGCATTTATTTAACAACCTATTTGGGTGAACCCCATGTAGCTCCCACCTTACATTTCCCATGATCTATCAAATTACGTGATGACACGTACGAATGCAGATAAAAATATTAATAAAAACTATATAATTAAATTTTATTAAAAAACATTTTTAATGTAATTTAGATAATTGATATGATCATACTATAAGTTAAGATCACCTCGAATATGCAATCTCATATCTGTAAATTCTCATAATTCGTATTTTTCAAGTGTGTTTTGATTCATTCATGTAACCTTTCACTTTATAATTAAGAATTGCAAGCTAAATCAAGCACTGAAAGATAATTCTAATAAATTTTTTATCTAACCCGAGTCGAAAATACACTATACAAATTAAAATACTAGGGTTGGTCAACTTTTGGCTCGACTGGTGGGCATATATATAAATCGAAAGTGCAAAACTATGCACTCAAATAACTACTCTATATTACAGTCGGAGATACTAGACTCAATTGGACTCGATTTATTCATAAATAAAAGTTAGAAATATATGAGATGTCACAAGAATGGTGAGAGAAATTGAATTGGAATTTAGTTGTGACCACTCAAGAAAAAGGTGAGTGTGGGATGCTATATGTCACGCTTTGTTTGTCATGTAATCATCTCTCATGTCGTTGGGCATCATTACTTGATTAGATAATCTCTTGTACAATCATCTTCCACCTCATTATTCCCATCATCTTAAAGCATTCACTGCGTTGTTCCCCCACCGTTCCTAACCATTTATTAAACTACTATTTGCGGGCCTCACTGTACTTTTTATCTTCATTCCTTAACTATGGAACAGAACCTGCAACCCTTCGTTCCTTATCCGTTTCTTAACCGTTCCTTAAATTACTATTCATTCAATTTCATTTATTATTTTTATTTCCAATCCAATTCAATTAAAACAAACACACTTCATAAAAATTAAAATAACATTACAACTTAAAATTCAAAAAAATAGAAAAAGACATAATTAAAATCCTAAAAAAATAAAAATGACATAATTTTAAAAAATAGAAAAAGACATAATTAAAATCCCACATCGAAAGTGGAACATAAAACATTCAAGGATATCTCTATAAAAGAGAAACAACCAAGAGTGAGTTTGTCCCATATCGAAAGTGGAACATAAAACATTCAAGGATGTCTCTATAAAAGAGAAACAACCAAAAGTGAGTTTGTCCCACATCGAAAGTGGAATATAAAACATTCAAGGTTGTCTCTATAAAAGAGAAACAACTAAGAATGAGTTTGTCTCACATCGAAAGTGGAACATAAAACATTCAAGGATATCTCTATAAAAGAGAAACAACTATGAGTGAGTTTGTCCCACATCAAAAGTTGAACATAAAACACATAAAACATTCAATGATATCTCTATAAAAGAGAAACAACTATGAGTGAGATTGTCCCACATCGAAAGTTGAACATAAAACATTCAAGGATGTCTCTATAAAAGAGAAACAACCAAAAGTGAGTTTGTCCCACATCGAAAGTGGAATATAAAACATTCAAGGTTGTCTCTATAAAAGAGAAACAACCAAGAATGAGTTTGTCTCACATCGAAAGTGGAACATAAAACATTCAAGGATGTCTCTATAAAAGAGAAACAACCAAGAATGAGTTTGTCCCACATCGAAAGTGGAACATAAAACATTCAAGAATGTCTCTATAAAAGAGAAATAACCAAGAATGAGTTTCATAAATTCGCAAGCCCATCAAATATATATGGGCTATTACGAATTTCTTGTATTTATTTATTTGTAAAAATTATTTTTAAATATAAAAATCAATTTTTATAAATAATTTTTTTTTAATTCATTTTTTTTATAAAATGAATTATTGCGTCAGCACGTGACGACGCCCACTCGCGAGCCGGCGAGTGGGCGTCACGCATGCGTTGGGAGCTCGCCACGTCGCCTCGGCGCGTGGCGAGAGGTGTCGTGCCGCGTCTCGCGGCTATGACTCACGGCACGGCATGGGGACGACACGGGCGGCTGCAACGTGTGTCTCCGTGATTTCGTTCCGCAGACACGGAACGCGGCACCGTGAAGGCACGTGTTGCGGATGCCCTTATTATGGAAAAATATACTATTCCATCAATTATCATTTTTCCAACCACACATTTTGGACATATATATGTCGGGATTTAATTAGATAAGGTTTTGTTTTAACTCCACTTTCTAATTGCTTACAAATTTTAACTATGGTTTATATGGTACTACATTTTTCTTGCTTCCGATCCTGAAACTGCGCTTGCATGAGTCGAATACAGTCACTTGCCACGTATTGGACAATATGCTCATGCAATAATCACGAGTGCAACGAGCCAACGACAAATATTTGTTGTGTGACTCTCACTCGCTTTTTTGGGCTCGAGTTTTTCTTTTTATATAAAATTAAATTTATCACAACTGCAATCAATTTAAGCATAGATTGCGAATTACATGTTTTAAAAATTCTACTTTTATTGTTTCCCTACATACATTAATTAATTACAATGTGACCGTTGGTCATTAGAAAAGCTTAATAACTCAAAGAAAAAGTGAGTGTCATTATTGTCCTTTTTCTGATAGTTTGGTGGAAGTAAAAGATACTAAAGAACCATGTCCACTTAAAACTAATCATTTTTGTAGTAATAGTATATTAATTAGGCAACACTACTTGTCTAAAATATCATGCCTAATAATTCCATGGTTTCATCTTTAGCACAAAGGGGGCTGGCATGATCAATTTTAATTCTCTTAGGTTACCATTCTTCAATCCCATTTCTGATATATATTTTATAATGATAATGTATTATTTTTATAAAAATAAAAATATGGATTTTCAATGCAAATATTTCACTATCAAACAGAAAAGGAAAATTAAAAGGAGAAAAATGGAGAAGAACATATAATTTGGGCTTTGGCCCATAAAGTCTAACCGCCAATTGAATACAAGCCTTACATAAAAGCCCTCGTGGTAGCCGAGGAAGTGGTTTACTGCCCTCCACGTGTCCCTTGATTTTGTTAACTCTGATAACTAAAGTCCTCATCTTACTATCTTTGATTCAATAATTTGACTTAGTTATATTAATTGTCTACATTTATTTTAATTATGTCGAACCGTATATATTCTACTTAAAAAAAATTGGCCTACTTAATTTTCGATTTGTATGAGGATGTAGTATAAATTTTCTAGAACTAACTTTTAGTATAAGAAAATATTGAGCTTAGTAACATACAAAAAATATCTTTAATGCAAAAAATGCTAAAATAAGAAATTAGCGAGTATCAGAATATCAATTTAGGCTCAGTTTGTTACAGAAATAAACAACAAATCAATAAAATAGACAAAAATAAATGCTCTATTCAAAATTATTGTAGAAGAAAATCAGCAAATAAACATAAGAAAAACATAAACAAAAAGCACTACACGACATTATCTGCTAACCATATTCGTCAAGAGATATATAATAACCACGAACAGCAAAAAAACTAGTGTAAAAATTATAAAATGAAATCATAGACCTAAACTGTCGTTAGCCATTTTGTTAGAATTTAAATGTGTTATATTGGTTGACATTACTCATTATAACCCCTTATATGATGATCTAATTCGTAAAAGAATCTCCAGATAGATCATGAATAAAAAAATAAAAAATGTGTTGTTATATTGGTTGTCATTACTCATTAGCTTCAAACATAATAAAATAATTTTAAAAACTAATATCCATTCTTATGCCTTGCAAGTAACATGCAGCAAATCATACGTCTAAATAAAAAAATGATCATGCATAAGTACAATTCATTGTATTATCTAAAAAAATTAATTGTTTTATTTTGAAGGAATGATTGTTTAAATTTGATCATACTCATCAAATAATTTAACACCTTTTAAGTAATGTAGAATATTCAAGAAAACAAATTATTGGGTAGAATGAAACCGATTTGAGATCATCATAATATATTTATATGATCTTTGGGGTCCACTTTATGATGCTTTTTTCTTACCATGTGCCCATTTATTTGGAAAAGAAAAGTAGAAATGTTTAATTTTCAAACCACACATCACTTTTGACATTATTGTAGTTGTGACAAAAAAATAGTTTAATTGCAAAATTAAAATGTTTTGTGTCAATTCCTATAGTTGAAAAATCACAAGGAATTATTTACTGTTACTTGCTTGATTCGTCGAGCTAGAATTCAAGAAGAAATTCCAAATTAAGAGTCTCACACATTCGTAATACAGATTCATAATACACATTCATGGAATTACTAAAATAGGTAATGATCTAATAAAATCATAAACTTAATCAAAATCACGTATTTTTCACAAACTTAAAACTTATTGGCTAATATTATTTGCACTTTGTAGCTAATTTCACACTAGTTCAATTTTTTTATAAATGAAATTCAATATGATGATATACCGAATCATGTAACTGAACAATATGACGGATATAAGAAATGATGACACTTTTAATAATGTAAACGACGTTGTTTTGTGAGTTCAAATCTCACCCGAATTTCACCCGAATTTCAAATCACTATATAAAGTTCATAAGTTTTATGATCAGATTAAATTCATGGTAAATATGAATTTTTTTTTTTTGGCAAAATTTGTGATCTTATTCAAAAGTAGCCGTTAAATAGAAAACGGTGGAAGGTGGTGGGCCACAGTCTCGTGGGTCGGTGAAAACGAAACCCAACCCTCTAATAACCATGGACGGCCCAATCTCTAATTACTCGCATCTTAATCACTTTTAATTACCGTTAATCACCCCTTAATCCCATATCTCATTTCTTCCATAAATATCCCCACTCCCCACTATCTCTCTCTCACTACACTTCACATCTCTCTCTCACTCTCTGCGAATCTCTCTCCCTCTCGACGCAATGACGAAGGAGGTGGCGGAGCACGGCTCCTACGGGGCGAAGGACTACCACGATCCGCCGCCGGCGCCGCTGATCGACGCGGAGGAGCTGACGAAGTGGTCGTTCTATCGAGCTCTGATTGCGGAGTTCATCGCAACTCTGCTCTTCCTCTACATCACTGTGCTCACTGTGATTGGGTACAAGAGCCAGTCGGCGGCGGACGAGTGCGGCGGCGTCGGAATTCTCGGCATTGCGTGGGCGTTCGGAGGCATGATTTTCATCCTCGTCTACTGCACCGCTGGAATCTCCGGTGAGTTCTCACCTCGATTTGAGTTTTTTTAGGGTGTTTCGATCTGGAAACGCTGTGGAATTATTTTTGAATTTTAGGTTTTAGGTATGTTGTTTCAATTTAGTAATTTTGTTCATCTTAGCTGCATGGAACAGGGGAACATCTTCTGGCGTTGGAAAGTTGGATAAGGTTTACTCTTTTTTAAAAAGTAACAAAAAATTCCTCGATCTGTTGAAGAAAAGTATGCAAACAATCGAAAAATCTGATAAAATGTTACGCCGCGTTAATTTTGCACTTATATTTAAATTCTGCATAAATTTTCACTAACTTAATTAATTCCTTTTTTGTCCAGTTTTACTGTTTCTGTTCAAAGCAGAATAGTATATTATATAAAAACCTCTTGTTTTTTCATGAATTGGAATCGATTTTTCTTATGCTATGATGGTGTTGTTGTTGCAGGAGGTCACATTAACCCGGCCGTGACATTCGGGCTTCTGTTGGCCCGAAAAGTGTCTCTGATTCGGGCCGTGATGTACATGGTGGCTCAATGCTTGGGCGCCATTTGCGGAGTCGGGCTGGTGAAGGCCTTCCAAAGCTCCCACTACAAAAGGTACGGCGGTGGCGCCAACGAGCTCAACGACGGCTACAGCACTGGAGTCGGGCTCGGAGCTGAGATTATCGGCACCTTCGTCCTCGTCTACACCGTCTTCTCCGCCACCGATCCGAAGAGGAGCGCCAGAGACTCCCACGTTCCGGTCAGTCTCTATTTCATTGCTAATTGCTATTACAATATTGAGTTTACATGAAAATCAAATTCTTTATTAGTATATGAGAAACTAGTATTCTAAATTTAGTGATCATTTAGTTTAAGGAACACTCCAACATTATTGAATGCCTACCTTTTTTGTAGCTAAGTCCAACCTTTTCTAATGTGTTTCTGAGTCAGCAAATGTGGATGCAGTTGCAAGAACATGTGGTGGTTACACTTTCAAGAAATCTATAATGATGAAGAGGATTTGGAATTTATTACCATACTTTGAACTTTAGGAATTTAAGCATAGGAAAGATTCCCCCAACAAATACTACTACTATTATAATAATGACTATTGCGTGATTGCCACCGTGGATTTTCCTCATTACTAAGGAAAAATAAAATTTTGTTGTGACATGGGATATGAAATCCATGAAATGGTTCTTTTCCAAGATTGGTGGGAACTTGATATTGTGCCATTTTTAACTGTCTTTGGGAACAAACAACCTCTTGCATTTTGAGACTTTGAATTCAATAAAAGGGACTCTATTTTAGTCATTTATTTAACTTAGATAGGGATGATATAAACTCATTCATGACATTATCTTGAATATATACTAGGTCTTGGCGCCTCTTCCTATCGGATTCGCAGTCTTCATGGTTCATCTCGCCACGATCCCGATCACTGGCACTGGCATCAACCCGGCAAGGAGTCTCGGAGCCGCAGTGATATACAACAAGGACAAGGCTTGGGATGATCAAGTAACTAACTTTCTTCATCAACTCCAAATACTATACTTCTTGAAATAATTTTTAAAATTGCTTATTTTTTTGATTGATTTGCAGTGGATATTCTGGGTTGGACCCTTCATTGGTGCAGCCATTGCAGCTTTCTACCATCAGTTCATATTGAGGGCAGGAGCAGCTAAGGCACTTGGCTCATTCAGGAGCAGTGCTTCCCACCATGTTTGATTATTTTTAATTTTCTATGATGAAATTGTCAGAAAAAAAAGAGAGAATTGTTGTCTGTTTTTCATTTTATTTATCATGATCAGAAATGAAACAAGAGAAATATTTATCATTTTCTTGTGAATTATTAGTAAGATATCCCTTTTCCTTATATGCTTGTTTTTGTGTATGGATTTCCTCATGCTTTCCTCCATCATCTAGTTCATTCTTGAAAGGCCATTTGTCTTTTATTGATGCAATCTTATATATGTATATGTATTCATAATATTCAAAATGCCATAAATATACTATCAATTCCACCAATATTCCACTTACAAAGTAAGTATGTTACTTTTAGGGTTGAAAAATGTAAGAAGAAAAAGCTTTAATGTTAAATGTAAGTTGCAAACACGGCACAAGCTTACACTTTTCAGCTCCAACTATGACGTGGAAAACCAGAAGTTAACGTTTATATTATGTGGAAATTCAACAGAATTTAGGTATTCCACCTAGAGTTTGAAAAATATCGTTTTAAGTTTTGGTGAATGCCATTAAAACAATGCTATTCAACTTCATGTGAAATACTCATTCTATTTATGATATGCTAATATTAATATAATGTCTTGTTTTGATAATGGTACGGTATCTAAAAAATATAAAGGAAAATTAGTGAAATATTTGTCTCACTTTTATATATTGATTTATAATGGTACTAATAATATTTAGTTGAATGAGTTTCACATATTTAAAATGAAATTCTTAATTTATGTAGTATTAAGATAATAAAATAGATCTTTTACAGTAGGGAGTATAAGATTTCCACAAAATATTTTGTATAATTTGAGAACCGCAATTATTTTACGACTTCTTCCTGCATTCTCGCTATTTTATGTCTGACTTCGATAACATATTTGTATTTGCTTGCTTTTTTTTTTATGTCTGACTTAGATAGCAATTTATCTTATCAATATAAAGCTTTTAATATTATTTAATTGAATATTATATGTAGTTCTGCATTAACTCAACCAAATATAATAGTCGAGAACCTTTGCTTACACAACATTTTTAAAATATTTTTCTTCAATTCCCATGCAATAATATTACGTACTTTGATGTACTTTGTCTCTTAATGACAGTTGCCACCTAACATATCTTACCTCTAGCAAAAAAACGGCAATTAGTACAAGATCCAATTTAGTACTCCCTCCGTCCCCTAATAGGAGTCGCTCTTTGACCGGGCACGAGTTTTAAGAAATGTAGAGAAAAGTTGGTTGAAAAAGTTAGTGAAATGTGGGACCCATATTTTTATATTGGTTTTATAATAAAATGTGAGTGGAGTGAGTTAGTGAAATGTGGGGCCTACTACCATTTATGGTAAAAATGAAGAGCGACTCTTAATGAGGGACGGCCCAAAATGGAAATTAGCGACTCTTATTCGGGGACGGAGGGAGTAGTAAACTAGTAATAATTTACAAACACATTTTGAAATTCAATTTTCCATAATATCACTAGATTTACATAGGTAGAGATGATACTAGCTAGTTGTCATTATCATACTGTTATTTTGCAGCTTGTTAATAATTTAATTAATCTTGCGATGATATCTTACTAATATTAGACAAGTACGATAATTACATAGCATGCCAAATTTGAAACAGCAACTCATTCAATTTGACTAATACTATAGTTCACTTGGTCACACTATTATTATGGAAAAATTAACCAAATCTATTACAGCCAACCATTTTTTCACTTGGTTCATTAAATCCAACGACGTGCATTTTTCTCAACTTACAATACACACTAGCAATCAACCTCCCTTTCCCTTTCCTTTTATGGATATCCACCTCCACCCACCGCTACAAGGTTGAATACACAATATCAAGTTCCCACCAATATTTTTATTTTTATTGGGTTTTTCCTTAGTAATGAAGAAAATCCACTTTTAGGGTTAATTATAACTAATCGTGAAAAAAGTATGACGTAGAATGTGCCACGTGGACAGGCACGTGTCCCGTCAGAACGAGTTCAGTCCGAAATGGTGGGCTCCTCGACGGAATGAGGTGCCCGCAACGGCAACCTGTCGACCACCCGTCGGGGACGGTACTGTTGCGGATGCTCCAAGTCACTAATATAATTGAAAATCAGCCAATTCTATTATAGCCAACCATTTTTTCGCTTAGTACATTAAACCAAATGAAGTGCGTCATTCTCAACTCACAATACACGCCACCAATCATTTATTAAAACTATTGCACAACTATATTTGATTCCAACACCTCATACTCCATCCATCCTCTAAAAATAGAAATTTTTGGAACGACACGAGTTTTACTGCAAAATTGATTAAGTAAGAGAAATAGAAATAAAAAAAATTGTAATGGAGCATGTAATTTGTAACCGTATTATTAGAGTTGTTAAGGACTGTTTACTTTGCAAGTTATGTAAAGAAAAGAATTTATATATGGAATTTACGTGTTTTTATTTTGCAAGTTACAATTTTTAACGGGCTCTCGAAACGACTTCAGGTCCGAGCCTTTTTCATGTAATAATAAATCTGCAAACCAAACAATCTAATACTGTAGTTAAGACCTTAATCACCCTGATTAATGCCATTAATACTCGAGAAAAAGGGACGAATCCTAACCAGAGTAGGGCGATTTCTGTATCCGTTCATCCAATGAAAAGTTTTCTCAGAGGTCCATCTTTGCGATCTTTGGTAGTTGACTCTGTTAATGCTAGGATTCTGCGGATTCCAGTTGTGGCAGCACCTCTCCCTAGTGCAGCAGCCCTTGCCAACTCTTCCTTCAGCGGAATGATTCCAGCAGGTGTAGGTAGAACAGGTGCCACCGTAGAGCTAGGTGCAGATGGAACGGCTGCCTTGATGGATTGTTGATACGTCCCTGCCCCACGCTTGTTATAATCGTCTAGTATGCTTTGCTGGTCAGTCCGTTTGAGGCCCTGAAAATTGATTTGGAACTTTTAGTCGAAGATGAACACAAAAAGAACACGAATTCATGATTTTAGAGATGGGGAAACAGCATGCAACCTTAAGATCCAGAATTCGCTGGAACTCTGAAGGAGTACCCTCGGGCAGCAGAGCACAATATGTATCAGCCACAGAGTCGATAGGGGACAATATGACCTGTGGATCATTTAAAGAGCATTTTACTAAGGAATGGTGTTTAGGAGTGCCTCATTACGCCACCACAAAGTCCCGTGTCAATGGATATCTTACTTTCAGCAGCGCTTCAGCTTTGCTCATTTCACGGCTTACAAATTTTGAGTAGCCAGCAGCAGCAGATACCTGCTCAGGGAAACAGAAGGGGCAGTCTAAAAATGAAGGCATGGGATAAAAACCTCAAGAATGAAGAGTTGTCGGTATCTTGCCTGTTTCCCACGGGAAGGAATTTCCAGAAGGATTGTTTTGACAGCTTGTGTATCCAGCAGCATCTGATTATGCATAAAACAATATGTCCACAGAGATTAAAAGCTAAGTTCATTTTCACCAAAAAGAGTTCTTTGATTTCTTATATGGTTAAACAGGGACGAAAATCATTGAAATAATTATCATTCAGAAAAAAAGGCCTTCTTGTCAATAAAAATCATCCAACCAGACAAACTCACGCAAACAATGTTACATAGTAAATAGAGCAAGTACTTGTTGTGCTCCTGTTTCGGAGATTTGCTTGCATTTGAAGATGTTGAGATAGAAGCGCGGACCAAGAGATGATGCAAGCTGCAGAGGTTAGAGGAGATTAGCTTTGGAACATGACTGCTGTAGAAGAATAAAATTGTGCTGTTTGTTTCAAAAGAGAAAAAAAAAATTCAAACTCACACAGTGAAAATAATACTAGCGAACACTTTCAAGTATTATCCTCCAATGAAAGTGCAAGATACAAAGTCAATTTAGGAATTACTCGTTTACCTTATCGAGGAAGAACTGGAAATATATAGGAGAAAGAAGCCTTCCAAGTACAGGAATGCTTGAAGTAAGAATTGTATTTATGCCATTTACATATCTGCAGGAATTATATGTGTAAGTAAACATATGAAAAAACAAACTATGTCAGCAATCATATATTCATCAAGGCATCTTACTCCGATTGGTCACCAACACTTTCAAGTGTGCCCCAAGGAACACGTGTCATTGCAGCCATTTCAGAGTCGAACTTTGTTTCTATACCATGCACAAGAGTTATCAGTGCTTTTGTTATGACTGCTGAGAACTCATCCTGCAAAATACAGCAAAACTGTGAGAAGGGGATTGGGATCGCAAGGCATAAACAGTGAAACAAGGCATATGAAGGTTTTATTCACCTGTACTTCAGACATGTCGATGCTATCAGCATATTGAGGATCAACTATTTTGGATACATTTTCAGCTAATTCACCTGACTGATAATAATGTGTGAAAGAAAGAACTCAGTTTTGGATAAAAGAATGATATAGAAACAAGAATCGAATGACAGAACTCAGACATGTTAAGATCATTAGATACAAAGCCCTTCATTAACCACCCATTAGAGTCATATGTGGTACTTGCATTTGACAAAGTAATGTGGTCTGCAATAAATGGAAAGCAACAGAACCTGCTGCTACTTTGCTAGAAACTTGCAATAATAGCATTTAGAGTATCGTTCTTCTACCAAAACAACAGATTTCACAACCCACAGTTCTTCAGTCATCTTGTACTATTACCTTGTTTGATCAGTGGTGCAGATGCCAAAATAATTGAAAATCTTTATTTGTATGAATTTTTTTATTGATAAAAAGAAAAACTCAAGGTAGAAGGATATCCAAAGGTCACGGCTCTAAAACAATAACAAGCAGGCTAGACTGCTTCGCAACATTCTACATTAAATCTACCATTTTAATCTTCCACGTCCTAAAACTTATTGGCTTATTGCATCCAAGTACTTAATCAATTTGCTTTGCAGATAAATAAGTCATTTCAAAACTAACCGTCTTGTGACAATATTCAGCTGTGTTGACTATATAGCAGATCAAGCGTTCATCCTTGTCAGATGTCTGTGATAGAAGGTTGGTCAGTTGAACACAACAAAGATCGCGCTCAAATAAACATTAGAAAGATGTGAAAACACATACACACACCAAAAGAAGATTCAATAAACAGGTACCTTTGTAGCAGCTGCTACAAGTCCGGTGCCACCCTTTGGCAATCTTAAGAAAAGCTTTGTAGCATATGCTTTAAGAATTCTTTGGAATACCTATTTACAGGAAAATGGAGTCGGAGTATGAGTAACCTATATTCTTTTTACTAAAAATATCCTTATCATTTAGGCATCGGATTGTGAAGCCAACAAACCTTGAATAAATTAAACAATGTCTGGTTTTTTGTCAGAGCACTGCATCTCTTTAACGTCCTTCTGATGATCAAAAACACCTTCACGATACAGTGAATAAGGATTAAGGATTAAGCAAGATTCAATAAGTTGAATAAATGCAATAATATGCAAAAGCATGGGAGACATGTAAAAGAAAAATAAATTATTCTGGTTTTCATGAAGAGTGCTATATTTTGCATATAATGTTCCATTTTAGTTGTTATTGCTTGGACTAAGTAGTAAATGAGAATTCAAAATGAACAAGGCAGAAGCATTCAGTAAGGGATTAGGAAAGATGCATTATGTATCTTTCATTTTACTAAATTCGAATAATAACCTCTTATTAACAATTCATTTCAAGGTCTCTTTATATATTACCTGCATACTGCTAGATAAAATATTAGTTTGACTTCCCTCTTCAGTTTCCCATGTTTCTTCCTGAAGTATAAGATGCAATTACATGTTAGTCAAGGAGAAAAGCAACGGAGTACCTACAAACAATCATGATGACCCAAACCTGGACAAGTTTCTCCAAATGCTCCATAAGAGTTCTTTCCTCCAGTTCAACATAGACCGCCAAGTAAGGTTCAAAGCACGATGAAATGATCCCTCTAAAATTGAACTGCAAGATAAATAAATAGCATTCAAGGTAATGCTTGATAATCTCACATATTCATCAAAGTGAAACTCCCATAAATGAAACAGCTAATGAAGTTATTATAATGATAGGCTGCACCTTCATGCACGTTATACTTTACAAGAAACTGAAAATTAAGTCAATCCTAAAAACTGCCAAGTAATGAAGCACAAAAGGCAAGACCAGAATCTTTCTGTTTGCTGACTCAATAAATGAGGCAACCATTTGAAGTAAGCAAATCAAAACAAGACATATGAGAGGAAAAGGCTTGTTTCTGATCATAAAACAAAAAACTCGTACGTAGTGACTTGTAAGAAAATCCAGACAAGAAAAGTTACCCCAGCATCAGGCACAGACAGATCTTTGTGGCCATCTTGATCCTGGTTAGAGAAATAACTAAGTTAGGAAGGAGTAACATGATGGGAGACATCAATTTTTGACCATTAGAATATATCGATTAATGGACAAAGTCAAGAAATCATAAAATTCATCCATGCCTCATTCTCATTTCCATGATGTGCTGCAAGCCTTTTCTCATACTTCTTTCGAATGTCTGAAATATTCTGACTGCTACTCTCAGCTGTATCTTCCCCAGTGTCACTTCCTAATTCTTTGCTGCGACTTCCACCACCGAATTTCTCTGCTAATTCTTCCTCAAACTCCAAAGTCCGTTGTAAAGCCTACAAGCACCCATAAGAAACCAATCCTTTAAGGTGTATGAGTGAATAAGTATCTAAGTTGATAGTAGAACTTATTTGGTTTCATAATAAGTGCTTGCGAAGCTGATAGTTGAACGATTTAGGGATGAAGGGAACATAACATATTATCTAGAATAACAGGCAAAAGCAGAAGGAAAGCATGATTAACGGATCACAAAATAGAATATATATTATATTGTAGATACAGCAAAGATGCACATGTATTTGATGTTAGGCAAGGACATCACCACTGGGCAAAAGATTGGCATTAGCACTTCTACAGCATGGTGGTGTACATTTAATTGTGTCCACCATCACAATCTTCTAGAGCACTTCTATAGAATGGTAGCACTTCAGAAAACTAGGTACAAAAAAGGAGCTTACCAGCAACAATGTTCCAACATCTGGTTTTTCTTTGAGTTTATCGAGGATGTCCACCAATTGTGTCCTGTTAACACCATAAAGAACTTCATCATGATGTAATATAAGTCATGAAGTTATGATAAATCCATTTTTAGCAAGGTTTCTTCAATGAATATAACCAAAAATATTGTAACTGCGACATTATGAACAGACACCCACTGGAGTGTCTCTACGAGAAACAGAATGGCAGATTCAAAGAGAAACAACAAAAGAGGTCATACATGGTTATGAAATCAAGATTATAATTATGCTATGCTACTATATATTCAAACTGAAAACATTATAAATGATTACTCCATGTCCTTTAATGTCAATTCCATTGGCCAAACAAGGATGTAAACCTAGGAGAACAATTTAGCTACAGGCAAGGTGGAACCTCAAATCATATGTTTGACATGTGAGTTCAAAAGAGAGGTAAATCACCAACCTCGTCAACTTGCAGAACTGGATGCAAAGCAGATAAGGGACATGCCATGACAAGGGGAAAAGTTTCCAAATCTCCTCATTGGTCCGTAGGCGGCGCTTGATCCAAGCATATCGTCTTTCTGTTTTATCCAACTTCGCCAATTCTGTCAAATATAGAATATACCCATTTCAAAGTTTAACTTATCAAAGTCAACTTCAGGAAAAATCAGAAGGCAATAACAAAAATCAAAATAAAGAAATAAGACAAACCCGCTCCCTCAAAAATTTGCCGGTATGAAGTAAGCTCTCTACTACAGAAGTTCTTTACTAACTCTTCCCTAACTGACGGTTCAAGGGCATCAACAACTAGGCATGCGTCAGATAGTTGCTGCAGTAAATAAGATTCCTCTGTCTCTTTTCCTGTACCTAAGCTGTACAAAATTACAGGAGAAGAAAGGTTGAAAAGTAAGTGAACGCATAGAAAAATGTAAACCAGATGTAATGAAACTCAACTCAAGAGTATGATTAAAAAATCAACTATAAACAGCGTAAACAAGACATCTTCTCTAGATTGTTTGACATGCATTCACAAAAACAAAACAAAAAAGTGATTCTAATTATCTTTTCCTAGCTTCTACTAAGTTCTAAATCTACCTAAACCCTACCAACAGAAAAAGCGCGAGGAGAAGAAGAGAGTCATAAACCAAGAATATGTTAAGCAACTTCATACAATCATTAAACGGCAACTGTAACACATAAAAGTCATTTTGCTCAGGTCGATATTCAGACTTCAGGATTAACACACCTAGAGAAATCTGAGAACACATGAGACTTCAAAATTTGTTTGATGCTCTTGAACTTCTCTCGTAGCTCCGCAATCTTCTGAAAATCTCTATAAGCCTCAAAATGACTGCATAACTGGTTGACAGCCTGAAATGCATACCCAACCCATGAAATTATGCGAAAGAAAATTCAGGACAGCTGTCAATATTTCGACATCCCAAAGTAAACAATCATATACCTCAAAGTAATGTGATTGAACGTATTAGCATAATTTCTGTAATATGATGCACAGTGTATCTAATGCAAGAAACAAATAGTTCAACTCAGAGCTGCGACCAATGTAGCTCAAAAAATATATATCTGTAAACAAAGAAGGGCTGCTAGCAAGTGCACACCATGTAATACCTCAAGCTGTGCAGCTGCCTCCTTGTATTGTCTTTTAGAAGCCATGGCTTGAAGTTGTTCTACAGCAGATACTGTCAACAAGAGAAAAGGCAGCATGAAACTAGGAAGAGAAACTATTGAAATACTGATAACAAATAGAATGGTCGTAACAAAACATTTTAACCAAATATATTCCAACATGAATAACTAAATAGCACCTGTATGAGTAAGATGATGAAGTAGCATGAAGACTAAACACAACAAGATTAGAAGGACTACAAATCAAAACCAAATGAAACTAGACTGAATGGAGAGTCAAACTCCTCTCCAAGATAATCATGACTAAAAACCTCACCTAGCATAGTAAGACGATGAAGGGCAGTAATTGTAGTAGTTATATGCTTCTTTGCAAAATCCAGTTTCTTGATGTCACGGCATATTTCCTGAACCATTGTTTCACTTTGCTCTGCTTTAGTTTTTATTTCTTGCATTTTGTACAAGAGTTCCTAAGTTCAAAATATAAAACCTAATTAGTCGACGGCACCATGCCAATTAACTAACTAATAAGGGAAGGGACAAACCTGAACAGCACGAGTAGCTGCTGCAAGGTCCTCCTTGGCCTTGCTCCCTGAATTACTCTATAAAAAATATAGACATCATAATGTGTTAATACATTCAGATTTTTTACAAGAAAAGTTGTATGTTCTTGATAAGCACGAGTGAAAGTGCGTAAAGTTTCGACAACAACATGTGACCAGGATTACACGTATACCACACAGAGCACACAAGTTACTAACAAGAGGCCCTCTTCCAGTTTCATGTTACTATAGATAAAACTAAGAAATTTTTTTCTCTGTGGACACCGAGCATTCATTCATTAACTAACTGAGAATTTATTACTAGCTTCATTGACTTAAATCTGGTCTTAAGTGAGCTTTCTTTCCCCACCCAAGCCTTAACTCTTGTGATCCCTATTTTCCATTCACTTTATTACACCCCGACTCACCCAACTGATTCCATATATTCCAGTCCAAGGAGGTGAGAATTGAGATGAAACCTCTAAAATCAAAGATCCATTTACAGTCTATGAATTCCATACCTACCAATTTATCAGCAATAAAATAACAGAGTATCAATTAGCGATTATACCAACCTGCTGACGAACAGCGGACAAAATCTCAGCATCCACTCTACGGATTTCACTGTGTATTTTCTGCATAAGGGGCTCAACACCAGATAGAGAGGCCTCTGCATAACAACCAGCTTCCACGTGATTAACAACTGAACTAAATTCATAGGGCAACATCTAGAAGTTCAAGCTCCAACAGCACAGGCAGACTCAACCTATTTTACTCTACTTCTGTTTCTAAACAAACCTTCCAGATAAACAATATCTTCATAGTTCATACGTTGAACATTCCTCTGCTAAATGCAGAGAAAAAAAGTAGCACAACGATATAAGCTGGAACTAACTCTTCCTAAATGACATAAATTAAAACTGAGCGAAACCCATCCTATTCCAACTTTTACAAGCCAAAAGACATTAAAATTCCCCCTCATGAATCAATTTCTTAGAAATCCTTCCAACAGCTGACGCCAAACCAAAAAAAAAAATAAAAAATAAAAAATAAAAAATAAAAAATAAAAATCACAGAAACAGATATAGAGAAAGATGTGTCTAACCAGTGGGGAACATCTGATTGATGTAATCCAAAGCGCTTTGCTTGTCAGGTGACGCCATTTTTCGCGTTCAAAAACTAAAGGAGATCGTAATCCAGCAACCAAATACTCACAAACGCTTCAAACTCATCGAACGGATCTGATTCATGCGTCCGAACCGCTGCTTTACTGAATTCGAAACAAAAATGCCAAGAAAATCACATCTGATGGAAAATGGTGCTACATGGCCAGTCACCAGTCTCCTACGCGTCCGGCAATCAAACTGTTTCACGATCAAAATTGGAGCTGGAAATGTGCAGTTGAATGAATAAACGATCCTTTTTTTCCGATTAGAAGCTGCTAAACATGAGAAAAACTTGGATCTCCTTGAGCTAGAGTCGTCAATTCGCCTAATCCAATGAGCAAACGGCCGATTCTCTGCCAATCTCAATCTATAGTTGACAATCAAAATAAAAACTTTGAGAGAGAAACAATCCACTAATTTTAATTTATTTTTGTTTTAGTTTAACTTTTAATATTATATTGATATTGTGTCCTTATTTTCCTATAATATGTGATCTAAATTGTACTATGTATTAAGCAGATTTTAAAAATACTACTATAACAAATCAAGATTTATTTTTATATAATTTATAAAATTAATTATATTAATAATATTTTTAACAATGTTAATCTGAACTAAAAGAAGAGAACAATGTTTATGAATTATGCTTATACTATAACTATGAATTTTTTTTAGAAAAAGTTCAAAGTAAAATTATACAGTAAAAATATCTCATAATTTTTGTATGTCCACACTTAAAAGTTCTATTTACGTTTTTTCATACCTATTAAATAAATGAACATATTTCTCTATATTTTTAGAGTGCACGCATATGACGAGAATTAAGTATAGCATGAAAATCTTTATTTATTAATTGAATTTTTGAAGTCTATTGGGTTAGTGGAAAGACAAGTGTAAATTTCCCTCAAATCCCAACAAAAATAAGTTAGGAACAACCCAACAGAAAAATAGTGTGGATTAGCCCAAACAAATATTATGGGAGGTTAAAATTCTATTATCAAACTATATTAATATTTGAATCTGCCAAACATGCTAAGATCTCATGATTAATTTCTCTATAAATGTATGATTCTTGAATCGTTTCCTCATCCAAATCAACCACACATCATCTCTCTCTTGATCATAATCCCAGTTCCAAAAAATGCTTGATTTTGTTCAAACTATCGTGGCCTCGTTGAACTCTTCTCGTCTCAAAAATGGGAATGAGATGAAGAAAAAAGAGGTGATTGAGTTTGAATCGAGGCCTTTGATTGAGGGGAAAAGTGAAAGGAAAGTGAAGATCGTGATGAGGAAAGAAGCAGCTTATCGACTTGTTTCGAAGTGCAGAAATGGAGGGAGAGTAGAATATGAAGACATGGCTAAGGAGCTCAAGCAATTTTATTGCTATTCTAAGCTTGAATAGTTTTGTCTCTTTGGATTTATGTTCCCTTACTTTGTTGTTTGTTTTTCTCCCTTTTTTTATGTTGTGTGGAAGTTAATTGTAGATGCAATGCGTCGTTGGTTCGATAAAGAGATTGAGATATCAATTTATTGATGTATTTGTTATGAAATTGTAATGGATGTGTTTAATTCGCATATAATATTATTTCATTAATTTTCTTGGACATCAACAATCAAAGTTTGCATTACAAAATGAGATAATAGTCGCTATAATAAAATCATGCCAAAATCCAGTATTTTCCATGAATTTTTAAAGTGGTTGTGAATGTCATAAATTTTAGAATGTGTGCAATTTTTCCAATCCGATCCTACAGGTATTTCAGATGAATTGAAACTGATGTGGGACGTCGGAGCATTTACATGCAGACGTCGATTTAAAAATAATATATCTTCTATTTTATTTATAATTTCTTTTTAAATTTATATAGTCTCCTTCTCTCATCTCTCTCAACTCCTCTCCACCGCTTCCGGCCAGCCACCTCGGCCACCAGCCATCGTCGAAGCTATCTTCGGCTGACTCGGCCAGCCAACTAGTATATTGGGTTTAATTAAATATGAATAATTAAGTTTAATTACAAAATAATAATAAATTATAATATTGGACTTTGAATCTTTGAGTCTAAGTTTGCTGCTATTTTATTGGGAGGGAGTAATTTGTTATTGCTCACTACTTTAGCTTGCTATACCTTTTGGTTGGACCATATAATTATGAATTACTCTATACTAGCAGTTAATTTATTCAAACAATTTGGCTACTTTACCATTAATTAATAGTGAATAAAACAAGATAAAATAAATTATTGCACTTAGTGAAAGAAAACAACTGAACACGAATTTTTGAAAAAAATTATGTATGTATTCATCAAAGGCAAACCTCCATTTAACTTGATTTGCAAACAATTGTACAATAAACACCATTCTTATTCAACAATATTGCACACTCGTACTTGTTTACTCCCTCGGTTCACCAAAAATAATTCTTTGTTACTATTTTAATTTGTAATCAACTTACAAGTCAAGATTTATATAAAGAGTATTATTTCCCTTACTCCAAGGATTTGAGTATCGTATACAGTTTTAAAACGTGGATTTGGGTCAAAGTGATTTAAGTAATTAAATACTATTAGGCCTCCTAAGATCCAAGTAACTTTACACGTACTTCACTACATTAAACAAATTAATGGAAAACGATTTCATAATACAGAAAAAATATTAAATATTCTAGGTTTCAAACTAAAAGATCCACATGTTCAATTTCTTCCAAAACATATATAGTATTCAATCAGTTAGATCTTATAACAAACGTTAAAAGTATATGTGAACAATATTTATTTAATTAAGGAAACTTTCTTGTAAATGTGAACTGTTGGCAATTGAAACTAAAAATATAACATATAATTGTCCCACATCGGTGTCAACAGCATGGATTTCTATCTACATACAGATTTCTAAATTTTTGAATATGGATTTTGAAGAAACTGTTGAGAAGAAGACGATGAAGAAGAGAGTGCAGTTTAAATCAGAGGCGTTGCTTCAAAGTGATTGATGGGAAGAATAAATCTTCGTATCAAGTGAAGATATTGGTGACGAAAGAAGAAGCTATTCGATTATTGAGCAAATGCAATGATGGAAATATTCTTGAATTCAAGGATGTGGCTAATCAATTGGCTCACACCAAGAAAGATAAATGATATATGCTCAATTTTTTTATTCATATTATTTACTGGAAATGTTTTTTATAAGAGAGAAATAGAATTTGAACATATGTACTATTAATAAATTTGTTAGTTTATTCAGGATTATGCTTTTGCTTTCTTTATTTTTTTTGTACAAATATATAGTCCATTGTAATCATATGTTATTGATCTAGGTTGAAAGAGAGCATATAAGGTAAACTTGGAAATCATTTTTTTGTTCGTCTTAATTTGTTTGGTAGAGAGCCTAATCTTAGTATGAACTAATCACGTTGTGTTTAATGTGTGTATTTTGTTGTGAATGTTATTTTTATTTGATTTGGGTTGTGGTTTGTTTTGGTTTTGTACTCTATCTCGGCTGGCTTCTGGTCGGAGCATTTTCAATAATTGAAAAGAACAAATCTTATTTGCTGAGAAGCCAGGGTTTAGACAAATTAATTTACGGGGACATATATATATATATAGGGAGATGATCAAAATAAGTATGTGTTTAAATCCAGAAATGCAGACCAAATCTCAGCCCTAGGATTAGATGATCTAATGGTCAATAATTAACCAAAAACACGGAAGGTCATAATTAAGCAATTTTAGGTCATATTATAATATTTAGATTTAATGTCATACTAAGATCGTTTTAGGTCATGCTTTGTTAGCATGACCTACAAATTACCTAATTATGACCTAAAAGTGCCCTAATTATGATATTGTTCTGCGTTTCTGTATTTAAATCCAGTTTTGCATAGATCAAAACCCTATATATATATATATATATATATATATATATATATATATGAATAAATGGTATAAAAAAAATTGAAGTATACATGTTCATGAAAAAGTACTAGTTTTTTCTTTTGTTCGTGAATCAAAATTAGTACACTCCGTATCTATCTATTCATATCAAATTTATATATTTAACGAAGTTAGTCAATTTTGGAGATATTTAGTGGAAATTGTACCAACCTAGTCTCCAAATCCGAACGCAAAGATAAAAATTCATGGAATTGGTCAATACCATACATTACCTTAATTATGATTTATGATTATCTACCAAACATATATAGCATCTCGACACCACTAATGTATGTAAAATACACCTCAAATCCACCATGATTTCCTTATATATACCTCTTTTAGATTAGCTCCCCATTCCTGCGTCTAGTTTCATCTACTTCTTCAATTAAGGTTCCAAAAAATGTTCGGTTTCTTGCAGTGGATCATGCCGTCTTTGAAATCGGTTCGACGAAGGCAACGGTACGGATACGGGAAAGAGCTGAGAAGAAGAGTGAGGTCAGATTTCGAACGGCGGCCTTTGGTTGAGAAGGAGAGTAAAGTGAAGATAGTGAAGAGAAAATAAGTTGCAGCAAATGTAGGGAAAGTTTGACAACATGTTCAAAATTAATACATTCAAAAATGTTGTTTTTTTTAGGGATGGTTATTATCCAATTTGAATAATATACATGTTTTGTCTGAAATATTTATTTGCGAGACTCTCACCAATATATAGTATTTGTAAACTTTCCGTGATTGAAATGATCAGTTCGTACTTCGTATAGAGAAACATACACATACCTCTGCATTAGACTAATCTTTGACTTTAAAATTGAAATTAGTCAATTTATATATTAATTAATCAAACCCATCATTTATAATAGAGTACTAATTAGGCCCACTTCATTAATTAAAACATATCATGGATACAGATCAGGCCCTGCATTTAATAATTTTTAGCCCAGAATATGAGAGTGACTGGGCCTATTTGTAATTGATTCGAGGCCCAACCTCAAGAATGAGGCAGCCCACTCATAAAAATAAGCCCAACTAAGGATGGTGAGAATCTTGACCTCTCCAAGCCTATTTTTTTTGTCTTTTCTTTATAGTTATTAGTAGTATATTTTTTCTACAAAGCTTTGTAATGTGATGAATGAATTTGTAAAGATAGTGAAGTACGTAATTTATAACACATGAACCATAAACTTATTTCAAAATTAGTTCAAAAAAAAAATTAAAATTGGTGTAGAACTATTAGAAATGTAGAAACCGTAGCAATTATATACTGTTAAAAAGAAGAAACCGATCAATTAAATTTCTTCCGTTCATTTATTAATAAAGAAAAAGAAACTGTAAAAAAAAAACAAAACCGTAAATGCATACAACAAAATCCATAGAAAAATGAAATGATTTTGGTCATACTAAAGAAGAATTAAGCTATTCGATTGTTGAGCAAATGTAAATGATATAGTTGGTACACATACCATAGTGCACTTTTTTTGTCTTGATTAAGAAGTGAGGGAAAATGGACTGTCTTAACATCTTGTCTCCGACATATAAAATAATCAATTTTGACAATTGTGGTAAATTCGTCTCTCCTAATATTTTAACATTTATTTGGAACTAGGACGTAGACATATATATGAAAATTATTATGTAGGTTGTTTTCATCATTTCTCTCTAATTATTCTCACTCTTTACTATTTTCAAATAAATTTCTTCTAATCTCAAAGGATTCAACATTATGATCTCAGCGAATAATCAAACTAATTTGCAGTCGACGATCCTATCATAACTCACTCAAAAACTATTAATTTCTTCCACCCCATAAGTAACTCACTAAATAGGGAGTAGTAAATCTTTAACCATTTACTTACATATCACAAATATGACTCACATTACAAACAAAAACGCTCTTCCCCGAGCAAACGAGCATCAAAGTAGTCGATATACACCCAAAAGTGCTCAGTAATGACAAAATACCGAACAAAGCCCCTGCCCTGTATAGAGCAAGCTAGCTCGTCGCTACATTTCCGAGCACAAACTCAGAGACATATCGACCAGTCCTATAGCTGACAAATTTCTAAGCACCGAATCAAGCACAACGAAATGTGGTACCTAATAAAGTGCCATGTACCGTGAAAACTACGTGCTCAGTAAAGTCCATTTTTTTTTGTAATTCGATCTCTCCAATACAAACTCTCAATACACACAACAAAAAAACATCAAACTAAAAAACTAACAGATCTAGATCTAGAGAGAAGTTCATGTGTCCATCTCCTCGCCGGTTGTCTCAGCGATGCAATCCAAAGATGGCTTCCAACCCACGCTACTTCTCTCTCTACTTCTCTGTATCTCTTCCAAAACATCCTCAATCTTCTTACCTTGTGTCTGCCGCAGCTCAATCATCAGCCATTCCAGCTCCTCCTTTGTCAGCACTACCTTTATTCTCACCTTCTTGTTGCCGCTGCTGCTCTCCGATTTTCCCGCCATTTCTTCGTTGATTATGTCGCTTTCCGGGCTGCCTCTCGACCTCTCAATGCAATTTCCCATGGCTTCTTGATTTTTTAATTTTTTTTGTAGGGGATTTGAGATTTTTGATGAAATGTGATTGAATTTTATGTGTAATAATTGAAGAGAAGTTAGTTGTGGGAGTGGTTAAGGAGTGCATGTGAGTGTGGGCTCACTGATTTATATAGATTTGAAGCTGTCCACCTCCATAGGGGTATTTATTTTGTTACCCGGGATAAGGGTGGTTGATCGTTGGGTTCGGTTATAGTTTTAATTAAATTGATTGGTTGATTGAAATGAAATAGCTTTGTTCCATGAGTCATAATTGAACCAAACCCAACTTCGGTTAACTCACTAACATATTGGTTATAACCGATCTGTTATCGATTAACCGATTATAAGAGGGATAAACATCCCTCTTAAGGACATGTTCAGGTTCTTAGAAATAGTGAGAATTGGGGTTATTTCTAGCCAATAAATGATGTTCAAGTTCCTTAGTAGAATTTTCAAAAGCCAGAGTATATAATGAAGGCCTGCACTGTAGCAACCTGAAATGGGCGAAATTCAATTCTCCCACATGAGGTGGTTTATGAAACAACATTGACTATCGTGTCAAGATATAGAGTTAAGAATACTACTCCCTCCGTCCCGCACTACTCGCACTTATTTCCTTTTTGGGCGTCCCAAGTTACTTGCACTCTTTCCATTTTTAGTAAAAAAATTCACCTACAGCCGTCATTTTTGACTTTCCTATACACTCATTCCTTAATCTCCGAGCCGAAAAGGAAATGAGCGAGTAGCCCGAGACGGAGGGAGTATAATACTCCTCCGAAAAGTGAATTCCTCTCCCCCACAAATTCTGCGCTACCTTTCCACTAGATGGTGTTTTTGACAACCTACCAAAACTCCATTGTCATTTAATAAAATAATAAATGCAAATATTGTCAATCAATATTTATTTCTTTTACCTTGAACGACAGATTTGGGAAAGAAATATGTGGGGACCATAGGCTTAGAGAATTCACAATCGTGCTCTTGCCAGCGGCACGGTTGTGGGCCCGGGCGGTACTATTCATGCCTGCTCTCTGGCAAGAGCACAACACACACAACTGTGCTCTTCCGCAAGGACGAGCACAATTAATTTAATATTCAATTAAACATAAACATTTCCATAATACTAAAATTCATTAAAAAAACATAAATAATATTACAAATGACAAATAAAATAAAAAACGACATAATTAAAAATCCTAAAAATTAAAAATTACATAATTAAAATACTAAAAATTAAAAAAACCACTACTCGTTGCCGAATTTCGCCCACATGTGTTTGATTAGGTCTTCTTGTAGATGAATGTGGGTTCGGGTATCGCGCATTTTGTGTCTTGTCTCGATCCTCTGGCCAACCGTCGTATGCTCACCTCGGCGTGGGGGAGACCTCGCTGTTGAGCTTCCGACTTCATCCTCGTCGTAGAAGCTAGCCGCCCTTGGCCCTTCGTCGGCTATAATCATGTTGTGTAAGATAATACACGTGGGCTCTCTCCCGGTCACGATGGATGTAGCGCCGATTTGATCTGGTTCGTTGAGGAGGAGGAGCGGGGGTATTCGCCGCGACATATGCTTCGTAAGCGGCACGATGTTGTTCGTAGTATTCTTGTTCTTCGCGTTCCGCTTCCGCTATAATATGGGTGAAATCCATTTGAGGTTTTGAATGAGGGATGAATGTGTTGATAGTTTGTATGAGAATTTTAAGAATGAGAGATGAATGGGAGATGAATTGATGTGATAAATGGATGATGAATGTGTGTATTTATAGATGATTTTGGGGGAAAAAAATAAAAATAAAACTCAAAAAAATTCAGAAAAAACGGGAAAAAAACGGCCATATTTTTGGGATTTGGAAAATTTTTTTTTAATCATTTTATATAATTTAAAAACGATTTAAAAAAATAATAATTCAAAGGCAACGGCTATGCCGTTGCCCAATCATAAGCCGCCACGTCGCCTGCTCGCTGGCACGGCGCTGCTCGATGCATCGAGCAGCGCCCTGCCAGCGGCGCGAGCGCAGCGGCGGCGGTCCTCGTCCTCGCCGCTGGCACGGACGGCGGCCTTCACTCCCACCACCGTTGTGGATGCTCTTAAATCTGATAGTAATTCATTTCTTTGGTTCCCATATCAACAAACCTGAACACACGTCCTTAGTTTAATTGTCGGTAAATGCACGAATTTTCGTTGATTTTGCACTTTTGAGATTTTTCACCTGACTTACTACTTTAAATTTGTTTCAAAATTATGGCCCAATTTTTTTTGGTGGTCGAAAAGTTGACATACCGAGCATCATACTAATCGGATATATATTATTGCACTATTTTGAATATCATGTTGGAATTACGAAATGAATGAAAAATTGTGATCAATTTTGCTTTTTTTTAAATTTGTTTCAAATTTATAGCTTCCAATTTTTTTGGTGATTGAAAAATTGACATGTCAAGCGCTATACTAATCGGGATAAAGAATATCGAGGCTTCACAACCATATTTTGACGATGCCACTAGTACCAAAAATTGAGAGTGCTTGTGTTAATTTTATAAGAATTGAAAGGTATGTATGTAGTGATATATATTAATGCAATATTTTGAATATCATGTTAAATGTTGAAATACATCAACCAGAGCTCGAAGTGAGAAGCAGAGAACAAGCTACCATTGGTGACGGTTGGAAGATATTTTCAATTAGTTAGTTAGTTGAATAATTAGTTACAAATGAGCTGGCTTTTTTCCTTCTTGTTTGATCAGCTATAAAAGCATGCTATAACCAAATTTAATCTTCGATTGAGTATATTCAAATAAAATTCCTTTGTTAATTTCTCTCTCGTTGGTTTTATCAGTCTTTGTTCATATTGGTTGGTATATGTTCTGTTGGTTTCTGGATTACAAGAGATAACAGAACCGGGCGTAATACAACCCAAAAGAAAGGAAAAGGAGGAACTGAACTTAAAAATTACAACGTAGAATCGAAACTACTAAACCAGTATGATTAGCCGAGTCGAGGAGGCCTCTTCCAGCAAGACGAGATACGCCCCGGTAGTGCTCTTCGGTTTGGCATGTCGTTCCCAAAGGTAAAACGGCTACGTCTCTATTGATGCAGCACCGCAATCAGTAGAGCTCCGGCGAACGGGATGGAGGAGAGGGCAGAGCTTCGACAGAAAACAATGCAGAGAGAGGGAGAGAGCTTATGATGCAGAATGCTTCTATATGTGTCCTAATGCAGTGGTATGGCTAGCCTATTTATAGGCCAAGCCACCATGCAGGGTCAACCAGCCATTGAAGGCTCATCATGGCAATTCGTAACCGACGTCGGTTACAGGCGTGTGGCTGGAGTGTGCCACCCGTGTGTGGAGCGTGTGGATTTCTCACGTGGCAGCCGTGACTGTGCCTTGCTTGACGACGTGTCAAGCCACTTGGATTGCTGACTCGGCGGTGGTCTAAAAAGAATAGTTTGGGCCAAGCACCAAGCCCAAACACCACCCAAGATCCAAGTCCAAGTCCAAGTCCGAGTCCGAGATCGGGATCGGGCTCGGGCTCGGGCTCGGGCCCGCGGCCGCGAGCACGGGCACGAGCTCAGGCGGGCGGCGGCGGCGGCGCGCGCGTGTGCGCGCGTGTGGACTCTTTCACCCATCTTGGTCCACTATAATTATTTAAGTAACATAAAGTCACTTAATTTATACACATTAAAAGATGTGTTAATCCTCCAATGTGGGATAATTAACACTAGTTAATTATTCTCTAAGCTCCAACTCCAAGCTTTAATTAAAAGCTAATTATGCCCAACTTTAATCCACTATTTCTCACTCACCGGAAATCGGATTTGAGAAAGTGAATATACTACATTTATCTACGTAAAATGTAGATCGACGCTATGTCATTTAATTTCACAAAATTAAATGTCTCGTCACATTTATTATGTGATCAAAATCCATTGACCGGGCATATTTATTACCATGATTTCTACATGTTCATGTTGCTCGAGTGAGCTTTATGTGTGCAGCTCAATCTCGTAGTATGTGTGTTTGGTTTCTCCATTTCTACATGGTATCAGAAGTTATTCCATAATTCCGCTTCGCTTATCTCTCATCTCACACGATGGCTCGTGTTCCTCGAGGAAATCGCGGTGGTGAAGTAATTGTTCCGGTTGAAGATAACACAAGTCCTTACTATCTTCATGCTAGTCAGTTCTAGTCAGTGGATACTACTAGAGTATGTGCACAGAGTAAAATGTCCGTGACATATGATATACGTAAATAAAACAGTGAAATCGAAATTAGTTTTTTTTTTTGCCTTGATATGATTTGTTTAGAGTCCCGTGACCTAATAAATAATTGTGGAATTACGATATACAGATAGTTAATCACGTTGCCCTACTTAAATAATGAAAGATTCCCATCAATAATCCAAATAAATTAAAGTTTGTCCTCTAAATATAATAATGCATTAATTTTTGTTGTTTATAGTTCGTACTGGTTGGTCTTCTTAAGTACATTTGTGTCCTCTTAAGAACATTATTATTGTCATTTAAGAAAACCTTTGGCCATTTTAGACAGTTTTTTGTTAATTATTATATATACTAATACTATTAAAATACCGTCTTCATCTGAAATATGCATGTTTCAACCGAATACTGATATTATCTTGTTACCTCAATTAAAGTTTGGCCAAATGTTGATATGTCTTGTAACATTCCCAACAAAAAATAATATCAACAATATTTTACTTAGGTAGTCAGATTTTTATTCGTTGTATAATGGTTAATTGGGAATAAATTCTAACTTCACAATTTTTAATTAACTTTTAAAAATACTAAGACAAAGTGAAATTGAATCAATTCATGATTTTGCGGACAATTTGCCCGTTCATTTAATGGACTAATTCTTAATCAAAGGAGTAAAGTGATAGCAACAGCTGACCTTTAGTCAATAAAAGTGTTATGGCCTAGAGGTCCATGAAACAGTATACTTTTAGTTTAAAATATTAAATTTCATCGATAATAATAATATAATAAAATTGACATACATAATAAAAAGACCACACATAAGTCATATTTATATAATTGGTGAAAGTGAACAAATTGTAAGAATCAGTCATCAAAATTGACGAAAAGTAGTCTACGTTGTGTTATAATTAAGATTTTATTTTATTGTTAGAAGGTCCCACTTGGAATAATGATGCATGGGATTAAAAGAAATTATGGCAGTAATTAAGGTAAAGTTAAATTGGTCTTATTATTACCAATTTAATCAAAAGGAGATGTTTGGGACTTTGGGTGCTGCCATATAAAATTAGATTATTTCCCCCGTACATAATAAAATATTAGTACATTTTAATGAATTCAAGATATGTGCATGCTATCTTAAATTACACTCATACCCTCATATGTATGGTAGTATGATCCTTATTTGTTATTTTGGTTTATAGATCAATATAAATTTATTTTTGCTTATATTATAAATTTCAGAGTTCATTAACTCATTTTAATTATATATTTTTTAAAATGTATAAAAAAAGTATGACTCCTATTACTAGACGGAAGAAGTACTATTTTTTCTTGAAACATGAATAATTGGTTGTCACTATTCGAGGTGCCATTTGATAAATCATAATCTCGTACAATAATTTGCAAGTCACACAAGAGCTGTTTTGAGCTCTTTTTTTTGGGTGAATCAATGAATGGAATATAAAAGTAAGAGGTACAAGCATACACGGGTATACCCGAGGGATACATGCCTAAGAGCCGAAGCTATATAGGCCGATGGGGGGGGGGGAAGTAAACTCTTGGGTAACGGAGCCCTAAGAGTTGGTAAAACAGCTCTGAAAACAACATGTATAAATACATCAACAACACAAAACTAGACTTCATATCAGTTGATGTCTTCACGATGGGATCCGCTTGATCAGCCTCGATGCTTGTAGTCAACAGGGTGTGCTTGTACTCGTCGCTACCGTCCACGAGCTCTTGTTTTGAAGAATAGTAGTACTAAAATAGATTGTAATGCAGTTATGTCAATGACTCTGTGATTTAGTTTATTTGTTTCAGTTTGATGAATTTTAGACGTGTAGTTTTGCAATGCAGTTATGTCAATGAGTCAATAATGATACTGACATTAATTGTGTATGTGTGTTTGTTAGTAAAAATTGAGAGATACAATAGACTGTTTGTTGAAGCCATAATTCAACAGCATCAACTCTCACTTATCATTCTCTCACAAGTCACAATGCTGCAATAGTACTGATCATTTCTATCTGCTAAATAAATGGTTGTATATAACTCAGTAAGGATTAATTATCTTACAAACATCTCTAATAATATTAAACTACGAATCACTATTACAAAATCACAAATTCGAAAAAACCGAAATTTTCTCCCACCAATGCGATTCAAAGTCATAATTATGAATTCATTCAGCAAAGTGATTATTCTTGTTATATTTCACGGTTCAAGAACTAAGAATGATTTTTCTTTTATCTAATTTTTACGTATTTAATACACTTTTGTGACATAGAAGATAAAACATCATTTGTAGGCCGGGACGGCATATATGTTTGGTCTTTGGTGGGAGTTATGGGTTTTATTTATTATACGACATATATAATTAATCAAGGTTGTTAAAAATAAAATTGTATATATAGGGTAAGCTAATAAAAAAACAATTGGGAAGGAAAGACGAGATTTGAACAGTGGCCTCATTTCTTTAATTAATAAAACAACATGTACAAAAAATTCTAGTTATCAAGATAGTTATTTTGAATGTAACTACTAGTATAGTGTATAGAAGTGATTTTGTCACTTTCTTGATGTATGTATATAGACGACGGAGACACAACGAATATACTGTGTTTTGTCACTTTCTTGATGTATGTATATAGACGACGGAGACACAACGAATATACTGTGGTGTCGTTTGATTGACATGATTCATTATCATATGATTATCCATTTAAAATTAAGTTATGAGATTATTTCAGTGGAAGCTTGAGAGTGTCTATGACTAATTATCATATGATTATCCATTTAGGATTAAGTTGTGAGATTCAATCTCATGAATCAAACATATAGTACATATTTAATCAGAGATATAATTATACAAATCGAATAGGCCCATGCATGTATTAAATGCTCTCACAAAAATTATAAAGAAAATTATGATTCAGAATTTATATCTTTCGAAAGTCATGATACAAGCCTTATGGCAAGTTATTTCATCAAATATGAGACCTTATAGCAAATTATTTGATCAATTAAAAAAACATTTTATCTCAAAATTAAATCACATGCAAGCATGACTACTTATGACGTAAAGAACAGTCAATAACGAATAATCAATAAAGTAGATGCAATCATGCAATGATAATTAAAAAATAATACAAGTGTGTATAATCAATTTCACAGAATCCAGATGACATAATGTTTGTCGAGATTTATAATATACGTAATTTACTAATTGCATTTTGTCGTTATACCTGATTTCTTTGAAACATCGCTATCATGAAAATTGAAGACGATTTTCTGCAAATATAAATCCGAGCATATTATGGGAAAAAACTCCCTATTTAATTTGCTAAAACAAGTTGATTATCGACAGTCTACTTGATTTAGGTAGAAATTGGTCTTAAATAATTCAAATTACAATAAAACTTTTGACCACCGATGCTGGGGGAGTCCCAACCTCAACCTGCTTTTTGGCCTTACTAGTAGAAAATTCTTCACATAAATATTTTTTTCTTTCATGAAATTAAATAAAATTATTTCTGTTCAGACGATGGATGTGACATACACACTTTATTAGAAAAAATTTAAAATCTTAAATGAGACAAAAGAGTATTGCTTTGGGCCTGTTGGTTAAAATTTTGGATTCATTTAAATATTTGAATGGGTTTCAAAATCTTTGAGAGTCAGGTCCGACTACGACAAATAGCCCATTATTTTAGGAATTGTTGTAATGTTATTTTGTATGACTAGCTACTACTATTATTTATGGAGTACATAAAATTATTAGAAATATTTTTTATCAGAAATAAAATTTATTACAACATTTATGAGTTTCTAGAATAAGGTCGATCGAAAAATATATCACAACTTGGGACATTTTTGCTATGTCTAGTAGTATCATTTTTTGAAATGTTTCAAACTTTCAATAGTGACTCCACTTTTTTTTTCAATTTTAATTTATAACAATCTCCACCCCACATTTCTTAATCAAAATTCTGTCCGAGAAATAGCGTCGTTTGAATCTTAAAACATTGAAAGTGTTGAAATCGTTACAAATTAACGGGTGTATCTACTCCACATCATCTAATTATATTTTTCTAAAATATAGAATTTGATATTTTTAATGTCTTTATGCACCTCTATATCATAAATACACGAAAAGTAAGATTCATTAAATTAAAAAATAAAATTATTATTTTCCTAAAGTTTCTTACTAAACCACGAAAAGTAAATTAGTTATTTTTCTCACCAAAATTCTACTCTCATTCTCCAACTTCTCCCTATATTAAAAAGGAAATAAGTAAAGCACAAGGTTTCTAGTTTTCCAAAGAATATATCGAAATATCCATAATGATATTATAAAAATAATTTTTTGTGATTAATGACTGAAAAAAATTCGTGATTGTGAATTATATATAGGCAAAATACGACCAGATCACAATTATAATTTAATATCAATTCTCAACTAAAAACTTTTTTGATTGCGAATCTTGGCAAAATTAGGTTAATGCACAAGAAAAAAAGCTACTACAAATTTGTAAATGGTAGAAATTATCATTCCTAATTTATATTTTTCAAAATCAATCATGATAATTAGAGCATCCTCATCCGTGCTCTTGCCCGGACCCACTTTTATTAATTTTTTACTCCCTACTCTTAGACAAGATCACAACACCCACAGGCCACATCCATGCTCTTCCGCAAGGACATGCTCAAGGGTCCCACCATTTTATTATTCAATTTAAATAAAAACATTTCCACAATATTAAAATGCATTAAAAATATCCGGAATACTATTACCAATTATAAAAAATTAAAAATTACATAAGTAAAATACTAAAAATTAAAAATTACATAATTAAAATACTAAAATTTAAAATTACATAATTAAAATCCTAAAAAATAAAAAAATACATAATTAAAGGCTAAAAAATACCCCCGTGGAAGACTATTCCTCTGGCCATATCCCCAATGTTCTTCGGAGACCCCGTATCATTGTCAAATGTGAATCAAGTTGCTCGGGGGTCATATTTGACCTATCGGCCAAATTGAGTTGGGCCAAAAGGGTTCACAACGAGTTGGTGGGGGGTTGAGGTGGCACAAAGGGAGCGGGGGCGGATGGAGTCGTGGCGCGACATCGGTTGGTCGTCGCCTTCTTCCTTCCCTGCGGTCGGCGTTGGGAACTCCTCGGGCCGGCATCGGGGCTACCCAAATTAGCTCCGGCGAGCTGGCTAGCCACCTTATCCTCGCCAGCGTCGGATAGGGATACCGACCTCGACCGTTTGCTGGAGGAGCTGGATGAGGATGATACGCCTCCCCTATACTTCGGATGCACACGCACCTCCTGCCACGCGCTAAGGTACTTGAACGGTTTGTAATTTATGGATTGGTAGGTCGCCAAGGCGGCACTGATGATGTCGAGCTCGCTCCTAGCGCTCCCCGCCGACCGCTCTTCCTAGAGGTAATACCCCTGGAACTTTTGGATTTCTTCGTTGGCTTTGGATATGGCATTGCGCACCATACTCTCATTGTGCTCGATGGTTCCAGCCGGGCGGTTTTCATTGTACCGGCGAGAGGCGCGCCACCAAAACCTATCCCCGCTTTGGTTCGTGCCTATCTCCGGATCTTCAGAGATAATCAAATAGGCTTTGAATAATTGATCCATCTCCGCCGGAGCGTACGGGGTGCGGACACCATGAGGAGTAGGAGTAGGAGTAGGAAGAGGAGGAGTTTGAGAGCCGCCGCCGCTCCCTCCCGATCTGGGTTCGGGTGCCCACCCGTATCGCCCATCGGGGGCATCTTGGTCGTCCATCGGGTAAGGCCGGTAGCCACCCGGAACTTGAGAACCTTGGGTTAGAGGAGGGGCGTGAAATTTAGTTGAGAATTGTGTAGTGTGGCGTGAAATTTTTGGTGTGGAAGTGAGAGTATTTATAGATGAAAATGTGAATTTTGGGGAAAAAATTGAAAAATAAATTAAAAGTGGGGAGAAAACGAATATAATTTATTGGGAAGTGGGAAAATATTTTTTTTATTTAATTCAGATTTTTTAAAGTAAATCTGATTTTAAAAAAAAAAGAAAAAACGAAATTGCCAACGACATTGCCGTTGGCCAATCAGACGCCGCCACGTCAGCTGCTCAACGGCACGGCGCTGCTCGACGGCACGAACGTGCTCGATGCATCGAGCAGCGCCGTGCCAGCGACAAGAGCACAACGGCGAGCAGGGCTCAGCCGCGCCAGCGGCACGGACGCCGTCCTTGCCAGCAAGCACCGCTGCGGATGCTCGTATGGGCATAGATCCCCGTTGTGCACCAAACGGTGTCGTTCCAAGTCCATTTGTACGAAAATTCTTTTAATTTACTTTAGTCAAGCATGCCGTTTTCATCACCCAAAACTTGTTTTCATAGTTTTTTATTCTTTTTTCCAGAAATACTTCCACAAAACTATTATCAAAGATGTACTTTTTTCTTCTTAAACCTACAAGATGACTTTCGGAATTAATAATATTTCATTTTAGTGTAAAGAAGCATAATGAAATATTAAAACTTTTTAATTAACCTTTCTAGAGAGTATGAAAATAAAATAGTTTAAACACATAGTGAAAATGTAATCCACGAAATTTTAGTAGAGAGAATTAAAAATTAAAAATATAATAGTATTAAAAAATGTCCTAATCTATTTTAAGTTATAAAGCTTATTTAGACCATAAATTCTTATGAGAAGATAACTTTCATATTTAGATAATAACTAAATTTGAAAGAAATTATGTGAAATAGTATCATTAAAGGGGAAAAAAAGGAGAAAAGAAACGAAGGGGTGGGGTGACACTACTAAAGGAAAATGAATTTTAAAAGATACAGAAAAAAATACATACCATAAAAATATTACAGTATCTCTCTATATATGCTGCGCGAATTCTCTTCTCCATATTTAATTCATCTCTGCCGATTTCTCTTCACCATATCTCATCTTCATTAACAGGTAAGATTTTTGGTTTCTTGGTTCACATCAACAAATTTATGATTTGTTTATTTATGTAGTTTACGTTATTCTTTCTTCAACCGAAGTTCTTCATGGATTTTTTTTCCTTCTATTTTTCAATTCATGAAATTGATAAAATTATCCAGTTTTGGTTTTGGAGTATTTTTTTTCGCTGTCTACTTTTGATGATGTGATTTGTTAGTGTAATTTATAATCTCGTACATACTCATGCTAGCTTTTTCTTGTTTCCGAATGCTTTTTCTTTCGTTTTAAATCTTGTATAAAGAATGAGAAGAAGAATTAAGAAGTTAACTACATGTGCTTTACTTCCTTCAACTTAATTTGTCTTTTTTTAAGAAATAAAATTTTCTGTGAATTCAAATTCAATTTTCATGTTTATCAGTTTAGGATGTATACCAAGTTTACTGTTGAGCTATATTACAAATATGATTAGAAGAATAATTTTATTTGATTTATTTTTGTTAATATGTATGTGTATAGCCTAATTTATTCTTTATTTTTGCTAGGATATCATTTGATTTTTTTATTTTATTTTCATATATATGAAATGTCTAGGTAAAAAATATGTAATTAACAATTCTCCTTGTTTTCTGTATTTTAATCCCATCTCTGCAGAATTCCACAACAAAACCATGCAGCCAGCAGGAAATAGGTGAAACTCTTTTACTTCCTCAACTTTGGCTTTTTTTTTCAGATAAAAAATTTTATGCGAATTCAAATTTTGTTTTGAGTCAGGGATTATACATATACGGAGTTTGTGAGCAGATTGGAGAATAATTATCAGTTTAGGGACGTACACCAAATACCAGCCATGATGTTTGGAGGTTTTTGTAGACGGTTGTGCTTAAAAGCAATGCGAGTTTTCAAAGAAGAAGAAGAAGATTTTGTGGTAATTAATCGATACACACATTGAAACACTGTTTTTTGGGGGGTTTGATTTAGGGTTTTTTTTGTTGTTGCAGAATTGTGTCCTACAAGTGGATCTTGATGATGGACGATGGGAAAAGTCGTTAAGGAAACTACGCCTTAGTTGCAGAGCAGGTAGTGTTTTTCCTAATTCAAATGTCCCAAATTCATTTTCACAATAAAACCCTAATTAAACATATATTTGTGTGTGTGTAGTGAGGCAGTGGAATGTGTACCAGAATGGAAGAGTGGAAATAAGTGCATTTGCTAAACCGAATAATCTGATGCGGAGGATACGCAGATCCGAACCGATAGAGCTTGTTTCGATGCAGGCCGGACAGTGCTCCAGCAATCTTTACTTGAAGGAAGCTCCAAAGCCTGTAACTAGCAATCCACCTCAATGTCCCTCTCCCTATCCCTATGGAGGAGGATATGGATATCCACAACCACCTCCTCTTCGTCGAGTTTATGGATATCCACAACCACCTCCGCTTCATCGAGTTTATGGATATCCACAACCACCTCCGCTACATCAAGGTTATGGACAACCACCTGCACATCCGCTATCGGAGCCTTATGATTATGGATATGGATATCGACCTCTGCAGTCGCGTTTTGTGTTCGGGCAAGGGCAATTATCTCGCTACTAGCTAGACAGACTAGCCTTTGATCTATTGTTGCAGCATGTTTTATTTTTATCTATGACTATTATTAGGGTTTTTTATCAATTGCTTTGACTTGACTTGGCTGGATTGTGGTATTACATTTTCTTTCTTTTTGATTTATTTTCTGTCGTTTCTGAATGTTATGCTAATTTATCTAGATGGTTTGTTTTGTGCAATATATTGGCGAAATTCTTATTTGAATTTCTACAAGTTTGAGACGAGTGTAGTTGCATCGTTGCCGTGTTGAATGAGAGTGTAAAAAACTAAAAATTAAACTCACTCTCTTTGAGTCCATTGTTGTCAAATGGAAGAGTATCTGTTTTGAACAATAATATATGAACATTCCTTTGTTCCAATTTTTCTTGTGTTTCTAGTTCCAATTTGTTTAGGGTAATGATCACTTTAATTACAGCTTTTTGAGCAATTTTTTAAATAAATTATAACACAAGCTAAACTTAATAAATTAAAATTTAATAAATATCCTATAATCCCAGTATACTAGTAAATTTTTTGAGCAATTTTTTTGAATAAAATCAAAACACAAACTAGACTTAATATAAAATTTTAATAAGTATCCTAAAATTCTATTCTCGCAACTATTTTTTATTTATAAATTTATGTCTAAACCTTACAGTATTTTTTTCAAAAATGTCAACATTTAATAATTATAATTTGATATCTAAACCAAAGACTTCAATTTTATGCGCGTTTTTCTTCCTCAACCACGAAAAAGATTCATCCAATATAAAAATAAAATATTAATTTCCTAAACTTTCCTCCTCAGTTATTAATTAGTATCCTATCAAATCTCTCTCAAAATCCTCTCTTTTTCATATCTAGATTCCTTACTCGTTTTCATCTTTGCGATTCTTATTTCGGCAAAAATGACTAGTGTATACACTACTAAAATATCAGCATCTCTAATTATTCTGTTGCCTAAATTACAAATATTTGTTAATTATATTTACATATTCGGTCATATAATTTTCCTAAACTTTCTCTTTCAAGCTATCAGGCCGGGTGCACGCCCCGCCTCTCCACGACGTCGCCGGTCATTACCTCCGCCACTTTGCTTATTACATAAAATTATTACTGTAATATTTTTATTAGTAATAAAATTTATTACAACATTTGTTAGTTTCTATAACAGGGTCGATCGAAAAATATACTACAACTTGGGATAATTTTGCAAACTCTAGTACTCCAGTACTTATCTTTTTTTTTTTAAATGTTTCAATAGCAACTCCACTTTTTTGTTCTAACAATCTCCATTCCTCATTTCGTAAATCAAAATTTTGTCCCAGAAATAGGGTCGTCTCAATCCAAAAACATTAAAAATGTTGATTTATTTGAAAAATATTACTCCTATACTAGAATTTGATTTGTTTCATATCTTTATGTACCTCTATATTACTACTATAAATTCACAAAAAGTAAGATTAATCCAATAAAGAAATAGTACTATTTTCCTAAACTTTCTTCCAAGAAGATTTACTAGATAAAGAAATAAAATCCAACCAAATCTCTCTCAAATCCATCCTTTTTTATACCACTATTCTTTTTACAAATTAATTTTCGTTTTAGATTATTTTTCTAAAGTTTTTATTTCTTCCATCTCTTGACGTTAAAGAATGGAGGAAGACCGAATGAGCCAACTCCCTGATGATATTCTTCTCCTCATCCTCGGCAAAATCGACACATTTGAAGCGGTTAATACAACCAGTCTTCTCTCCCATAGATGGAAAAACCTGTGGCGTTCCGTCTCCGCCCTCCGCTTCCGCTTCCACTTCAGCTTCGCCGCAAGTTTGCTTCCCGATTTCTCTCTCGTAGAAGAGTCTGATCGCCAATTGCAATCTCACCGCAAGTTTGTTTCCCAATTCCTCTCTCACCGCGACGCCGCAGCCCCCATCCACGACTTCCATATCTCATTCGACGAATTCCCATTAGACCAGCCAACGATCTACGGCTACCGTGTTCACAGGGAATTCATGGATGAATGCTTCCTCTACGCCGTCAACCACGGCGTTCAATCCCTCCGCCTCTGGGCCCCCAGCCACCCCAACCTGAGGCTGCCGGAAGCGTGTATCTCCTGCAAGACGCTGCTGGAGCTCAGGTTACAGGGCAGCCCGGTGAAACTCCCTGGACGCTTATCCTTACTAAATTTGAAAACCTTTCATCTCCAAACCCTTAATTTGGTCTTCGACGATGATGACAACAACATGGAGCCCTTTTCCGGCCTCCCGGAGCTGGAGCAGCTTACTCTTAAAACCTTTTCAGCTGATGGAATTGTTTTAAAGGCTCCAAAGCTTAGAGTTCTTGAAATCACCTGTATTATTTCCTTTGTAGCGAAAGAGGTTTCTGCTCCGTTGCTTACCTCGTTTAGTTACAAGGCTTTTGATGCTTGGGAATGTGAAAAGTTGAATCTTCCGATGTTGGAACAAGTCCATTTAGACATTCATGACATTGGACACGATTTCCGTCATATGCAAACCAACTTTGTCAGGATGCTTCACCAATTTCGGAACGCTACCCTACCACAGTTTCATTGACATTGGACACTCTCAAGGTACATTTACTTACTAATAGTATGGCTTACATGTATGTATGTATGTATATGGTAATGGTTGTTTGAAACTGATAGATTCTTGAATGCTATGGTGGTCCCGATGAGCAAACTCCTCCCCCATTTCCCAACATGAAGTGTCTCAAGATGATAGAAGGGCGTAACAAAATGCGCACAGTGTTTCGGAGAGTAATGAACTATTTGACGGGGACTTTGTGTTGTGAGGTGAAGCTTCCTCCGGGTATGGTGGTTGTTGAGCAGATTTCCAACTAAAATAAAGATAACTATGAAAATTTTGTGTGACTTAGACTTTTACTTTATTTTGGAAGCTGAATAATGATAATTATTTAGCTTATTTTATGATTTGTTGTTTAGTTGACGTGGAGTCTTTTATTAAATAAAATATTTATCATTATCTCATTTACGATTTCTCCCTCATGGAGAGGGAGAAACCAAACTCTCTCGAAACCACGCGCTCTCGCTTCTCAGATAACCGATAGGTATTAGTTCCTATCAGAATTATATTCTGAATATTCTGATGACGATGATGAAGACATTGAATTTACGCATTCAACTATTTTGACTCTGTCTTAAAAATATTTGTCACTTATTAGTCATTTCTGTACTTTTTTTTTAAAATTTTCTTCGTCTTTCATGTTTACAAATGAATCATGATGAATGAATTTTAGAGCATAATAATGTTTTTTTAAGAAACTGCGGGTAAACTCGAAACAACTTAACGAATATAAGAAATACCTAATCTATCATAAAAAAGCCAACTACGAATGTCTTGTGGTGCCGTCTCTAGAGCGTGGAGCCCTCTACCAAACCCATAAGCATAATAATTTTTTGATTTCCTCCCAACCCTTCAATTTCTTAAAATTGACATTTTAGTTTGACGGTTTAATAATAATAGAAAAAAAATTGACTTTGTTTTTAGAATATGAAACTTGACTGCCCTCAAGTGCAAACACGGAAGGGAACTTTATTGTATTTTTTTAAATATTAGAATTTGATTTATTTTAACATCTTTATATTCCTCTACATTATAAATACACGAAAAGTAAGATTCATCAAAGAAAGAAATAAAATCCATTCAATCTCTCTCAAAAATTCATTATTTTTTATATCTCTATAGTTTACAATTTATTTTTCGTTTTCATATTTGCGATTCTTATTTCCTTAGCAAATATGAAAACAACTGTAATTATTCTGTTACCTAAATTACAAATATTATTAGAATAATAATCTTACTTGATTTAATTTATTTTTGTTAATTATATTATTCGGTCATCCAATTATAACTTTAAACTCTCTTTCAAGCCATTGGTTTCATTCAACGACGTCCCGCCTGTGCCCGCCGTTGGCCTCGCCGACCACCACAGTGTGGTATGAGCATCTTCATACTTTACTATAATTAGTATTAGTAGTAGTAGTATTTTTATTTTTCTAAAGTTTTTTTTAATTATTTATTTGTATTAGAGCTACGTTAAACAATGGAGGAAGACCGAATCAGCCAACTCTGCGATGATATTCTTCTTCTCATCCTCGATAAAATCGACATATTTGAAGCCGTTGAGACAACGCGTCTCTCCAATAGATGGGAAAACCTGTGGCGTCTCCTCCCCGGCCTCCGCTTCCACCTCAGCCTCACCGCCCGCCACTGCTGCCTCAACTTAAAAATTTTTACTATCCGCTCCGGGCTTGTTTCCCAATTTCTCTCTCGCCGCGACGCTGCAGCCGCCGTCCGCGACTTCCACCTCTCATTCGACGACGGCGAGATGATGTGTAATTTTCGAGCTTTTATATTAATGGATTATTAACACACAAATTTAATAAAATAGCTCTAATATTACAATCTATCTGCAAGAGTACAGAGTCGACTGTAGTACTTCGAGTGTCGAACCACAGGGAGGCGTATGTTATTTAACAAGAATTAACAAGACTAAAAAAAACTAAATTTACAAATTAAGGAAGACTTTTCAAATAGGAAAAAGATGTCACTCCAAGTTGCTCAGTAAGCTTGTATTGTTCTACACCTATATTAAGAGCACATATTTGGGATTAATTAATCAACCTAATCGCGTGCACTGAACATGTCTACGACGTATAGTTCACAGTCAGCTGAACACTTGTTCCATGAACCAACTTTCAACGACATTTAATTCCTGCAGATGCGCGGGAACGAACATCGTCTACTATAATCACTTACCTAATCCACTATCAATTTATCACCTGAACAGTTCTAAATCGATAGCATACCAACAAACGATCAATCCTAAGCTATGTTAAAGAGACGATAGCAAAAGAATTAACATCACTACATCATTAGCCAAAAATGTAGTGAATAAAATTAAGCACATTGTAGGACACAAACATATGATATTGATGGTGTAAAAACATCCGTACAAGCCTAGATTACAACTTGGAGCAACAATGAGAGCTTAGCCTAAACACATGGTGAATTTGCAATTAAAACCGTAGGATTCAAGCTCTTGATAAGTGGAGTTAGGATTTGGAGTCGGATCGTCGGAGAGTAGGCCGGACCTTCTTCCTCTCTTTCTCTCCTTTCTCTTTCCCTCTACCAAAAAACGTCACTTCTTCCCCCTCTCCCCTCTCCTTTTTCTCTGTTTAATAATCAATGCTCTTATAACCGTCCCATCAATCCATTTTCCTTTTTTTTTCTGCAGCCTTTTATTTTCTTTGTTTTTTTCCCCAGCCAAACCGCCTCTTCTCTCTCCTTTTCCATCATGAAACTGTCCGAGAAATTGCTGGAATTATAGTTAAAATAAACTACCCGGCCGGGTAGAATTTTACAACTGTAAAATCACCCGGCCGGGTGGCCAATTTCTTGTACTTGCTGGAATTTTCGCACAACTTTTTCACATCCGAGCTTCATTCCTTGTTTCACCATTCATTCCTCTTCCTACACCACAAAACATACTTTTGCAAGCATCAAACTATATAAATCATGTAAAGTTAGGGGAATAAAAATGTACAATTTGATTCACATCACGAGACCTATTCCTACGAAGTTGACCGGGAATTCGTGGAGGAAAGCGTGCTCTACGCCATCAATCACGGCGTTCAATCCCTCCGCCTCCACGCCCCCACCAAACACAAGCTGAGGCTTCCCGCAGCGTTTCTCACCTGCGAGACGCTGTGGGAGCTCGAGCTCAGGCAGTTACGCAGCTCGGTTAAAGTACCCGGACGCTTATCTTTACCAAATTTGAAAACCTTTCGCCTTGAAACCCGTTTGGTCTTCGACGATAATGACATCAGCATGGAGCCCTTTTCCGGCCTCCCGGAGCTGGAGAAGCTTACTCTGATCAAGTATTCCTGGGATGGCCTTGTTATAAAGGCTCCAAAGCTTCGAGTTCTTGAAATCATCGATTTTTATAAAGTGAGAGAGATTTCTGCTCCGTTGCTTACCTCATTTAGATACGAGTCTGCTGTCGCTTGGGAATGTGCAAATGATACGTGAATATCTCAAGAATATCCCCAAATCTCTCTTATTTAGTTAACATATCTTTCCATATATTCGTAGTATCTTTATTTCTTATTCCCTAAGTCATTATAGTTTTATAAATAGGAGATATTGTATTCTTCTATTCCAATCAAGAAATATGAAATTATCTTTTTAGCTTTTATCGTCTTTTATCTTTTTGCAATCCTAAATCTTGGTTTGATCGACCGGCAAAGCTCCGGCGACTGCCTTTTATCGTGATAAGGGACCCTTATCAACTGGTGCTTTCATTGACGATCTCAGGTTATCCTTGTCGAATCGAATGGGGAGCCGTACGGAATCGGGAGTTGTGACTTTCGCCGGAGTCATACGCGGCCTTGAGCAATTCACGGCGTCGAGTGGATCGCTGGACTCCACGGCGATGGCGTTCGAACATCTGCTGGCGTCGCTTGCACGCGTGGAGGCGCGCTTCGACGCGATGGAGCGGCGGCAGAACGTCGCGCATCCTCCGCCATGGCCAGACCCAGAGCGGCGGCATAACGTCGCGCTTCCTCCGCCATGGCCAGACCCAGACCCAGACCCTCCTTTTGATGATTGGCAGCGGTGGCGTGGCGATTCAGCAAGAAATAGACCGATGGGGCCTCGGAAATGCCAAGTGATTTTCGACTACTTCTTAGATGCTTCTCTTGCGGTATGTAGTACTCCTTGTTATATTTACACTGGATCAACCATGCATTAGATTGAACAAACTATTAAGATCTTGTTATTTAGGGTGATAGCGATTTCATCGAAGAGAGCTTACGAGACAGTGAAAGAGTGCAGGTACGCTACTTTTTAGCAACAGCTCATATTAGAATGTTGGATTCCATGTTTTCATCTTCGTTTTATTTCTTTTCATTTTTGTTGAGACAAAGGGGTGATAAAAAGTGACGATGATGCAGGACGAAGACACAGCACTATGCAGCGGTGTCCAACAAGCGCTGGAGTCTCCGGCATACAACACGGGGCGATATAGTCCATCTATTGATCAGATGGCTATGCACCACTTCCATTGTCTACTGCATCAAAATCTCTCTACGTGATACCAAAGACGCACCTTTAAAGTGACTGATTCCATTAAAAAAGATCGGTCTATATCACTATACGGTCTATCTATACCATTCTACTGTGATGTATGTGATTCGTAACTAAAAAATGTATGTGATTCGTAACTAAAAAATTGACGAACCTATGCTCTGTAAAATAATTCAGTTATTTTATTTTGTTTAATATTTTGATTCTTGTTTATATGCTTTATCGGACATTGACTAAAATGAGGTCAAGTTGAAGGCACCGAAACGAAGTCATTTATTTATCCAATAAATTGATAGTTTAAGAATTTATAGATCAATTTTAAAGTTCAAAATTCATTATAAAAAACTAGAATGCCTGGACTATTTAATCTAAATCACGAAAAGACTACGAGTCTTCTACTACTACCCTAGTTTAACAAGATTAATTGTTTTTGTTCTTCTACTTGGAATTTATTATAGCTATATTTCCAAAACACGTCGTTGAATGCTTGGTCAATTTAATTCCAACTTTAAAATATATAAATATATAATAGTCCACATCATCACTACATTCAAATGTTCCAACTCTTTTCACTTAAAAACAATTTAAAACAAACTTATTTTTTTCTTTTAATGTGGATTTCATTTCATCTTCAAAAACCCAAGCCAAAAAAATCATTAAATTCCCTCCAAACAAAACCACATGAATATAGCAGCAACACTCTTCCTCACACTCTCCATAATCCCTTCTCTCTCCGCAGCTCCATGCAATCCCCAATTCTGCGACGCCGTTCTCGGCCCGGAGATCCGCTTCCCTTTCTTTCTACCGAGCCGCCAATCACCTAGCTGCGGCTTACCGGGCTTCGAGCTCCGCTGCAACTCACAAAGCCAGACGATCCTAACCCTACCTCACTCCGGCTCCTTCGCGGTGAACCGCATCGACTACGCCACTCAGATCATCCACATCGACGATCCGAACGCGTGCCTGCCGGCTCGGATCCTCAATTTCTCGGTTTCCGGGTCGCCGTTCCTCGCCACCTACAAGAGGAGCTACGCCTTCCTAAATTGCTCCTCCGATTTCACCGATTTCGATCCGAATCTATTCACGCCGCTGTATTGCCTGGGCGCCGTTCTCGCGATGAGGTCGGATGCGGCGGCGCCGGTGCCGGCGGCGTGTGTGAGGTTTAAGAGCGTGGAGGTGCCGCTGGATTTGGGGGATGATTTGGAGCTGCTTTGGAACGTGCCGGTGTGCTGGAATTGTGAAAATGAGGGCGGTATTTGCGGATTGAAGGAGGAGGATGGAGAGGGCTCTGGCGTTGCTTGCTTCCGCCGTTCTAAATCAGGTCTGTAATTTTGGGTTCGACTTTTAGATCTTAAATTTAATGAAGTGAATATTGTTCATTAATTATATTTTAATGTATTAATTTCGTTGCAGCAAAATCTGCCCCTCCGTTGCCAACTGCGCTACGCCCCTGCGGGCAAATTTCGTAATCTAGTAGAATATGGAGTAGTTTTCTATTTAAAATCGAATTTCAGGTGATTTTAGAAAAAAGATTTTCTAAATACTTATTTGATTTGTATTATGTGAAAGGATTTTATTTAAAATTTAAATAAAATAAAAATGAAATTTGAACATGTTAATAGCTGTGTTTGTTTCCCTTTCACATAATTATAAAAAATTTCAGAAAACTTTTTTTGTTCAAAATTCTAGTGAGTTACTATAATATTGTTAGAATGAGTCAAAATTTTGTAAGGTGGAAATGACACGGAAATTCGACTATTAGCATAAGTATGAGAAGAACTGTTTGGACTCTTGTTAGAAAAAGATTAATATCATTAGACAAAATACCTCACCATTCCACTTCAACATGTTATTTTATAGTAGTAGTATGATGACATCATTGACATGCAAGAAAACATGTTTTTTGACCAAAAGAAAACTAGGAGTACTAATTTTAAATTAGAAGATTCTGACCATTCTTGTTAGACAATTGATTAGTGGAGTAAAAGTTAAATTTATTTTTTAATTTAATTATGGCCATGTTGATAATCTAATGTTGCGGAGATATGCCTAATTTGTAGTACTCCCAAAAGTATGATTCCCTCTCTCTTCCCTCTTTAAATTTATGTTCATTTACAAAAAAAAAAACAATAGATTATTTTTTATTATTATTATAGAGAGAGTGGTTGGTTCACAAATAAAACTAAAGTTATAACTATGGTATGTTTGGTACAGCTCTTTCAACAAGTGCGAAATATGGAATCATACTTGGACTTGGAATACCAGGACTACTATGTATTATGGGGATCACATGCTATGCTTGCGGCTTGATTCAGCCTTCCAACCTCCGGCACCGCCTCGAGTCTGAACTCCCGATGACAATCTCCGACCAAAGGCCGGTGATAAGGTCGGCGAGCGGCCTCGATGGGCCCACCATAAATTCATACCCAACAATGGTCCTAGGAGAGAGCCGTAGGCTTCCCAAAGCGAGCGATGTCTGTTGTCCGATTTGCTTGTCCGATTACCAACCAAAGGAGACTCTAAAGAGTATTCCAGAATGCAACCACTATTTCCATGCAGAATGTGTAGACGAGTGGCTTAAGCTCAACGGCTCTTGTCCTGTGTGTAGGACTAGGAATTAACCCTTCTTGAAATATATCCACATGTTAATATTGAAAATATGAAGTAAAAAAATACTAGTATATGAAGTACGGTCCAACACTCCAAACTAAGTTTTATCTTAAACCAACAAACAAATTGTAGAATTTCTATAAGAATTTATTTTCAGGCAATTTTTATTTATTGATGAACCTTTTTTGCTAACATTCAACTTAATTTGAAGATTCTATAAAATATATATATCGGTTGTGTGGGGCTCAAGCCCCCTCCACACCACTTCATAACTTTAATTTTGTTTTGATGTTCCTTGTTTCATGCTCTTTTTATCTCACATCTCCAACAAAAAGAACTAAGTAGTTACTTAAAATTGGATATTCACAACATTTACATGTCTCATATCCACCAAAACATACTTCGCTTCTTAATTTAAGATATATTTTTAGTATTTGAATAGAGAATTTATAGTAATAAAAAAACAAAAAATGGATCCAAAACTGAAATGAGATTTGATAGAAATCTGGGACAGTTATATGTTATATTTTTAGTTTCAATTGTCAACACTTATATACTAGTTTCAGTTTTCTCTTAACACCGATGTGGGACAGTTATATGTTATATTTTTAGTTTCAATCCCTTAAAACCGATGTGGGACAGTTATATGTTATATTTTTAGTTTCAATCCCTTAAACCCTTCAAGGTGAACCTTGGAGGGGTTGGACTTTTTTCTAATCGATTGGACAATCGGTCCAATTTTTTTCGATCGGTTGGACCACTTGGCCCAAATTTTCTGCCCAGTTATACTAATGGGTCAGTCATTTTTTCGGTTTCGGCCCAGATTTACTGCTGGATCAGTTAAATTTGACCCACAGTCGGCGACCCGCTCAGATACCATGATAGAAATCCATGGGTTCCATCCTAAAACCAATTGGGGATAGGAGGAGGGGGCCATGAGACTTATATACTAGTTTCAGTTTTCTCTTGACACCGATGTGAGACAGTTATATATTATATTTTTAGTTTCAATTGTCAACAAGATTGAATAAAAAGCCTGCCCTTAACGATGATAAGCCTGCACTGTAACCTTAACGAGCAATGCATTAATGCATGCAATAGTTATTAATTTTCCTTTGAATGTGTTACTGTATTTCTATATGCATGCCTTGCTATAACCTATAGCAACATTTAATTTCTTATTTTGCATAACGTAGAGTGATGAATTTAACCCACAAAAATATCTCTAGTAGAGATGGTCTAAATTATATAAAAACATATTTTCACTCATATTATTACCATACAAGGATAACATGCAACTCATATGTAATTTCGTATTATATCGTATTTGTATGTGTCAGTGTGAGAGATGAACTAAACACCGACAATTAAAACAAAATCGATGAAACATAAAAGGGAATCGGGGAAAGCAGTTCACGCTTCAAAATCATAGTTTACACACTGTTTAAACCACGTGGTCATATTGTTTGAAGAGGAAAAACAACTTTTTTTCAAAATACTAGGAGTAATATTTTTAGTCACTCTAATTTCAAGATGTCTATTTTCCAGCTGATTGTGGTGTCGTCAATGAAATCCCCAACAGTTTTTGAATAGAGATGTGAGAACAGTTTTTGGATGCATGGTGCCAATTTCTTATCAAATGAACTCTTCGTGTCTAAAAACGTAGTACTAATAATTTGCGAGCTAGAACATATTTAAGAGGATAAAATTATCATTGCAAACACATAATGAAGGCGATGGACAAACAAATAAGACCAAAAGAATAGGAGTTTGTTACTTAAATTGGATAGTCACAACATCTACATTTACCGATCTCAAACAACTTAAATCCTTTTCCTCCACCACCAAAACTTGCTTCTCCGCTGCTGATTTCCGATTCCAAAACTTAGTAAGATTTTTATTTTGAGTTTATGTAAAATGCATGTCACTTTGTTTTGGAGATCATAAACGCCGTTGAAGATATGCATGAAAACCTTTATTTTATCCGTTTAGTTTTTTTTTTGTTCCTGAGATGCGATCCGATGTCACACTTCGAAACGTGTGAAAATAAAAACTAAATGTCTGCATGCTTTGTTTGTGAAAGTTGAGCTGATACACATTTGGGGATATTTTGAAGTGTTACTGTGAATGAGTGATTTTGGATAATGCGTACGGTGTCTGGTGAAATTTTTCGTTAGTCAATGTAAAACGTAAATTATTTTTGTTAGTTGTTAGTAATTTTTTGTTAAGCTCAGCAGAAATTGTTTATTAACTATGAAGCATAAAAATGTTGCCAATTTGATCTGTTTGTTGTTAGTAGAGTGTAAAATAGCATAAATGAGATGAGACCTTTGATGTGTGTTTTAAGCTTACACTGTTCAACTGAATCTATATTCAACTGTTTTTATTCGTTGCTTTTTTGTTGTAGGACGCGGAAGTAATGGCTTACAGGCGTAGCATCATAGCTAGATCGAAGATTTTCTACCAACAACACCGGCAATTTTCGCCTTCACTTTCACACATTAGTGGGAGCGACCGTGAACAGTTGCCTGCTAATAAGAATCCTGAGATGCTCAGCAATTTTCTGATATCCGGAAACAATGTTGGCAATCTCGACTTATGCATTCAGAGGTTCCTGTACTTAACACTTCGTTTTAAATTGGTAACTGGATTGATTGTGGTTGGCAAAGTCATCTCATTGGAATTTTTATTAGGTGGGCATCAATTGCAGTGGTAGCTCTTTTTGTGCGTCTTATGTCAGTTCCTTTTGATGTACGTAAGCTGCAACGTTTTTCCCAAAATCCGAATGAGTAAGTTCTCGACCCGATTTCTATGCATGTTTTGGGGATTTCCATTTAAATTGTGTTCTCAACATATGGAGTAGTGTTTTGTAATATGACTGTATAGATAGATTATTGTGCATGATTGTGCCAAGAAATTGATGTTTTCGATGTAGTATTTGATGCAACTCCTAATCTCATGACTATACACACAATTGTGCTGTTTTCAAAGTTGCCATTATCAAAGAAACAGAAGGAGAAAGAATAGAAAATTGAACATTGGAAACAATTTTACATTCAAAATGCTGAAACAAATATAATGGATTATGAGTGAGGCTATATACTTTTCTCTCCTTTTTCCCACATGTAATTGAATATTGTCTTGCAGATCATGTCCATTACAGTCATTGAAAAATGCAGGCTGGGCGGAAGATGCATGCTTGTTCATGTCTGCGATTGTTATTTACGCTTCCGTAAGATCACATTCCCTTTATTTCTATATAAAATTTCTTATGCTCCCTTTGTTTCCTCATGTTTTACTTCCATCTTTCTAAACTGTTTGACACTTTTAAAATGAGGAAACATAGTGTTACGGACTCAATTCCTACATCGGTTGTGAGAACAACTGATGTGGGGTATATAGACTAAATGAGCTCTCTCTCCTAACAGGCTAGTCTTTTGGGATGAGTTCTCCTGTTTGGTCTGTATCAATTGGTGATTTCATTGAGAGCCCAAACGGCTCGGAGTGGTGGCCGGGCAACGAACTCGCCGTGACCAACGAGTGCATTTGGGACCGCTCGGAGTGATGGCCGGGCAAAGAATCCGTTGTGACCAACGTGGCCGTGACCAACGAGAACTCGGAGTGGTGGCCCACGGAGTGGTGGCCTGGCAAAGAACCAGCTGTGACCAACGTTGGCCCTTAAAGGAGGGTCGAATATTACAGATCCGTTGTGACCAGTGACAAAGCCAGAATTTTATGGTTGGGGGGTCCAAATACAAAATTTAAATTATAAAATGAAACATAAATAATATTACATAATATATATATAATGTTGTAAACACATAGTTCCATACAATGATACTATAACACTCCTCTTCTATTTTTCATCTTCTGAAACCGCTGCATAATAGCTTCATTAGTTACATTAACAAACACATCATTCTCAATATAAGGAACTAAGCAATCATTCAATAAATGGTCTCTCATACGATTCCGTAGAGATGAAGCAGCAATACTAGGAGAAAGTTTCTTAAAATATCGATCCATTTTCAATTTTCAACAAATACCTGCATTCAAAATTTGAAACAAAGTTCATTAATAATTAAATGCATAAATCATGATACATTATACTGTGTCCATTTGTCATTATATATGAATATATGCTATATTTCATTTGTTTATACAATTATACACCACATATACATTATATATATATATATATATATATATATATATATATTGTGAATATAATGTGAATTGGGGAAAGGTATCGATGGAAGGATACCCATTTAATTAATTGGGTGTGCTGTGTTGGGCCACCTTGATTAATCCATTTGGGCCAAGTTAAAAAAAATTGAAGATAGGGCCATAATCAAGTACGATTAGTTGCTGCCACAGTTCGTACTTAATCAATTTGGGGCATTTAGTATGAAATTACTAAAATACCCCTGTGATTTTTCATAATTGTTGAGGGGCCCCTGGGCCCCCCATGCCCCATTGTCCCTGGCTGTGACCAACGTGGCCGTGACCAACGAGAACTCAGAGTGGTGGCCTGGTAAAGAATCAGTCGTGACCAACGTTGGCCCTTAAAGGAGGGTCGAATGTTACGGACTCAATTCCCATACGGTTGTGAGAACAACTGATGTGGTCTATATAGACTAAATGGATTCTCTCTCCTAACAGGCTAGTCTTTTGGGATGACTGTTGGGTCTGTATCACATAGTCCTATAAATAATAAACTATAGACAGACAACTCAATCTACTAATCTGCTACATCCATATAATCTACTGCATAAAGGAGTCTATTAATCACTTTCCATTCAGATTTTGGAATTGGTGGAGAAAGTACCCTCGTTTAAAACAGGTGGAATACTATGGTATACGGATTTAACAACTCCTAACTACGTGGAGCTTCCAATCCTTGTCGCATTGACATATTGGGCTAGGGCGAAAGTAAGCTAACTTCTCCCATCATATCTTTGCTGAGGCTTTCGTTTTGATTTTGAATTCGTTCCTTTATTGAGATCTCACCCTTTAACTCACTTTAAAGCTGTATCACTGATTCCTCTTCAGTTGGATCCAATTCAATTTATTGAAGACGTGACACCTCACAAATTTAGATCTTTCAAATATGCCGCAATAGAATAAGCTGTCATTGTCGCTGGCGCTGCAGGATTACCCACGGTTTGTTGTGCATCACCCTCGTTATGTGTTTACAATAATAATTTATCTTCTTAAATTTGTTCTTGCTCGCAATCTATTACTACGTTTTTAGACACGAATCAATTTTAATTATTACAAATTACTTCATTTGATCAGAAATTGGCCCCATGCATCCAAGAAGTATCCTCATATCTCCTTTCCAGACCTTATCAAGGATCTCTTGCTGTGTTTTTCAATTTTTTCATTTCATGCTTTTATTACAGTGAAATGTTTTCTATAATCTGCTGAACTATCTTATAATTACATAGAATTCGATATGACTACATAGCACATTAGCACATAAGGCCATAAAGGGCATTATATTCATTATCTAGCTCTTTGAGCTTATTTTAATTGCTGAGTAGATGCATATAAATCTCTTGTTATCATAATCTTTGTAATGATGGTTCCATTCTTTGGTATTGTTAAACAATCTCCATGAAATGAATAATTAGATTGTGCTTATTTTCCCGGCAGGGCACTTTTTAGCGATCACCTACAACCTCACTTCAATAGCATATGCAAATGGTCAGTTCTCTTTCTGTTCTTCTTTATTAGTTTTTTTATTTTGTTACATGTATTTTGATCTGTTTATGATGCTGTTTTCTCAGTGATGATTCACCCTCGAGTTCAGAAATTGTTGGGGATGTCATTCACCATACTGCCTTAGCTTCGATTGTTTGACGTGCATTAACTGATGTAATTAAATATCAGTCTTGCAGATATGGTCGATTTCATTTACTTGGACAGACATGCTCACATATACATTCCTCTTGTATTTTCTTTTGCGTAAGATCACATTCCCTTTATTTCTACGTACTCCATGATCCCTCTGTTTCCGATGGTTTTGCATCCATCTTTCTAAACTTTTGACAGTTTAGAAGCATGTCAAAACGTAGGAAACTTTAGTCCTAAACAAAATAAACAGGCTCCTATTTGGAATTAACTATGAAAATAGATCGACTCGATTCAGGGAGTGATTTCTGACTTTGGTTTTGACCAAAAGACAATGGTGATTCATTGTGACAGCAGCTCAGCTATGTGCTTGGCTAAACATCCGGGTTTTCATGAAAGGAGCAAGCACATAGACATAAAGTTGCATTTTATTCGAGATGAGATCGAAAAGGGGAGAGTGAAGGTGATTAAGATTAACACCTTGCACAATCCGGCTGACATGCTAACAAAGTCTCTAGGTAGAGACAAGTTTGATCATTGCAAGAAGTTGATCAATGTTTGTGCAAGAACTGAGATGAGCCCTCAGGTGGAGAATTGTAATAATGGAGTGCTCATTTCAGTTGGAAGAAGAAGGCAGAAGTCGGTAAGCTCGGCTAGAAAGGAGTTCGGTAAGCTCGGCTAGAAAGGAGTTCGGTAAGCTCGGCTAGAAGGGAGCTCGGTAAGGAAGCTCGGTAAGGAAGCTCGGTAAGGAAGCTCGGCTTTGAGCTGGAATGAGCCGAGAAGGAAGAAGCAACCAGTTCGGTCTGAGCCGAGAAGGAAGAAGCAGTTAGTTAGCCGAGGTGTAGCGGTTATTCTTCTTGTTTTCTTGATCCTTGTTGTAGTTAGTTAGTAGCAGTTGCTACTTGTTTGTAGAGCTTTAAATAGCTCATAACCGTGTATGTAGTTAGAGTAGTTTTATCAATAAAGAGTTTTCCAGTTTCTCTCCAAGATTATCATCTTCAATACTCAAAGTGTGAGTGTGTGTGTTTCTGCATTGTGTGATCTCATACAACAGTGAGTGTGTGTGTGATCTTCTTGAGTGTGTGAAAGCCTTGTGTGCGTAAATCCCAACAAGTGGCGCCGTCTGTGGGAAAGGGATATTGAAGCTGATTTGCAGAGGATCAAACGGTTTCAGAGATGGCAGCAAGGCTTGATGCAGAAAAGTTCACAGGCAAGAATGATTATAGCCTGTGGAAGATGAAGATGAAGGCGGTTTTGATTCAACAAGGCTTGGCCGCAGTTCTTGCAAAACCAGAGGAGAAAGGAAAGGCTCCAGTGCTTGATGATAAAGCTCAGGCAAAGATGGAGGAGATGCAGCTCAAGGCACATTCTGCAGTGATTCTGTGCCTTGGAGATAAGGTCTTGAGGGAAGTTCAAGAAGCCAAGACTGCGGTGGAGATCTTGGACAAGTTAGATGAAGTTTACTTGGCCAAATCCTTGGCTAACCGGCTGTATCTCAAGAAGAGGCTGTATGCCTATAGTTTTTCTGGAGATAGGTCCATCATTGAGCAGCTAGAGGAGTTCAACAAGATCATTGATGACCTGGGATCTGTTGATGTCAAGATTTCAGATGAGGATAAGGCCATTCTCACATTGAATGCCTTGCCTAGCTCGTATGACCAGCTAAGTGATGCAATTATCTATGGAAGAGATAAACCTATCACCTATGCAGAAGTCTATTCAGCCTTGATGGCCAAAGAACTCCAGAAGACAGCCAACAGAGGCTCTGCAAGCTCCAATGTTCAAGCTGCAGAGGCCTTGAATGTGAAGAAGTTCAAGAAGCAGAACTTCAAGAAGAAGTTTGAGGGCTCTAAACCCTCAAGTTCTGATGCTCAGAAGGAAACCAGAGCTTGCTATTGGTGCAAGAAACCTGGACATTTGAAGAAAGATTGTCATGCATGGAAGAGAAAGATAGCCTCTGAGGGACACAACCAATCTGATTGTGTGGAGAGTGCTGATCCCCCGGCTCAACTCATGAATATTAGTGACAGTGGGGTCAGTCATAGGTGGATAATGGACTCGGGGTGCAGCTTCCATATGTGCCCCAATAGAAGCTGGTTTCATGATCTTCAAGAAGCATCGGGTACGGTTGTTCTTGGAAACAATCATATTTGTCAGATCAGAGGAATAGGGAAGGTAAAGCTAAGCCTACAAGATGGCTCTATAAAGATCCTAACTGGGGTGAGGTATATTCCAGAAGTGAAGAGGAATCTCATCTCATTGGGAATGCTGGAGCAGAAAGGGTTCACCATATTGATGAGTCAAGGAAAATTGTTTGTTAAATCCGGAGATGCAGTGATGATGGAGGCTGACAGAGAGCATATTCTCTATTATCTGAAGGCCAAGGCTGTTGATGGAGAAAGCAATGCAGTGTCAGATGATTCCATAATGCTATGGCACAAGAGATTGGGCCACCCAGCTGAAGGAAGCTTGAAAGAACTCATCAAGAAGGGTCTGATCTCTGGAGATTTCAACAAGATGAACCCCTGTGAGCAGTGTATACTTGGAAAGGCTAAGAAGGCACCCTATCCTACAGGTATTCACTCTTCTACAGCCCCTTTAGACTACATACATAGTGATCTTTGGGGGCCTTCACCGGTGTGTTCAATTGGTGGAGGAAAGTATTATCTAGCTATCATTGATGACTATACAAGGAAGTTGTGGGTATATATTCTTAAAGAAAAATCTGAAACACTCACAAAGTTCAAGATATGGTGTAAGGAGGTTGAGCTAGAGAAGGGTAGAAGTATTAAATGCTTAAGAACAGACAATGGCCTAGAGTTCTTGTCTGCTGAGTTTGATCTGTTTTGTAAAGAGAAGGGTATGAAGAGGCATAGGACTGTTCCTGGTAATCCTCAGCAAAATGGTGTTGTGGAGAGGATGAATAGGACAATCCTAGAGAGGGTGAGGTGCCTACTTCTTGGTTCTGGTTTGAGCAGCAGATTCTGGGGTGAGGCTGTGTATACAGCAGCCTATCTCATCAATAAATGCCCATCTACTGCCCTGAAATCTGAAACTCCTGATTACATGTGGTATGGAGCTCATAGTGACTACTCAAAGTACAAGGTGTTTGGGTGTGTGGCCTATGCTCATGCTAGGCAAAGCAAGCTTGAAGCTAGGGCTCTGAAATGTATTATGTTGGGGTATCAGAGGGGTGTTAAGGGGTATAGGCTCTGGTGTATTGAGCCCGGTAAGCAGAAGGTCTTGGTGAGTAGGGATGTGGTGTTCTTGGAGGATCAGATGCCATACCTGAAAGATAAGCTGGACTCCAGTGAAGATGAGGGTGATTTCTTCAAGGTGGAGCCTGTGGGGGTTGGCCTAGGAGCAGGTGGAGTTATTGACTCAGGGAGTGAGTCTGATTCAGATAAAGAAGAGGCTCCAACTCAGGGCAACCAGGCTGGTGAGTCTATATCAGACTCTATCAGAGACTATCAGCTTGCAAGGGACAGAGTTAGAAGAGAAACAAGGCCACCAACAAAGTTCTCTGATGTTGTGTATTATGCTCTGTGTGCAGCTGAAAGTATTGATGGCGCAGATCCACTCACATATAAAGAAGCTATGCAGAGTAAAGATAGAGAAAGATGGATTGAAGCCATGAATGAGAAAATAGAGTCTTTACTCAAGAACAAAACATGGATTTTGGTGGACAAATTCAAGCTGAGTACAGATGGTAAGAAAAGGAGGCTGGTAAGCTGTAAGTGGTTGTTTAAAAGAAAGATTGAGACCACTGATAAGGATAGAGTCAGGTTCAAGGCAAGGCTGGTGGCTAGAGGCTTTACACAGCAGGAGGGAATCGATTTCAATGAAGTGTTTGCACCTGTTGTGAAGCACACTTCAATTAGGATCCTATTGGCTGTGGTGAATCAGCTTGACTGGGAGCTACAACAGCTTGATGTGAAGACAGCCTTCCTAAATGGAGATCTAGAGGAAACTATCTTCATGGAACAGCCAGAGGGCTATGTGAAGATTGGAGAAGAAGGCAAGGTGTGCCTGTTACAGAAAAGTCTTTATGGACTTAAGCAAAGTCCTAGACAGTGGAATAAGAAGTTTGATGCACAGATGAAGAAGATTGGCTTCTCCAAGTCAGAATATGATGATTGCATTTACATCAAGAAGGCATGCAAGACTCCCATTGCCTACCTATTACTCTATGTGGATGATATGCTACTTGCAGGGCCTTCTATGACAGAAATTCAGAAAGTTAAACAAGATCTGAAGTCAAGCTTTGAAATGAAGGATCTAGGAGAGTCAAGGAAGATCCTAGGCATACATATTCAGAGAGATAGAGGCTGCAAGAAGCTGTGGATGCTGCAAACTGACTATATTGAGAAAGTTTTGCAGAGATTCAAAATGGAAAATGCAAAAGCTGCATCAACTCCTCTGTCCCAGAGTTTTAAGCTTTCAAAGGAGCAGGCCCCTAAAACTAAGCAAGAGGCTGATGAGATGGAGGCTATCCCTTATGCTAGTGTGGTTGGAAGTGTTATGTATACTATGATTTGTACAAGACCAGATCTTGCTCATGCTATCTCAGTGACTAGCAGATACATGGCAGACCCGGGGAAGGAGCATTGGAATGCTCTTAAGTGGATATTGAGGTACATGAAGTCAACTAAGGACTGGGGGATTGTGTTCAATGGCTGGGAAGGTGAATCTGAGGAGGTTGTGCAGGGCTATTGTGATGCAGACTATGCTGCAAACCTGGACAACAGAAAGTCCCAAACAGGTTATCTTTTTACCATGTTTGGAACTGTAATCAGCTGGAAATCAGGGTTGCAAAGTGTTGTTGCTCTCTCAACAACAGAATCAGAGTATATAGCTCTCACTGCAGCTGTACAGGAGAGCTTTTGGATTCAGGGAGTGATTTCTGACTTTGGTTTTGACCAAAAGACAATGGTGATTCATTGTGACAGCAGCTCAGCTATGTGCTTGGCTAAACATCCGGGTTTTCATGAAAGGAGCAAGCACATAGACATAAAGTTGCATTTTATTCGAGATGAGATCGAAAAGGGGAGAGTGAAGGTGATTAAGATTAACACCTTGCACAATCCGGCTGACATGCTAACAAAGTCTCTAGGTAGAGACAAGTTTGATCATTGCAAGAAGTTGATCAATGTTTGTGCAAGAACTGAGATGAGCCCTCAGGTGGAGAATTGTAATAATGGAGTGCTCATTTCAGTTGGAAGAAGAAGGCAGAAGTCGGTAAGCTCGGCTAGAAAGGAGTTCGGTAAGCTCGGCTAGAAAGGAGTTCGGTAAGCTCGGCTAGAAGGGAGCTCGGTAAGGAAGCTCGGTAAGGAAGCTCGGTAAGGAAGCTCGGCTTTGAGCTGGAATGAGCCGAGAAGGAAGAAGCAACCAGTTCGGTCTGAGCCGAGAAGGAAGAAGCAGTTAGTTAGCCGAGGTGTAGCGGTTATTCTTCTTGTTTTCTTGATCCTTGTTGTAGTTAGTTAGTAGCAGTTGCTACTTGTTTGTAGAGCTTTAAATAGCTCATAACCGTGTATGTAGTTAGAGTAGTTTTATCAATAAAGAGTTTTCCAGTTTCTCTCCAAGATTATCATCTTCAATACTCAAAGTGTGAGTGTGTGTGTTTCTGCATTGTGTGATCTCATACAACAGTGAGTGTGTGTGTGATCTTCTTGAGTGTGTGAAAGCCTTGTGTGCGTAAATCCCAACAGCATAACAAAAGAAAATCATAACATCTCTATCTAATCTGCTCCTTGTATCTTCTACTGCGTAGATGACTCTATCAATCTCTTTCCATTCAGGTTTTAGGCATGGTGAAAAACGTACCCTCTTTTACAACAGGTGGAACATTATGGTTTACTGATTTAACAACTTCCAATCCTTATGGCTTTGACACTTTTGGTTAGAATGGAAGTAAGCTAACTTCTCTCATCATATCCTTCGTTTTGGAACATCGACTTTGTTCCTTTGAGATCTCACCCTTGAACTCACTTTTAAGATTTCTCACTGATTCGTCTTCAGTTGGATCCAATACGATATGTGCAACCGGACATGAAATCTCGTACAATGGCAGCTCGTGCTGCGGTAATATACCTTGGCGCTGTTGCTGCAGGATTCCCCACGGTTTGTGTGCATCACCCTCATAAAAATTGTCCCCATGCATCCAAAAATATTCCCATATATTTACATAGAATTCCATTTGACACATAACACACATAGCATTGAACAGCATTATATTCGTTACTTAGCTATTTTGTGCTTGCTTTAATTGTGGTGCTGCTGTGTATGCATGTTTAAATCTCTTATTATCATAATCTATGTAATGATGGTTTAACTCTTTGGTATTTTAAAACAATCTTCATGAAATTGAAGTGAATAATTAGATTGTGCATATATTTTTGCAGGCTATATACTATTCTTGGATCACCTCTAACCTCTTTTCAATAGCATATGGAACTGGTGAGTTCTCTTTTTGTTCTTCTTTTTAATTTGAAAATATTGTACATGAATTCTGATCTATTTATAATGCTGCTTTCAGTTGTGATTCACCCTCGAGTTCAGAAATTGTTGGGGATATCATTGGAGATACCTTATTCAGCTAGAAAATAGACATCATGAAATTATAGTGGCCAAAAATATGAGTATTTTGAAGTCGTTATTTTGTCTCTTCAAACAATATGGCCAAGTTGTTTGAACAATGTGTAGGTTTGGTGATGTGGATTCACAGACTAGCTAGCTAGGATTTTGGAGCATGATTTGCGGACATTTATGCCCAAATTTTTATCATCGAAAAATCATCACCCTTTTGTGTTTCAATGTTTTTGTCTAAATTGTCGGTGTTGAATTCATCTTTGTGACTGTGATAACTCAACTACATTAAGTGATCAAGCTCTGCAAATGCTGGAAGAAGAAGAGAAGTCGATGAAGCTCACTCAAGCTTCGAGCTTCAGGGACCGTCGGATTTACTTCAAGAAATGAGATTAAGTCACAACCGTAGGATCTAACTAGCCGTTGGATTACTTACTTTAAAAGGCCGTTAGTTAGTTAACTGCATCATTAATGTTTTCTTCTTCTTCAACTATAGCTGTGCACGTTTCTCTCCCAATTCAATAAAATTTCTTTTTCGATTCATCTTGATTACTCAATTCAAGTTCATTCGATCACAATCATCACAACAAATTGGCGCCGTCTGTGGGAATTCTTCATAGGCTGTGGAGCTGAATTGTTTTGGGTTTTTTTCTTGAAGGGAATCGAATATGCGTCAACGATGGCTTCGAAATTTGAAGCGGAAAAGTTCACAGGCAAGAATGACTTCGCCCTCTGGAAGATGAAGATGAGGGCGATGTTGATCCAACAAGGTCTGTTATCGGCATTGGAGATTGCAGAAAAGGGAATTCTGGATGAGAAAGCCACTGCCAAGAAGGCAGAGATCGAGGCTAAGGCGCACAGTGCAATTGTGCTTAGCCTCGGCGACAAGGTGCTACGTGAGGTCGCGAAGGAGAAGACGGCGGCTGATATCTTGTCAAAACTTGAGGACCTCTATTTGACGAAGTCTCTCGCAAATCGGTTATTCATGAAGCGGCATCTCTATTCCTACAAGTTCTTAGAAAGTAAGGGAATCTTGGAGCAGTTGGAAGATTTCAACAAAGCAGTGGATGACCTTGAGAACATCGACGTTACGATCGGAGATGAGGACAAGGCCATACTATTGCTTAATGCCCTACCTCAGACTTTCGATCAATTTAGAGATGCTTTCTTGTATGGCCGTGATCGGACGATCACTCTTCTGGAAGTTCAGACCGCCTTGAGAGCAAAGGAGCTTCAGAAAAGTGAGTTGAAGGTTGGGGATTCTAGTGCGGAGAGTCTCAACATTAAAAAGTTTAGAGACAAGAAGCCGTTCAAGAAAGAACATGAGAATTTTAAAAGCACACCAACTGGGCAAAAGGAGACGCGATCTTGCCATTGGTGCAAGAAACCCGACCACTTGAAAAGGGACTGTTTTGCTTGGAAAAGGAAGCAAGAAGCAGGGGGAAAGGCTGTCAATACAGCAGAGGCGATGGAGGATGAAGAGGTCCATGAAGTGTTGAATGTACTGGATGGTGAAATTTCTGGTACTTGGATCATGGATTCGGGGTGTAGTTTTCATATATGCCCCAATCTTGAGTGGTTTCATGATATAGATGAAGTTACCACTGGATCCGTTGTCCTTGGAAATAATCAAGTGTGCTCTGTAAAAGGGATCGGATCAGTCAAGTTGAGGGGTGCAAATGGAGCTGTAATAACTCTCAGTGGTGTCAGGTATATACCGGATGTGAAAAGAAATCTGATATCACTTGGCTTTCTAGAGAGAAGAGGATGTTCTTTCTCTTGTGAGGATGGGAGAATGGAAGTTTGTAGAGATGGGAGAGTGCTGATGAAGGCTGAAAGGAGGGCCAGTTTGTACTACCTAACTGCACTGATATGCAGTAGAGGTTGTGCTCAGATCCACAATATTTCATCAGTTACTATGAGTCAGTGGCATACTAGACTCGGACACCCAGCTACTGGAACTATTAAACAGCTGATAAAGAAAGGAGTTCTACGATGCAGTGATGATGAAGATGATGCAATTCCTTGTGAAGAATGTGTGCTAGGTAAAGCCAAGAAGCTGTCATATCCTAGGGGTAAACACTCTTCCTCTAAACCACTTGATTATGCACATAGTGATTTGTGGGGCCCTGCACAAGAAAGATCAATTGGTGGGGGTAGATATTATATGACCATCATTGATGACTATTCTAGAAAGATATGGTTGTTCATATTGAAAGAGAAATCTGAGGCTTTCTCGAAGTTTAAATATTGGTGTGCTGAGGTGGAGGCTGAGAAGGGAGTGTGTTTGAAGTATTTGAGGACTGATAATGGCCTTGAATATCTATCCAAGGAATTTGATGATTTTTGTAAACATAGAGGGATTAAAAGGCACAGAACCGTGCCCATGAACCCCCAGCAAAATGGGGTGGCAGAGAGAGCCAACAGGACCATTTTGGAAAGGGTTAGGTGCATGCTTCTTGCTGCGGGTATGGGGAAAAGATTCTGGGCAGAGGCTGCATCCACTGCAGTGAAACTGATGAATAAATGTCCCTCATCCTCTATTGATGGTGATACACCAGATTTCAGGTGGTATGGTAGATATGGAGGATACTCAGACCTGAGGACATTCGGTTGTAAGGCATTTGCTCATGTGAAGCAGGGTAAGTTGGAGCCTCGGGCTCTGAAATGTGTAATGCTAGGGTATCAACCTGGAGTCAAAGGCTACAGGTTGTGGTGTGTGGAGCCAAATGGTTCAAAGATCATAGTGAGCCGAGATGTAACTTTCTGGGAACAAGACTTACCATTCAAGAATTCTGCAAGGACTGCTGGAGGTGATTCCAGTAAGAATGTATCCATCTCTGAGATTGAGGTGGAGCCTAGTCCAGGAATTGAGGTGGAGTCTGAAGCAAGAAATGGTGTTACTGATGTTCCAGAATTGAGTGAGCAGATTACACATGTATCAGAACCAGAAATTACACATGTATCAGAACCAGAAAATACACATGGATCAGAAACAGAAAATCTGAGAAATTGGGGACTTGCTAAGGATAGGTCCAGAAGAGCTGTCAAACCATCAACAAGGTACTCAGATGCTGAATATCTTTTCTTTGCATTGATAGTGGCAGAAGAAGTTGAATACTCAGAGCCAAATTCCTATAATGAGGCTATGCAAGGCAAGGAATGGGAAAGGTGGATGCAAGCAATGATTGAGGAAATTGAATCTTTGTTGAAAAATGGTACTTGGGTGTTGGTGGATAAACCGGATGGAAGGAGAGTGGTTAGTTGTAAGTGGATTTTTAAGAAGAAAATTGAAGCTTCTCCAACCGAAGGAATAAGGTTTAAAGCACGACTTGTTGCTAGAGGTTTCACACAAGAACATGGTGTGGATTTTGATGAAGTGTTCAGCCCAGTAGTGAAACATGCTTCTATACGAATCTTGCTGGCTATTGTTGCTAAGAGAGGTTGGGAATTAGAGCAGTTAGATGTAAAGACTGCCTTTTTGCATGGAGATCTCAGGGAGACCATATACATGCAACAACCTGAGGGTTTTGTGAAGCCCGAGGATGAAGGGAAGGTCTGCCTCCTAAAGAAAAGTATATATGGACTGAAGCAGGCCTCTAGACAATGGCACAAGAAATTTGATGAGCATATGGTAAAATCTGGATTTATAAGCTCCAAGTTTGATGAGTGTGTATATATTAAGATTGAAGGTGGAGCTGTAGTGGCATATCTATTACTTTATGTTGATGATATGTTACTAGCTGGGGCCTGTCAAAAGGAGGTTCAAAAGGTGAAAGATGATCTCAAGGTAGCTTTTGAGATGAAAGACTTAGGCTCAGCAAAGAGAATTCTGGGTATGTCCATTATCAGAGATAAAGCTGGAAGAAAAATTTGGTTGACTCTGGCTGATTACATTCTGAGGTTGCTGAAGAAGTTTGGTTTAGAGAATGTGAAGGGAGTGTCAACCCCAATGAGTCAGCAATATAAGCTTTCAGTGGAGCAGAGACCTAAAACTGATGCAGAGGTGCTTGAGATGCAAAAAATACCATATGCGAATGTTATTGGGAGTGCGATGTATGCTATGATTAGCACAAGGCCTGATATTGCTCAGGCTGTATCAGCTACTTCTAGATATATGTCGAATCATGGGAAGGAACATTGGCTGGCTCTGAAATGGTTGATGCGGTATTTGAAGGATGCCAGCAATGTTGGAATTTTATTTGATGGTGCAAGAGAATGCTCAGGGAATGCATTAATGGGATGGGCAGATTCTGATTATGCAGGTAATGTGGATACTCGGAGATCACAGTCAGGGTACATCTTTACCTTATATGGGTCGGTTGTGAGTTGGAAGAGTAGTCTTCAAGGGGTGGTTGCACTATCAACGACAGAGGCTGAGTTTATGGCTCTAGCCGCTGCTGTTAAGGAAAGTTTTTGGCTCAGAGGCATATTACAGGATTTTGGAATTACACAAGAAACTGTGGAGATTGGATGTGATAATGCAAGTGCAATCAGCCTATCAAAGCATCAAGTATATCACGAGAGAAGTAAGCACATTGATGTGCGTCTACATTTCATACGGGAGAAGATTGAGGAAGGAGAGGTGAAGATATTCAAAGTGGATACTTCTGAAAATCCAGCTGACATGCTAACCAAACCATTGCAAAAAGATAAACTGGAGTTGTGCATGAAGCTGGTGGGGTTGTGTAAGATGGATCATTAGTAAGTTGGGTCATCAAGGTGGAGATTTGTGACTGTGATAACTCAACTACATTAAGTGATCAAGCTCTGCAAATGCTGGAAGAAGAAGAGAAGTCGATGAAGCTCACTCAAGCTTCGAGCTTCAGGGACCGTCGGATTTACTTCAAGAAATGAGATTAAGTCACAACCGTAGGATCTAACTAGCCGTTGGATTACTTACTTTAAAAGGCCGTTAGTTAGTTAACTGCATCATTAATGTTTTCTTCTTCTTCAACTATAGCTGTGCACGTTTCTCTCCCAATTCAATAAAATTTCTTTTTCGATTCATCTTGATTACTCAATTCAAGTTCATTCGATCACAATCATCACAACAATCTTTAACACATAAATTTTGAGACTTAGTATTTTTCTGTTTAATTTTGAAATTTATGATATTTTGTGTTTTAAAAAAAAATATAATCGTTATATTTCATAATCAATTTAATTTATCGTCCTATAATCACCATGCAATTGAGTTCATAGTTTTAGTTAGATTATATCAGTGATATGCACTTGATTATACGAATTCAATACTCCAGTTTTTAGTATTTAAGTATACGAGTACAGTAATTTTAGATTTGCATGAAATAAAGAATAATTAACCTAGTTTGCATATACATTGTATGATTCTAATGATAAGTTATATATAAATCATTTAAGTATTATTGAAGTTGATTTTTTAAACTAATCAACTATGTAAAGAAAAATAATACTACTAGAATTAAAATTAAAATTTAAATTTATACATATAAATTTGATTCCATGATTCCTGGGATTGGTTGTTGGTTGTTGGTTGTTTTATCTCAATCCAAACACGACTCAAGATATGAAATAAAATTGCGAAAAAATATGAATTATAGAACTGGATATAGAAAATCTATTGTTTAAAAATCAAGGATATTATGACATAAAAACATTATATAAAAAATATTTTACTTTAAATTATAAAAAGACAATCCTCACCCCATATCGTTAAATATTAATTAATTAATCATATCTAATTAAATGTATTTGTAACATTAAATACGTCCTAAATGACGCCATTTGGAATAATTTTGAGGAACTACGACTTTATTATAGTATAATATTATTCCGTATTTCTTTGAAGTATGAAAATTGCTTCAAAGTCTGATCCATCTACTTATAATCTCTTATAATGAATTAATAATTATAATTCACCATTATTTTGTGTTTTGGATTGTATTTTGTCTACATAGTAAATGGTTGGTTTTGTTTTTTATACTTAAGCTTATTTAATGACTCGCAAAGGTACTTCCGTACTTGAGCTCGATATTATTAGACTTAATAATACTTTTTAGTTTTAAGGATATAGTGAATTATATAAGTACAATAAAATATCTGTAAATGAATGCATTTATGATTGCAATTATTTAGCGCTGGCCAACCAACACCAAATCAACTCGTACCAGTCTCGATCACAAACTTAAAAATGTAAATTCATTACATATTTATTTTTTACTACTCCTACTACTTATTGTTGTTGGTGTGGTTGTTACTGTTAATGTTACTGTTACTATTACTATTACTATTATTATTATTATTACTATTATTATTATTATTATTATATGGTATAAAGTTATTTAGTTGATGGACTGCCATTTTAAATGAATACATCTATATATATATATATGGACTATGTTCTATGATGTGATAGCATGCCATATACTATAAATTAAACATCGCACTTGGATTGTAATTTATTTTATTTTACCTTGGCATAGTTATCCACACATATATGAACAATACATGTTGATATATAATAATGTAATTATCAATATATTATGTGTATTTAATTCTAGCAATTTGACTTTCGCTGCCAGGGAATAAGCGTAAAGATTTCTTTCTTCTTACACAATCAAATAATAATCAACTCTGATATGATACCAATTTAGAATGAAATGAGATAGAAATTTAAATAATAATCATTGTATTTAAAATGTTCAAATATAATCGAATCATTTTTTATAAATTGAATATATAATTTTCGTAAAAAACGGAAAATGACATGTTTATAGGTGGCATTTAAATTTGAAGTTGATATGTGAAATTAGAACCGCGTTTTTTTTTTGTATTTTGACATAATTACCCTTTTAAAAATGAAAAAAATAAAGAAATACAAATTCTGTACTCCACAAAATGAAGTAGAAAATACAGATCTGATTGTTTTGAAGTCAACTGAAGTATTTACAGAGAAATAGTACTCCACGAATGTCGACGTTGTAAGCCTCAGCCTCACTACGAATTCTCGTGTGTATATATACTCTTGTGTATATAGTATATATATACACACACACTCGCATTTCTTCTACGGAGATAGAGAGAGATTTGAAAATGGCGAAGGACAAGTATATCGTGGAAGTTGAGCCAGGGAAGCCTGCCAAGGACGGAAAGCCGTCGACCGGACCGGTTTATCGGAGCATTTTTGCTAAGGATGGTTTTCCGGCTCCGATTCCCGGACTTGACAGCTGCTGGGATATTTTCCGGTGCGATTTTGTTTTAATCTATGCTTTTGATCTGAGAACTACGGAATTGTTTGTGATTTTACTTTTCGTGATTGTGATGATGATGCCTGTGTTTTGAATCCTTCAACTGTTTAGATGTGTTTTGTTGTTTACTGATTCTATGTGGAGCTCAGCGTTTGTGTTTATCTGCGAATCGTTGAATTTGGAGCTGATTTAGCTGTATTTGGAGATTAGTGCTTGTTTTATGTTTGTGAGGGTTTTGATTTGAAACATTTTGTTTTGTGCGATTGAATCTGATCCTGTAGAAGAAGATGCGTGCATCGAATCAACTTTTTGACTGAGATATGACTGATGAGATAGTGGTGTTTTTATTTTATTAGAACTGAATCCGTCTACTGTTGAGATGTGTTGTGTTGTTTACTAATTCTAAGTGGAGCTCAGCGTTTCCGTTTATCTGCGAATTGTTGAATTTGGAGCTGATTTCACTGTGTTTGGAGATCGGTGCTTGTTTTATGTTCGCGATGGTTTTAAATTGAAACATTTTGTTTTATGCAATTGAATCTGATTCTCTAGAAGATGCGTGCACGGGAACAACTTCTGATTGAGAAAGGTTTAAAGCTATGGGGGCCCATGACTGATGAGACAGTGCTGTTTTTGTCTTATTAGAACTGAATTTAAATATGATCATATGCATAGAGCATATCGCCTTTTTGGCATCATGTTCTATCATCGTTGACATCTACGATCTGGATATTCATCATCCCTCATTATATGAAGTTGTTCTTCTTCCACTAATTGACCTGATATGCAATCACTAGTATGAACATGAAATGGGAGATACAATTTGCTGACACAAATGTCAGAAATTCTCAATATACTTGCAATAACCCCTGAAGAACAAAAATCAAATTTACTTCTCTTATTTGTGTGGGTGTACATCTTCAATTTGTGCTGGTTCTATAATCTTTATGGATTGTCTCAAGTAGATATATGTACTTACATGAAAGACACTAAAAGTCACTGGATTTCCAGAAAACGTAGTGAAGATATTAGAAGTCTATGCCGCTCTACCCTCCAATGAAAACCAAAAAAAGAACGAAATATACCTCTGATTCTTCTTCTAAGATTAATAATAATAATCGAGATATAAATTTACAAAAATCCACAAACTAGTACATGAATAAGATGCAAACTTAATAGTGTATCCGACACATGCTGCATCTCTTAGAGAGTTTCCGAGCTTCCTGTTTAGTGTTTACTAAATTACCTTCCTAAACACTTTACCTGCTTGGTGCAGTTTGTCGGTAGAAAAATATCCCAATAACAAGATGCTTGGTCGCCGTGAAATTGTCAATGGGAAGGTACGTGCTACTTGTTAACAAAAGAGTTGTTTATATTTCAACTTCAAATTTCCCTAAATTTTTCTACAATGTGTTTTCTTTTATCTCCTTCCATGGAAACATGTTGGCTAAGCATCACTGTTGGTCTACCTAACCAGCCAGGTAAATACTTATGGATGACTTACAGAGAGGTGTACACCATAGTTGTTAAAATTGGTAACTCCATCCGCAGTATTGGCATCGAGCAAGTAAGTATCACTGGACTAGCTTTTTTTTGAGTTGTAGTTGTAGACTAGCTTACCTAATCTAGTTGTTATATTTTCTACCCTATAAAAGGCACATTGTCAAATTGCTATGTTAAAAAGAAAAAAGAAAAAAAAATTGCTATGTTCTCTAAAAAAAGAATCATCTGGCCGGAAATCTAAACTATAGCTACTATGTAGTTAATAGTTATCGTTGCAGTAAGTCACTGTTAACAAATAGATGTAATTCACACCTGTCCTTTTTCCAGTTTTAGTAATGGCATCTAAATGTTTGCACCGTTTATGTTTTTAGACATGAAATTGTAATAATAATTAAGTGATGAAATTGCAATTTTTATCAGTTTATTGTAGTGTAATGGTTTCCATCTCACCCTCCCTTTAACTGACTAATTATGTTAGGGAGGACGTTGTGGAATCTATGGTGCCAATTCACCTGAGTGGATTATGAGTATGGAGGTATTTCAAGAATTTCTTTCTCCCTTCATTCATCCTTTGTCTTTTACATCTGTATACAGGTGTTCAATCAGAAATGGATGTATACCTTTGACTGCTCTTATTTTATGCAAAAATATGCATTGCATCCTAAAAATCTATATATATGTCAATATTATTTCATTTCACTCCAAGTACTTCCATGCCCTCGGGCCTTAGGCATTGGAAGGTATCACTATTATCAAGAAATAGTTTTTCTTTGCTAACCTGTGATATTTCTGCAGGCATGTAATGCTCATGGACTCTATTGTGTCCCTCTGTATGACACGTTAGGTATGTAATCAATCCCTCCTTTACTATAGTTGTCATAACGTGAGCAGATGAAACACAAGTTTAGAGGTTTAAACACCAGAAGTAGATATCCAGCCATAGTTAATTATTCCCTTTGTATGGTTCAGGGGCTGGGGCAATTGAGTTCATCATCTGTCATGCTGAAGTCACACTAGCCTTTGTAGAAGAGAAAAAGATCTCCGAGGTACATTTGTTAAATTAAAGAAGAAGAAAAATCTCCTAGTAGTTTGTATTATAGTATGTAATATGGAAGTTCTTGTCATTATTATTCTTACTGGAATAGAATGTTATTGATGAATATTTTGAAACGAGTTCATATATTAGATTCTGCATATCAGTATTTAATTATCTGATAGATTTTACCAGGATATCAGTACAAGTAACTTATGCACACTTCACTGTTGTTTTTGCAGCTTTTGAAAACATTTCCAGGTGCAGCAAATTACTTGAAAAGTAAGTACCTTGTGGAGTCACAATTCCTTGAGCATTTTGCATTCATGTTAGTGTTTGTTATAATGATGAGTTTACAACTTCATTTTCAGCAATTGTAAGCTTTGGGAAGGCTACTCCTCAACAGAAGGAAGAAGCTGAAAAATATGGGGTGACTATGTATTCTTGGGATGAATTTTTGTCACTGGTAAGCAGATGGTGTTAATCTGTTACTGCTTTCCTTCGTGTTAGAAGATGGATTCTTGTCATCATCTAGTCTGCGGCCCCTATTAGTTGGAAACACTTTGGTTTTGACACGACATCATATATAAGTCTCTTCCATTTATCTTGTGCAGGGATCAAATAAGGACTTTGAACTTCCAGTGAAAAAGAAAAGCGACATTTGCACTATAATGTATACTAGTGGTACCACTGGAGACCCCAAGGGAGTCATGATTTCTAACAACAGCATTGTCACTTTGATAGCTGGAGTAAAACGCTTATTAGAGAGTGTCAATGAATCGGTAGCTACCTATCTATTTGATTCCCTCATTACTTGTATAATTCTGTTGGGAGACATTAACCTAATCTAACTGTTCTTATTCCTGAACACTATTTGACAAAAAAGCTGCAATTTTCATTCTTGTTTATTTTGCAGTTGACCATAAATGATGTGTATCTATCATACCTTCCATTGGCCCATATCTTTGATCGTGTTATTGAAGAGTGTTTCATTAATCATGGGGCTTCAATTGGATTTTGGCGTGGGGTAAGGAGGTTATATTTCATATTTTAAACAATAGAGAGCATGACTGATGGAAGGATGATACTTTCTTATTCACAGGATGTAAAGTTATTAACTGAAGATATAGTGGAGCTTAAGCCAACAATTTTCTGCGCAGTTCCCCGCGTATTAGATAGAATTTATTCAGGTTGGTACCTGTCCTTCTGCATATATGTTGTTGATAAATGACTGACTAATTTGTTTGAGATGGGAATGTGAGTTGCCGATTGTAATACTATATTGAAGGATTGCCTTTTCCCTCATGATTGATAACACATTCTACAAAATTGTAGTTTGTGACAAAAGATCCAATATCCTGCAAATAAACTCACAAAGTTATAGGTTCATTGTTCCGATCTATGTGCTCCACTGAGGCCCCTTTAAAACCACCGAGACCCAGGATTGGACTCTGGATTCTGCTTTTCTCAGTGACCTTGTTGTGTTATTTCAGGTTTGCAACAGAGGATATCCGCAGGGGGTTTCATTAAAAAAACCATGTTTAATCTTGCTTACTCTCTGTAAGTTCTCATGCATTTTCCCTTACTAAAGTTTCTGATTGATGAAAAAGGATAAAAACAAGAACAAAAACGTAGTACAAAGTACTGATACATGAAAAAAGTTTGTAATATTCCTTGCCACTTCATGAAACATTTTCATGTTTGTTTATACTTATCATTAGTGAATATGCCTAACCGCTAGCTTTATTCTCTCACTGTGCTCTCAAGCTGTGACCTCTTTACTTTAGTTGTAGGGCATTATCTTGTCTTGGTTCTAATACCTGCACATCAAACTCATGTTCTCCAGGAAACTACGTCATATGAAAAAGGGTCATAAGCATGCTGAGGCAGCTCCACTGTGTGACAAAGTTGTCTTCAGCAAGGTAGTTTTTTTTTTATGGTCTTCATATCTATCTAAGTTGTCACATATGCATGACTGCACTCTCCTGGTATGCTCTTTCAGGTAAAGCAAGGTCTTGGGGGTAATGTAAGGCTTATCTTATCCGGAGCAGCACCTCTTGCCTCCCATGTAGAAGAGTATCTGAGAGTTGTGACATGCTCTTATGTTCTTCAGGGATACGGTATATTCCTTTATCTTATGAAGTTTATTTACTATCATTTTTATTTATTTTTCCTCTTTCCATAAAATGGCTTGCTTATTTAGTCCTGGTGGGCTTTTAGGTTGCATCTTGATACTCCCCTTTGTTAGTTTCTCCAAAAGATGGCAACTAAAGTTTACATGTATTTACATGTAAAATGATTTATTCTTACATGTGGAAAGTTCTGTGCTACTTGTTTTGATGCTATAATATTCTTAATTATCATATCAACGACTCAATGTTACTTGAACTGCCTGTGAATTTTTTCACCTGAACCTACAAAGACTACCTGAATAATCTATTCAAGAGTCAACTATGACATGTCTTTTCAAACTCACCATGGGATTTTGGTGGCATACAGTTTTTCTGGACTTAAATTGGTGATTGATTGTTGTAACTGGGTCACGTGTTTGTTTTTTCGTTTTGCATGCGTGTAGGCTTGACGGAAACTTGTGCTGGTACATTTGTTTCAATACCGGATGAGTTGAATATGCTGGGCACAGTGGGACCTCCAGTGCCTAATGTGGATGTTTGTCTGGAATCTGTTCCTGAAATGGGATACGATGCACTTTCGAACAAACCACGTGGAGAAGTGTGTGTAAGGGGGGATACCCTGTTTTCTGGGTACTACAAACGCGAAGACCTAACCAAAGAAGTCTTTGTTGACGGCTGGTTTCACACAGGTTACTATCGCAATGATCATATGGGATTGGTCTCAAGTCCTAATTTTGTTTTCTTATTCCCAGAAATCTTGTTTTTTGTAGGTGATGTTGGTGAATGGCAGGCAGATGGCAGCTTGAAAATTATTGATCGTAAGAAGAACATTTTCAAACTCTCACAAGGAGAATATGTTGCAGTAGAGAACTTGGAAAACATCTATGGTCTAGTTTCTGCCATCGACTCGGTACATGCGACTGCTATGGTGTTAACTTCTGCATTCTTTTCCAGATACAAGTTTGAACATGTCAATATATAGCATGAGAATGGTATTCTTCTACTGGCCCCGTTTTTAGTAAGTACTTGTGGGTCTGATATCGATATGCATCATTAGATCTTATTAGTTACTACTTAGTATTTATTTAGTTGTTAATAGGGTTTTACTCCTTACATTTGCAGTGTTCAAAAATAAAGTTGAGTTCAACTATTTTGATGTGGAATTAGCAGTATTATCTTTCTTTACTATTTCCTATCTCTGTTTTCTCGTTCTGCACGTTGTTATTTTTTAGTAGCTTCTTGTCAGTTGTGCGATATGCTCCGTATGTTGATACGTCTATCAAATCACTCCATATCTGTGTCATAAACTCAACGGAACATCGAACCTTCTTATGAAGAACTTCCAATACTGTTAAAAGTGCTACTTCAGGTCTTCGAGTTTCATCTTGTTTTTTTTTCTGTTGCAGATATGGGTGTACGGGAACAGCTTCGAGTCTTGCCTTGTTGCTGTAATAAACCCAAGCAAACAAGCAGTGGAGGAATGGGCTGCACAGAATGGTGAATCAGGGGACTTCGAGACCCTCTGTGAAAATCCCAAAGTAAAGCAATACTTTGTTGGAGAGCTTGCAAGGATTGGAAAAGAAAAAAAGGTTTTTCTCTTCTTTAACTTCCTATGGACTTCGATTTGTTTAAATTTTTTGAATAAGAAATTTTCGGATCCCAGCTTTTGAATTTGGGATATAAAATCATAATATTTCATTTTTTTCGCAACTGTTCGCAATGGTCAAATCTAAACTATTGTGGCAAAATCAATTATTCCGTGTTGTTTTATTGCCACAGCATATTTGATTTTGCCATATCAGTTTCAAAGTTGACTATCGTGTAACAATTGCAAAAAAAATAAAATGTTTTGATTTTATATTAAAGTTTCAAAAGTTATAAAAGTTAATGGAAAAGTTGGTCATTAAATGACAATTATACCTTATTTGAAAAGGTTTTTATGTGAAGTCTAAGCCTACCTACCATACTATTCTGTTGCAGTTGAAGGGTTTTGAATTCATCAAAGCTGTCCACCTTGATCCAGTTCCATTCGACTTGGAACGAGGCCTTATCACGCCAACGTTCAAGATTAAAAGACCCCAGATGCTCAAGTACTACCAGGTGGGTCGTCTCTCACCTCTCTAACAAGATTATGAACCGCTTATAAAATCACCAAGAATGAAATTTGAATAATAAATCACAAATTTAAAAAAATTCAATTGTCCCATTTGACCAAAAACATTTTATATTCGGTGTTTCGGCTTAAAATGACATTTGTCTTGTTGTTCACGTTACAATAATACACACTTGCATCACTTTTCTTCTACATCACCTAAATTTTACACACTTGTGCCAACTTAGCATTGCATTTGCCAGGAAAAAATTGACATGGGACAATTGAGAATTTTTTAAATTTTGTGATTTGTTAATCAAATTTTAAAAGGTGCAAGACAAAACTAGAATTTTACTGCACCAAACTTCTTAATGTTACATGTAATTAACCCTATTTTTTTATCATCATTATTATTGACACGTAATAGAATTTTACATGTAATTAACCCTAAATTATCACAAAACTAGAATTTTATCATTATTATTATTGACATGTAATTAACCCTATTTTTTATCATATAAAAATAGGGTTAATGAAATTATTAATAACCTTGGATATCATAAGTTTTAATCCAGTTTTTATTAATCTAACTAAGCTAACCATATTACTTATCTATAGATGTTGTGGTTACTATTAATTTGCGCCTATTATGAGAGTGGTTATGGTACTTGTGTTGTTGCAGAATGCTGTTGACGACATGTACAAGAGCTTGAAATAAGCAGACATCGTATGATGAAGGAAAGACGGTAATATTATGAAAATCCCAGTCCCAGAGCGATGACTGAAATTAACTTTATTTGGACTGTGTATAAAATATTCCTTGAATTTTATTTATCCTTCTACTCTCTCTGCTCAATGTAATATCCGGATCCTTTCTTTTTCTTCCACCTGACTTATATCTTGAATTTGAATGCCAGTCACTACTTGTTTTTTTAGTGTGAAAAAATTTGTGGTGTTGCTCTTAGTAATGAAATACTACTACCTTTGTCAATGAATAAGGCTCATATTATTTTAAATAAAGAAGGAATAATACTTGATTCATCTTAATATAGTGAAGTTTTTTTAGGCACGGAAATTAAGGCCCTTCTTGGTACTCCTTCCGTCCCAATTAAGTTAAGTCAAAACTTAAGCACATAGATTAAAAAAATGTATTGAAAAATAGGAGAGAGAAATAAAGTAAAAAAGATAACAAAGTAAAATAGGTAATGGAATAAAGTAAGAGTGATTTAATGTTTTTTGTCTAAAAAAATGACTCACTTAGTTGGCCCGTTTAAAAAAGGAACAAGACTTAGACTTAGACTTAGAATGGAGAGAGTATTAAAATGAAATGAAGGAACAAGACTTAGACTTAGACTTAGACTTAGAATGGAGAGAGTATTAAAATGAAATGAGGGTGGAAATGAAATGAATATTTTTGCATTTAATTTACATTTTCATTTCATTCTCTTTCGATTCATCTTATTAAGCAAATAAATAGAATGTATGTAGGAATCACATTTCATTCCATGATATGAAGAAGATTATTTCTTCTTGGTGGTGAAATAGAATGAAGATAAAAACAAAATGACAGCTTTTTGCATTTTCATTTCATTCTCCTCATTCCACCATACCAAGCAAATGAATAGAATGAAAATAGGAATCACATTCCATTCCATAATACCAAGAATGAGCCTACGAAAATTGGAAATGGTTAAAAAAATGGGGCCAGACCACATCCGGGGAGAGGTCCGGTGCAGCCAGACCACACGCTAGATTTATGGTCTGACATAGAATTTTAAGAGGAATGGTGATGTGTTGAGGTATATGTTTCCAATGCAATAAAGAATGAGAGAGTAGTGAATTAAGTAGAGTAGCTATTTCAAAATTCTATGTCGAAAAAATAATTCGAAATGACAGACAATTTAGTACAGTAGTTGAGCAGGCACACCTGCACATTTTATTTGGCATAGAAGCTGTGTTTTAGCCTTGACCATAGAGACTAAGGCAATGGATTGCTCTGAACACTGGAAGTTGGTAATACTCATGACGAAATTCGGAGGCTTAGTAATTCTTCTCTGCTGTATTTTAATCTTTGATCTGCACAAATTGTCAAATTAAGTGGTGAATATAGGAACATCATGATCATCATCACCAAAGAAAACTCAGTAGAGGATATACTATCCCCGTTCAATACTATTGGACGTTTCTTTTCGACACAAAGATTAAGAAATATGCTTGGTGTGTAAAGTGGAGAGATAATAAAATAAGAGAGAGAAAATTGAAAAGGGAGTAATATAGAAGAGAGAATATACTAAGTGAGATTAAATGTGTTAGTTAACGCGGAACAAAGAGTATATTTTAAGAAAACTCACCTACTACAAAATATTGGGGTGGCGCAGACGAACTCCCCTGCTTGTTCTTGCCTTTCGGGGTCCTAGTAGTTGCTCGTGACGGAGTTGAGTGCTCCTTTCTCTTGTAAAGCGTCTCAAATAAATCGTGCCTTACTTCAAGTTGAGGATGCATTTGGCAGAAGCGTGAAACAAACTCCTTTGATAATAGCCAGCAGCCCCTGAGATCAAGAATTTCCAGGGCTGGGGGAGGAGCGAATGCTTCAAGTCCAGTATCCGTCACCACTGTATCTCGAAGACCAAGATGTACCAACTTTTTAGCTGACGAGATGTGATATAATGATTCGTTTGTGAGGGAGACGCTTCGCAGAGTTAAATGACTCAATCTGCTCATGTTTGCCAGAGGGCGCAGTGCGAGATCCTTAATATGCAATAGCTCCAAATCCAGGGTTTCGAGATGACTGAGGCTTTCTAGTGCAGAAAATGACGGGACCTCATCATGTGCACCGCCCAATTGCATTAATCCTAGATAGTCGAAAAACATATGAAGAGTTAGTTTCGATTAGTTCACCAAAAGAAAGATAGATACTGAAAAGGAGGCAGACGGTACCAATACCACACCTTTCACATGTGTTCTGCTGAGGTTGATAACTTTGAGTGCAGGCATCATGCTTAAAAAATGTATAGCTGTGTCATCAATGGGAGTGCCAGACAGCAATAGAGTCTCGAGGTTTGGAACATTGCCAGCTAATGCATTAATGCCTTCCACACTTACTTTTGTATCGCTGAGATTCAATTTTTTTAACGTTGCTCCTATGCGTGCAATGTGTTCGACTGAACCGTCGTCAACCAGTCCACTATCGCTCAGGTCCAAATTAGTCATTGCATTCATGGAAGACAAAAAGCTATAAGACTGAAGCGCAGAGTTGGATATGTCTAACAAAGAAAGTCTACTGGTTTCAACATATTTGAAGGCTTCTGAAGTGTTATGAATTGTAGCTCCAGAAAAATTTACTTTCTCCAGACGAGGTTTCTGGCCCTCTCCTTCAAATAGAGAACTTATAGTGCACCTACTCATGTTTAGGCATGTAAGGGAGGGCAAATATGGCAACATTGTGACTTTGGTCCAAGCTAGGTTTAAGAAACTCAAATTTCGGAACATTTTGAGTGTCGTCACACTTTCATTAGATACTTCACTCCCCCAAAGGTCTAAACCTTGCAACTTCGTGAGAGTCTGTGGATTTTACATTAAGTCAGCTTTGACAGATAAGTGACAGGTAATTTGCTTCAGAAAAGGCAAAATGAAAGATGAAATGTCAGAAGCACCCACTGTAAGTGAAAACCACAATCCTAATAAGGTGTGTAGTAACATGATTCGAGAAGCTCAAATAAGATTTATTAGCAAAGACAGGACTGATGTCGAGCAACATTACACAATGTCTTACTTAAACGGCTAATCCTACTCCAGAAAAAAAAAATCATTTATAATTCGGAAGACTCAATACTGGTTTTACAAATGTGAGAGGGCCCCTTATAAATATGAGCACCATGATGTTTCTATCACAAGCTTTTGCATTTAGTTGTGTTTGTAGAACATCTTTACGAAAGAGGAAATAAAATCTCACTGCAGCAACGACAATTATTATAAATCAAATGAGGATAAAGGGGGGTGAAAGTACCAAAACCATTATAGTGCAGCTACAGTAGTTAATGCCCTCAAGTAAACTACATGTATGTGTGTGTGTGTGTGTGTGAGAGAGAGAGAGAGAGTGCACCTGAAGAGAATTCAAAGCTGAATCAGTGACAGGTAAACCACCCAGGTCCAACAGCAATAAGTGACTCAGTGAAGCGAGAATTATTACACCATCTGCAGTAACACCTGTTTCAGAGATCCGTAATTTCTCAAGGGCTGGAAGTGATAATAGATGTTGTATTCCAGCATCTGTTATCTTAGAGCATCTTGAAAGATCCATCTCCTTTAAAGTTGGCATGCCTGAAAGAAGTGTGACTAGTTTCTTTTAGCAAGATTTCAACGAAACATTGAAACTTAAAGCTCTTAGAGAAAATTGTAAATTGAAATCAACTAGTACTGCATAAAAAATAAAAGCAAACATTGAGCCTTAGATAATTTATATACATTAGATCAGAGTAAGAATTGAATCATGGATGAAAGGTTTACAGTAAGGATTGAAAATTATATCACCGGAGAAGAATAGTTTAATGAGTCCAACTGAATAGTCATAAAAGGATCTGAAAAATAAAGGGGTAAGAGATATGAACTACCCGAGTATACTACCACTGAATTAGATAATTTAAAAAGAAAACAAAAAAATGAAAAAACTGAACTAACAGCTTAGGGGTAAAAATACAGATGCTCACACAAACAAGCCCATACTCCTGCTTTTCTATCAATGTCTAAATGTAATCTTCTTCACAAATCTAATATGATGCCTGTATTACCCAAAATTATGTTAGTAAAACTGTGAACAACAATAAATACCGAGAGTTTCACAAAAAAACTCTTGTTATGTTCCAAAGAGCTGCATAATTGATCAGAAGGAATATATTTCACATGTATTCTTGTTTATAAATGCAGACTACGATGATTAGAATGAATTTTATAAAAGTTATACAAATTTCTCACCTGTTATATACCAAAGAGCTGCATTATTGATCTTATGGCAGTCTGCCAAAATCAAAGAATTGAGATAGTGGAATGCTCCTAAGTATGCCATCCACTCAGCATCCACAAAGCTTTCACCACTTAGGTCGACATCCTCCACTGTGTATTTGAAAACTCTGACATTCGAAAAAAACATAAATGTAACTGAAGGAGCACAACCTTTCTATGAGGAAGTGATCCATTCCTAAACCAGAATTATAAGCACAATTCCGGAAAAAGGTAAATGCGATTCATCATTATCAAACACTTAATGTAACACATTGAACGCAGAAAGAACATCATTATCAAACATTTGATGCAACAAGGATGGATCCACCTATGAAGGAGCAATACACGTCATCTACTAAACACTACTCATTCCACAATCAATGAAATTAGCAGTCCAAAAATGAAAGTTCAGATGAATACATCAGCGATCTTCACTCGCACATTACACGAATCTAATTACTCTATGCATAAATATTTCATATCTATTTCAACTACGCAATGCGATCTAAATATCGCAGAATCAAAATTCGTTAGCCTTCTATTAAACACGAGCAAATCTTGCAAACAAGAAAACATAATCGAATCGATGGATAATAACACAGCTAATGAAGCAAATCCCTAGGTTTAATGAGAAAACATACTCGAGCAGCGAGGGATAAAGCAAACGGCGCTGGAGGAGGCGGCGGAGGAGAGCCTCAGCGAGATGAGACGGCATGCGCTGAAGCGTTCGCCGCTGCCTTCGCCACTTGTCGACGGCATCGGCGCTCTCAGTTGCCGCGTCGATGCACATGCGCTCCAATAAAGGCTCCATCAATTCTAGCTCCTAGATTTCAGCTGCGCCTTCTTAATTCTGAGATTATTTTTCAGGAATAGATCGAAAATCGACGAATGTATAGAATTATTGCGGGTGAGGAAGAAGAAAAGAAAATTGACTTTGTATACCGAGAGAAAAACACAAAAGGAGAAGATAAAGGGCAGAGAAATGCGTTGAGTGGTCTTCACGCACGTCTGTTTAATATATATTTCCGAATAATTTTTTTCTACCGCCATTTTTTTATTGCCGCATTCAGATAATTCAGCTTTGAACGCCAATTTATATAGTCCATGTGAATATTTCGTTCAGTTCTTTTTTTTTAATTACAGTTAGCACTTAGCATCTTAAGCATCATAATTGTGTTGTAAACGCAATTTTATGTATTTAAATTTGAATTGATTCAATTTCAAATTATTGTTTGGCAAAATGAAGTAACAGTATAAAATTTTGTATTAATTTCAATTTTTTCTTTTGATAAGTCTAAAAATTAACTAAAATCACTTTAATTGAATTTATTTTTCTTATGTACTAACTCTACTCTATAGTGGAGTACTTATTTTTCTATACATTTTGACTTATGCTCGCGAATGTGTGTTGTGTGTGCAACATTTTATGACGTGTGTTATGTAATAGTATGTTTTTTGTCAGTAAAATCATTTAAACCTCTTAATATTTGATGAGTAATTTAGAGTTTGCATAGCTTTCCCTGCACAATTGCACCTATATTTAATGTTCTTTCATTTCTCCTAATCTGTATTTTTGTATATTGATTTATTGGATAAAGATTGAATAGCATAGAGTTGAGGGAAATCTAAATAGAAAACTAAAAAAAAGCATGACAAGAAATAATAAATTGCCTTAGCAGATTGCAAATACATAATCTTTGTGCAAACTAAATTGATATAGAAGACAGACAAGAAATGTTGTAAAGTTTACAGCATCAAACACAAAAGACACAAAAGACACAAACACAAAGGGAAATCAAACCTGCTATGAAGGAACAAATAAGCAAAAAAGATTTTAACTTGTTTTGGACATTTTAAATTAACTTCTCATCTCACTCTCTCAATCTATCCTGTGACTGGTGAAGAGGAGAAGAAAGAGGATGAGCACTTGTTTGAAATTGTCTCTTCACTCCTTTCTTCATCCATTTCTTAAACCTTATTTACCCTATAACTTCATCTTCAGCAACTCCTATCTCAGCTCACGAATCAACAGAGAGAAAACTCAAACTTCAACATAAACTTCAACACGGAAGAGAGGTTCCTGTTGTGTATAGCTGCACAATTCTTGATCACAACCCGATAAAAAACCAGAGAGGACTGTGATTGATGTGCGTGCTTCTTAAGCAAGAGTATAGCTTGATACTGAGACCACTGCCTGGGAAGCCGAGTGGATATACACAAACTCGATGCTTTTGCCAGCAGCCAGCGTGTTCACCCAAGACGGGAACGAGTAAGAATCACCAGACTTTGTGAGGCCCCATACAGGACCATAGAGTTTGGAAATGTAGAGCTTCAAATTCTTCAAAGTCTTGGAAGATTTGTTGGTAACAATTGTGGAGTATCTGTAGTAGGTTTTTCCCCTGGAAACCCACGAAGCCGTAACCTTCTGAGTAATGGCAACCAAACTGGGAGATGAAACTGTGCAAATAAAACCACAAATGTCAATTTTTACAATTCAAGAAACAAGAATTATATTTTTAGCATATCGAAGAAAAGGCTACCTGGAGTGCGTGTCACCACAGGCTTCGTGGATGGAGTTGGGTGAGCAGCAATCAGCTTAAGAGTAGGCAGCTCCACTGATACAAAAATTGCAAGAAACATTCAGCAACTCTTGCATTTAAAAATTAAAAGGAACTGTTTAGTCATTAAACTAGGCTAACCAGGTAGGAGCTGGTTATAGCCGCTGTGACCGGCATGAAGCCTGGCCAGAATGCCGAGGAGTGGAGCATTGTTGTAAGTTGCAGGCTCGGTTTGCTCATAGTTGTCTCTCTGATCAGCAAAATTATCATAAGCATCAGGACCTCCGACAATGGCGCCAGTAAGAAGATTGGGATCATTAGCCTTCCTGTTGTACCAGGTTGCATACCCTCCCCTGCAGGTAACAAACGTAGGATCCACCTTGTACGACACAATAGACGAAGCCCTGTGGTGCACTTGTCTCGGGTAGTTGTTGCCATATCCAACCATGTAGCTCGTGGCACGTGGGTTGTCTCCAAGGATGTAGTCCACCTACATTGTTCAGCCATAGACAAACAGATAAGTCTTTATGACCAATGTGGGCGAGAAGCTGTTGATGTGGCTGCCTTTACCTGAGATTTGGCGAAGGAAAGTAGCTGAGAAGGTGAGACGTTGCCACTTGCACACCTAAGGGACTTGCCAGCAGATGTAAGGTAATCGGAGTAGACAGTCATGAGGAATGAAGCACTCGTCACAAACTGCATATTGTTCCATCTCTGTCTGAAAATGAGGCCTCCCGGAGTCTTCTGAGCGTTGCGGTTGCCCTTACCCAAACACGAACACATGAAGAACTCCGCCTTCTCCTGATATTTTTCAAACACAGCAGTGTTTCCCCCACCTTTCCCTGCCATCAAGAACTGCACAGAGGAATAAAAGCTTTCATTAGTTGTTATGAGCTACTGTTGTGTACTGCAATAAAAATGAAGCCTTGGCCCTTATGAAGCAACTTTTCTATCACAATAATCATTCAAATTTCAGATCCCATATGATTAGTTGATTGGTTTGAAATTAAAGTGGTGCACTACTCGCACATTAAATACTAAAAACCCAATAATTTGACATCAATTGAAATTGGGAGGGTAGCATAAGTATGTTGTACCTTAGCAACAAGGGTTTGTACACCAGCGTATTTAACATCCCACCCGAATTCAGTCATGGCCCACCCAGTGCCTCCAAGGGCATCGCCATTCTTCCCAAGGTAATTCAAGTAGTACGCATTGTTTGTGGCCTTGTACATCCATGCAGCTCCCCACAACAGTTCATCCTACAAAAGAAAAAAAGAAATAATTAAACAAAAATTAAACTATTTAGGAAAAATATTTAAAACCGAGAATGGTAGGGGTAGAATCACGTACAGCGTATCCACTGACGGAACGGTAGTACTTCTGCGCGATTGTGATGCTACCGTCGTATTTGCCCCTGTACTTGTCCGCGAAATCGAAGAGCTGAAATCAACGGTGAAACGCCAGTTAGTCAGATCTGCGAGGGGTATTTTCGACAGAGCATGTAGAGAGAGGTTATTGTCTGTGTGTGGGCACAACGACCACCGACAGGTGTGTCACGTGACATGCCCGATCTTTGGGGTGATGAACGGCTGAGATTTAAAATAGCTGTTGAGAAGCCCGTGATTTGCGGTTGATACCATAACCCTACCACATGAGTCCATTTTATGCGCCGAAATATTTACCGAGCCCCATTAATTGGTATTGTTCCCTTCCACTTTCATCCATTTAATTCAGAGTGAAGCATTTTCTTAATAAAAAATTTACTATGTGAATGAAGATTGAAGAGAGATCCCTATTTAACTCGATTTCAAGAAATTATTAACCATGTGAATGTGAAGAGAAAGTGAGTGATATGTGAATCTGATTTTAATATTATTAATTTTATAATGAAATGTGAATGTGGGACTAAATAAATGTTTTATTGCACAACACAAAGAATACAAAGCAATTATAATAATGACAAAATTGGAGCGTGATTATAAAATACTAGTTCATGATAATATATTAGTATACCTTTTTATATTCCATATTATTAAGGCTATTTAAGGTGGGCTATATTTTCTACAGTGCACCGACACCAACCAAGCTGACAAAAAGCTGAGCTAAACGTAACTGCCTAATAACTGCGGCCGTTTCACTAACGTGCGCACCCCAACCGCTCGCTAAAATGCGCAATCGATGACATCTCTGACTGACTGAGAAGGGGTAGTTACAATACAGCTCAATCGGTGCGCTCTACTAACCAACAAATCATAAATATGCGACTGTGTGTGTTTGTTCGATAATTCAATTTAATATATTACTCCCTCCGCGTTTCTTTTCGATATGTAAATTAAGAAAAATTGTGTTAGATGAATTAAGTAAAGGGAGAATAAAGTGAAAATGAAAAAAAAGTAGAGAGATAAGGACAGATAAAAGTAAGAGAGGGTAAAATAGGTGCTGAAAAAATGTGTTGATTTTAAATAAAAAATGAAATGACTTTATTATTATGCAACGTATCAAAATAATAAAATAACTCTATTATCGTAAATCGCATGGAGTATTGTAATTATCAAAATTATAAATGCGATTTCCAGAAATGGAAGAATTAATTCACCTGTGAACCGTGTTTGAGCAGCTCTGCGGAGTAGGCGGAGTTGTAGCGGCGGAACACCATCGAGGCAGCAGCCATGGCGGCGGCGGTCTCTCCGGCGAGGTCCGATCCCGGGCGGCTGGGGTCGATTCTGTAAGCAGCTCGCGACGTCGTCATGTCTTCAGGCCTCTGCCAGCAGTAGTGGTCTGTGTTTCCATCTCCCACCTAAAACAAACACCGAAATAAAATTCAAATTCGTTAACAAAATTGTCTCAATCAATTGAAAACAACACTCAGCAACAGTCTACTGAGAAGAAACAGTGCGATTGCAAACAATTTTTGAGACACAGCTCTTAATTCGAAGGCACATTCTAGAGAAAGAAGGTACCTCGCCGTAGAGCACATCGGGTTGAGGGTGAGCTTTGATGAGATAATCAGTTCCCCATTTTACAGCATCAATGGCGTGCCCTAGCTCACCGCTAGCAGCCATTTGCTTCCCGTATTCAAGGATGCTCCACGACATCATAGTGATGGTGAACGCCATCGGCAGCCCGAATTTCACGTTATCCCCTGCATCGTAGTAGCCTCCAACCAGATCCACCTGCAAAAACACATCCCCATGCAAAATTCACCCCCAATTCTCAAATTAGGTCCGAAAAATCGAAGATAAAAAAGCATACCCCGCTAGTTTTGCCGTCATTGAGACCAGAATTTCCCCTCCACCGCACTCTCTGGTTTCCAGGCAAGTAACCAGATCTCTGCGCCTCGAAGAAGAGGATGCTCTTGCTCAGAGCGTCGCCGTAGTTGTGGCCGCCGGCCAATGCCAGCGGCGCCAGAAAACCAACAATCAGAAACAGAGGAGCTATTGAAAAACAGAGCCCCACAGATTTCTCCATTTGAAATCTTCTGTTTACCACAAAATCACTAATTTAAATAAATAATCTGAGAATTAGAAGTGGAAATTCAATCCACAGATCTGTTCTGCTCAATGTGTGTGAAATTAGCTGTGAACTCACAATTAGCAGAATGTGGGTGGAAGGGAAGAAGGAAGGGAGGAAATGAGGAGTGAGAGGAGTGGGAGAATTGGCAGAGATGAAGGCAGTTTATATGGAGGAGGGAAGGCAGGCCCAACGCTACAGAGAAAGTGAGCAGATTATTAAATGATTCCTACACATTTCTTATATTTTCCTCTTTTGTATGTACCATTAATTCATTTTGCTAATTATTATTTTGAGAAAACCATTAAAATTGTTGATAGATGAAATTAGGCAGAGGCATGTGCTTGCTTTAGCTACGAAGGAACGCTTGCAGTTATGTTCATACGGAAATTAAGGTGGCAAGAAAAACAAATACGGCGCGTTTTTAGTTACGCGTCTTACTTTCTGACGACTCAGTTTTTAGCAAGTACTACTATGAAAGAATGTGTATGAAAAAAGTTGGTGATTGTGAATCTCGTTTTTATATATTTTTTGGTTAGTATCAAATTAATCGATTGTTATTCTTTTTAAAGACATTTCAATCTAAATGAGTAATTTTTTTCATAAAAATAAAAAAATTAATCCCTAGCAATTTATTCTCTCACACTACTTAATTTTTACATATCTACCGTTTCGTACGTTTCTTGTTAATTGAATCATTTACTTTTAGCATGGTGCTTTAAAAACGAGATGTTTAGTGTGTTAAGTAGAAAGAGAATAAAGTAATTAGAGAATAATGTAGAAGGGAGAATAAAGTCATTAGAGAATAAAATAAGAAAGTAGAATTCGGTACTATTTGCCAAAATTAGAAATCATTAAGTTATTTTTGGAACTTTTCAAAATAAACAAAGTTGACTCTATTAACAAATAAAGAGGGAGTACTTATTACTTTATTGTTTATTCTAGTCACTCCGGCTCCAATTACAAGTTCATATTTGACATGTCACAGATTTTAAGAAATCGGAGTAGTAAAAAGTGGATGGAAAAATATTAGTCGAATGTTGGTCCTAATTTTACGTACCCCTAGTTTTTATAATAAAATGTGAGTGGGATAAAGTTAGTGAATGTGAGGTGTATATTATCAAAAATAGTAATAAATGGGGAATTTATTAGTGGACGAATGAAAATGGCAAAATAAGATGTTTATTGGCGGACGGAGAGAGTACTTTATTTCTTCTTCACTTACCTCATTAAATATTTTTTTGGAGTTGAAAAGAAAATTAAATGTAAATATAATGATTTTATGAAATATAATATCTATTGATCATATATATTACTCCTAAAAAGAGATTAAAAAAAGTGAAATTAGAGAAGTAGTAGCGAACATACTCCCTCCGTTCCATTATAAGTGAGACGTATTTTTTTTAATCGTCCCACTATAAGTGAGACATTTCCTACTTTATCTTCTCTCTCCGATTTTTTCTCTCTACTTCTTTCACTCTTAACGGACGAGTATTAAAATGTGTACTCGCAAATGGTGGAACTTGGGAGTAAATTCTTTGAACTAATTATCCTAATTGTGATTGGTGGGACTTGGGAGTAAATTATTTGAACTAATTATCCTAATTTTGATTTATTAAGGTTTTGATATTCCTTCAAAAAGAAAAGGTTTTGATATGATACATTGATTTTCTTGAAAAAAATACCAAATGCAGTAAGATTAAGCCGAAAAGTTTTCTAAGAGGTAATGTCGTCTCTTTTTTTTTATCCCCGCCTTGTGCGAATTGTCGGAAATATCCCTGATGCTTGCATTGAGTGACACGTGGTGGGTTGGTTAAAGTTTTAATATTGTTATATATAAGGACACCTAAATCATTTAATTATCATGTGTCTCTGGATTAATATTCCAAAAATGGGATTGCGATTTTTAGGGCTTCAAAATCCATGTGCTTTGTTCTGCTCTATTTTGAAAAAAAATATTTAAGGCTAATTTTTTGGAGGAGCATGTTTGTTTTTCATAATTATTTCATTGTTATTCGTAAATGTATGCAGTATGAAAAAGATTTTTATAATTTCAGGGTTCAAGTTTTCATGTTAGTCATTTTTTGTTCATTTATTTTTAGTGTGAGGAATTGAAATTTTTGCTACCTCTTTTAGGTTTTTCCAATTCTGAGAATTGAGACAATGAATATACTTACTATTTTGTGGGAATTTAAATACTATTTATTTTTAACCTGTTGGTCCCAGTACAATAAAAGGTAAATTGTGAATTCACAAGTCACGTTTATTCACCCAGAAAATCAAGAGAAATATTTCTTTCGTCATGTGTGTAACTAAAAATCAAATTACCAAAAATATCTCTACCTTTTTACATTTCTAATAAATTATGGTAGGTCTTCCACATAACAAAACAAATTAATATCAGAGTAATATTTTGTTTTGAATTGGGAGATTGGAAGGGTTAAGATTGAATCCTGGATCTCTTTTTTCACACAATAAAAGTTCATTGTTTGAAAAATATATATATAAGTTCATCACAAAATTTATACTCCTATCAACTTATGCACAAGTATCAGTGGTACTGTAGTGGTAAGTTATTTCAACTAAAAAGAATGTTAAATCAACAAACATGAAATTTGGTTTTTGAAAACATATTATCTTTGACATATTTTAATAACTACAAGGTATATTTCACCCGTATGCATTTATCTCCTTTGTCCCATAAAAATATGCACACCTTCTATTTTCGTCATTCCCATAAAAATATGAGCATTTCAATTTTTAAAAAGTTGGGAACAGTTTTTTAATCATATATATCAATTTATAAAAGGTTGTCGCTGCAAGTTATACTACTATGACCGACCATTGAAAATTCATTAAACACTAATAATAATGTGAGTTTCACTATCCATCAACACTACTTTAACTATCATTAATCTCCTATTTCGTACTTTACCAATTATGCATAAATTTTCGTATCAGTTCAAATGCTCATATTTTTGTGAGACGAGGATGCTCATATTTTTGTGAGACGAGGAGTATAATGTTACTTCTTATTGTTATACGGAGTATCTTCTATAAGTTAGATGAAAGATTTGAAATGCAAAGTTGACATTTTTTCTGTTTATGAATATGTGTAGGATCACACTCGTCAAAATAACTCAATTAAATTTAAATTGCAAAAAACAAATTGTGGACTATACATCCGAGTTGTTTATGATGGATGATGATAAATAACGCGTAGATTTTTGTAAGTTTCTCTATATAAGCTAGTTTCATTGAATGTTAAAGTTCTAGAACAATTTCTTATAATTGCAAATTCTAAATTAAAAGCACATCTTTGATTTATAAAGAAAAGTGGAACAAAATAAAAGTGCCTTAATTTTTTAAATTTGATTGATGCAAGACACCACTATTGTGCATTCTTTCTCGTCAATTGCATTTGTAATTTGCCTAGAAAAGCTATTTACAATGGCATTTGGTGATGATTTTGTTTCAGTGAAATTGATTATAGAAAAGGAAAATATTCCAAACAGATAAACATGATTATCTTATTTATTCAGACGCTTGTGGACAATATGTCAACACCCTTTATTGAAAGAAAAGAAGTGTTATCCTCGATCTGGTTAACTAGTAATCTAGTATGCATTTTTTTAACCGTATAAATAAAAGTGTTAATTTGTACTAATAAGTCATTAGTAACTCTTTAGTACTTTTTGTTAACTATATATAGTAGTATTCGGAATTTTGATTTGATGCTAACTGTATTGCAAATAATTACATCACAAAATAAAATTGAAATTATATACTCCCTCCGTCCCGCACTACTTGCACTTATTTACTTTCTGGGCGTTCAAAGTTATTTGCACTCTTTCCATTTTTAGTAACAATTTATACCTACAGCCGTAATTGTTGACTTTGTCTATCACTCATTCCTTAATCTCCGTGCCCAAAAGGAAATGTGCGAGTAGTGCGGGACGGAGGGAGTATTAAATATAATAGTACATTTTAAAACACAAGTCATACATTTTGAAAAAGAAAGTACCAAACATTTATTTTACAACATAACTGAACTTTCAAATTAATATCAAATGCTAATAATTAGGATAAAAGAACAAGGTACCACCAGAATTGAACTAGGCTCTAGGGAAAGGGTGTCACTATACCACTCGATTTTATTGAAAAATATGTAATTTTTTCATATGAATACGCCGGTGTTATACGCCTCTACTATAGCCTCTATAAGAATGCTCGAAAATATAGCTCCTATAATCTTAGCTATAAATATCTACTTCGCATTAAAAAAATAATATATCAATTATTTCAGAAATTAAGTCTACTAATGAAAATATCAATCTGTTAATAGCAAAACTTTTTTTATTTCTTAGGTTTAAAAAAATATTTAGTTATTCACATATCTACATTAATACGTCATTATACATGTATGTAGTAGCAATATTTATCCATTTCACTAAAATTTTCATATTGTATAAGCCTCAGTTCGCATTTGCTTTAGAGAAAGAATTTGACCGAACTTTTTTTCTCTCTTAAAACTATCGTGACAAATTTAGGAGGATATAAATGTAATTGCACATAAAATTAGGCGTCGCACGTGCCATACAAGAGATTTCACCTGTAATATGATTCGATTACCCGACAACCCGACAAAGAACGCTCACAGCCAATAAATTTTCTCTCTGGCTTTCACAATATTAAGAAAATCACCACACAGTCACACACCGACACCTTTCCGTTAAATATTCTCTAACCATTTCACCCCAAGTCAAAACCCAACCCCCTCTCCCAATATTTTACTATAATTTAAATTTGTCTTACTCTGTGTTTTTTATTTTACATTTTTCTTTGATCTGTCAAAATTAATATAATCCTAATTACGTGGAGGTCTTGGGAAAATACAAAGCTAAGGTTGCTCTTAATACAAACAAAACAAGATGCTCAGTCATATAGTTGTAACTTCGACAATAATAACAGGACAAAGTATTTGATAATTATGTAAATTAAGATTCAAAGCATGAAGTAGTAGTTACTAATTCACTATGTAAATGTACTTTATTTTGTTTCTCAAACAAAAAATTGTGACATTTGGTCATTTACTTCCATACTATCGTAAAATTCAATTCAAAAATCAACGAAAGACAAATAGATGTAAATTAAACTCAATACGTTTTAAGTAGCAGTATATTGAAAAATTCACAAATGAATATCTTAAACACAAATAAGTTGAGCTTACATTGCTATTAAAATTACCGTTTTTAATAGTATTAAAGAAAGTATAGGAAGTGGAAAGCGATAAATTTTATATCGGTTGTTATGGAGTTTATAACTATGGGAAGTTTGGAGTGTCAATTAATTGAAATATGTAGTGCACAAAATTGGCAGATTACTCGTGAAATTTGAGTTGATAAGAGGTGTGACATGTGCATCGAAAAGAGAATTTCTCGGCATATTTCATAGCTTTTCTCAAGGTTTACACGTTCTAGAGTTCCAACTAATGGGTTTTAGTTTTTGATTCTACATTTCTACATATGGTCAACAAATTATATTTTAGTTCGGATCTCCGCTTTATTTCCAATAAAAATAGGGTATAATTAGTGATATATTTATAGAGTTAAGTGCAAAAGAACACAAGTTCATTTTTTCCACTGCTAGATTAAAAAATACATACTACTACTAACTTCCAAACCAGGGTCAAATAAGATTTGGATACATTGGCAAGTCAGAGAATATGATTCTTAATTTATCTTAAAAAACACTAAACATAAAAAAGTAAAAGGAAAAAGAAGAAAATGCCAAAAAAGAAGGGGCTAATAAGTCACTAAGGAAAACACTTTATTCTCAACCGCAATCAACGGCATACGCCCAAAAAAGAAATTGCATGTACTTAATTGTATTCTCTATTTCTCGTGTACAACTTTATCAAAAATGAAATAAAGAGTTTTATTGTATATTAATAAAAATATAAATATGTTTTCCCTTTCGGGAGAGTGGAAACTCCATATCTGAACACGTCATACATAAGTCAAAAGAGCAGATTTCGGTTATTACCGGTTGTTAGAGGTTTTGTTACGGTCACAATAAAGGCACCACTTCTCCAAAAGTGGCGATGATGAGTGGTTTTTTACTCTGTCCGTTCTGGACAAATAATTTTTTTGTATCTGATATCGATTATAATGCATAATTTATAGTAGTAACTTATAAAAGGAAAAATTAAAAATGATTTAAAAATTTGATAGATAAATGAAACTAATTTTAGTGAGTAAATTAAATCAGTAAAAAATTATAGTACTCCTATTATAGGTAAACGGAGTGATTATTTTATTCTCATCAGCATTGACTGGCTTAGGCGGTCAGAAAGTAATCTCCTGTTGCCTGTGTCCTCTCGGGTGGGCGGACTTGAAAGGATGTTATTTTTCTTTTCCTTTTTCTTTTTATTTGTTTAAGGAATAGTTGAGTAAAAATATGAATAAAGTAATAGTTTTGTTCTTTTAAATGATGATAATTATGACTAAATATTTCACTTTTATTGGATATAAATTTTAAGAAATATAAAAAATCAAAAATCTAGAATATATACCCTTAAATAACAATACGAGACATTTACTTTTTTTAGGACACTTTCATTTGCGTTTTCTAAGTTGGGATACCAACAATAAGAACGTTGGTAGTATTTAGAAACACAAATTAGGATCCTTTATTATTAAAAAATGTCTTTAACGATTTTTTTGTGGTGGGGGTTATTTGTAGGTTTTCACGATTAATGCGTTGCAATTTTTTTAGTATTAACTTAAAATGCTGAATTTTGTCAACTTACAATAAAGCTTTTTCTTTTTTTAAAAAAAATTTAGTTTGCAATGTGAAAGGGAAAGTTGAAAGTAAGTAGATTTAGGAAGAATTCGGAAGTCGAATATTCATAATGGAGGATGATAGTAATGTAACACAATTGTATATCATATAGTAGAAATAAAGTGTAAAAGGGAGACCCATATCATAAGGGTACTTTGTTGTTGAATTTGGAGACCAAAATTTTCTACAATTCCAATAGTGTTTCCACTACTTTTTCTCCTATAAATAAGATAATAGTATCATTTTAATTTTTCGTGATTTAGTTAGGCAGTAGTATACATAAAAAATATAAATAGAGCTTTACATATGTAGTGTAGGAGAAGTGTTAATTGGTTTGGAAACAAACTGTACGACACCGTTTTGAACTCATGTGTATATCACATTGTTTATTTGAGATGATTTAAATTTCAAATTTACATAAGATCAGCACGACCAAGAATTGATCGTTTAAATTCAAACTGAAATTGATTTTATATATAACCATGCATAAACGTAACAATATATTCACAATAAATTAATTAGCAGAGTCAATCTATTGCTTGAAGATTAAAACAGTCTAGAACTGGCAAACCAGCTGGAGTACTTAATTACAATTATTTTTAATCAAGTGCCACAACAATTTTGAATTATACATAATTTAAATATATTTGTGGACGCATTTTGTACGTACTTAAATAATTTATTTAAATGGCACTAACATTTAGTTTTGTGGTATATCACGTCAAACAAAGTGGCATGTCTTCCGCGAAGCTAATTTCCACGACTGCATTAATTAGGTCTTGTAAATTTGAAGTTATTAACTAAATACTTGCATAAGTTAGGCTTTTAAATTAATCTTTATTTCTGACCAACAATAAATGTCAAATCATATTAATGTTTAAATTATTGGTTATAGTTAGTGCAGCATTGATTAGAGCACAATGTCCAATAGGGCTTTGTCCATGATCTACATTCTAATTCCAGGGTATGATTTTCTTAAAATAATAGTAGAATATTAAGTGGTTTAGTTTTAAATTTATTATTTCTTTTATATATATGAAATATTGTATATTGATTCGAATAGACATGCATTTGATGATTTTATATAGAATTAGTGTAGATAAAATATATAGCTATACAGTAGTACTATAATTTAATATTTATAAATCCACAGTTACAGAGCTGTCCTTGAGCTGCATCCACATGAGCAGATTAATTGTGCAAAGAAAATAAAGTAGCAGAAATAACAAAATAGTGAGTCATGTGCAAAGAAAATAAAGTAGCAGAAATAACAAAATAGTAGATAATTGATGATAAAATAAATTAAGAGAAGAAAAATAACTAAATGAAATAAATGTATTAATTTTTGTAAAATGATAAAAAAAATCTAGTATATGAAGATGCATTTTAATGCATTGAATTTGTGCCATTAAGTAAGGGGCCAATGGGAAATGAAATAGGGGGTCAGCATTAAAGTTATGAAGTGTAAATTACTTTTTTCGTCACAAAACTAAACAAGGTATGATGTAGTAATGTAAAAGTGTAGGTAGATGAATAAATAGGAAGGTCCACCTAAATTATGGACTGTACGATTATTAATTAGCAGTAGATACACCACCTATATATCTCCTGTCCCCTGCTCAATTTTTTGGCTAGAGAATTATGGTTGTTTCCTATTTCTACAACTTATCACTATTATTACGGCTCACATCATAATTAACGTTTACCTCTGCTATGTTATCATATTTTTTCTCTCCTTGTTGGGCTCTACAAAATAATTTTTTTAAGCAAAAGTGTGTTTGCAAGCCATCACATTTGGCTTGACACAATAATGTGTATATATATTTGTTATTAGGTGAAATACGATCAAGCCGACATACATCGAGCAAAGGTTTATCACTAGCAGTCAAAAGCCATATAGTCAAAATTACAATAAAAAAACAGTACTGAAATCTCAACCAAACGATAAAATGCAAAACAATGCCAGAGTCCCAGAGACATGCAATCTAAAGCGAATAAAAACAACATCATCAACCGACAAAAACACAACAAGAAACAAACTCTAGGACATCGTCCACCACATAAACAATAGGCCAGAAAAGCATGATTGGAGATCGGGGAAAACTAGCATGGTCGAATATCCTAGCTAGCGTATACGATTGTGATTGTGGATAAAAAGATGGATAGGTAGTGTTTTCCCAAACTACAAAAATATTCATAACTTTATACCACCTACAAAGATCTCCGTCTATTCAAAGCAACAATAAATTCAAAACTGAAAACGCAACTACATAATCATATTATTATTTCCATATCTCAAGAATCAAAACATCCCATTATTTTCCTTTAAAAAAGTTAGATTTGAGCTACTTTAATTCTCTACCTAGAGTGTCCGAAACATGTGGAAGATGCGCAAATGATGAAGTTGGCAGTCTACAACGCGGTAAACGGTCCTCGCTTTTGCTCCGTAAATCGTACGGTAATGAACGCAGCGTGCTTACGGGAAATCGGAATCCAACGCTGGATTAGGCGCCAACGTGGCTCAACAGTAAGGATTGCATAGTCATGCGCACAGACAATCACTGACTGCCATTCCTCGCACGTGTTAATTCAGCCATGCTTGAGCTTTTGATTATTTCAAGCTAATTAAGCGCGGGAAATTTATCATGGTCCCTACCTACGAGTATTACTTAATCACATCCTATCAATTGAAAACTTGCAATAAAACCAAGAAGAAGAATAAACGAGCTCATATTGAAAACAATGATTATGAAGAATACTCAGAGAATTATCATTGATTGGAACTTACAGCCAGATTAGATTACATATACTCCATATTAGAATAATCTAGAATCTCTCTTTAATCTCCATAGTACAAGACTAATCATACTTTAACAATATTAATCAAAACTAACTCTGACACACTCTCTTCTTCTTTAATCCACGCATCACCACGTCTCTCCAAGTACAAATGTGGTCCTCCATCTTACCTGTCTTGTTTGGCTTGTCCTCGGCTTCAGCTTGTGTGAGGCTAACCATTGGCTCTTCTCGCACAGCACGTGCTTTAATCCTCTTTGTCTCATTCACATCCAAGCAACGTACAGCGAGGCCCAGTGGCTTGAGACCATAATCCACAGCTTGATCAACTTGGCCATTACGGCCATGATCTACAGCTTGATCAACTTGGCCATTACGAACATGATCCGCAGCTTGATCAACTTGACCATTACGACTGTGATCCGCAGCTTGATCAATTTGGCATTACGACTGTGATCCGCAGCTTGATCAACTTGGCGATTACTTCTAACATCAATCACTTAATTAAGCGTTTGCACTTTTTATGCTAACTTATACAGTGAGATAGTATCTCACATTACATTTAACTTATTTCATTCATATTTAATATTTAAAAGTTAGAAATTATATTTAACTAAGTTTGTACTAACAATCTTTTACATTTTGTAATATTCGAGCAGTCAAAAGGTGGGTCATAGTATCGCAGACCATATGAGTAATAAAGGAATTAGCTTCATATGGGTTTATGCCCCTCCTTACTTCCATTCATGTATGCTAGTGTTTCTAACTCTTTATATAATTAAAGGAAAAATGTCTTATTAATTGAAATATGATGCGTCGTCAAACTCTTGCCCTTTTTATTACATTGTATTCCTTTTTTCTGTGTTACAACTAATCGTGCATATTAGTTATGTGGAGAAAACTTACACAACTGATGTGTTTTGTGTTCTTATATTTTAGGATAATATAGTTTCGAAGAACGTATCTGATTTCGTGGTTTGGACCCAAACAACTACTTAAATAAAATCAAACAAAAACACGAAAGTCTAAATTACTAGATTACATGAAACGCGTATTTTACCAACTCCAACTAGCTAGCAATAGTATTTTATCTATTTCATTTCAACTATACTTTTTTCTGTTTGTCAATATTGGCTAATAGCACAAACATAATAAGGTCTCTAAATTTGTAAAAGTGTTTTGTGAGAGTGAGAGAGACCTAGAATCTGTAAAGTTAGAGTAACACTTTTGAATAAAATTATAAGTACTCCATTTGTGAAGTTATACTAAAATCCAAAACCATCCCACTCAAATTTGGTATTTTAATTACATGATTAGTTTCAACATATCATGCGAAGACATGACCTAAATCAATGGAGGAAACTGTGGAATGTGGTATAGCCAACCAATTAGTTTCCGGATTTTATTGTATGATAAAGGAAATTGGAAAACATTTGATTAATTAAATAGGTACTTGGCCTGTATTCATAATGTTCGCAACAGAGAATTTTTTTTTTAATAAATAACCACACGTGGAATTATGGTTGATTATGTTTAGAACCGTGATTTGGTATTTGTTAATAAATGTTGGGATAGTATAGACGATTTGACAAATGTTACTACTTACTAGCTATTTATTCAATTCATTTTTAAGAAACTTCGAAGTACGAACGTCAATGCATATGGTTGGTTCTAATATACATAGTGGTTTTTGATCGGAAAATGTACTAATTAAATTAGAATATCGTTCTAATGGTACCTCTATATAAATAACAATTGTTTATGGTTTAGAATTTTTCTCATTTTATGTTTAATTTCGGATAAATGCCGGCTTTCATCCCAATTCCCAAGTTCTCATGACTTAATCAATGATATACTATTAACCATTATAATATTAGACGTAACCATGCCGTTGACGGCAAAATGGATACCAAAAAATGAGATGAAATCATGAAAGTACACATTATTTCTTATATCAAGTGAAGTTTTTGGAAATGGTGTCGTTTTTACCAAAAGAACTTGTAATATCTCTCCCTTCCGACTTTTGAAAAAGAAATGGATTAATTCTATAATTCTAGAGATATTTTATTTCTATGGGTTAGTGGTACTGTGTTTATTGTCTTAAATTTTAAGTGAAATTCTATCAATATACGTCATGGTCATTCATCCAAATCCGAACCGTCTTCGTTGTGTAGGTACCAAAATTCTCCCTTTAGCGAAAGGTCATTTATTTGATTTTTAGATAATAGTAATAATAGTAGTTTTTGATAGTTAGTATGTTTTGAATAGCTTTCCTATATAAATAGTAAGTAGTATATAATTAAGTATTTAAAGTACAAATACTCCGTCGTCTAATAAGAGATCTATTTGATTTCTAACACGAATTTTAAGAAATTTAAAGAAAAGTGAGCTGAATATAAGTCTCACTTATATATATATTAATTTTATAATAAAATATGAATAAAATAAATTGATAGAATATGAGACTTACTTATCATTTATGATAAAAGTGAAATAAGATTTTAATGAGAGACAAATATAAATGACATAATATATAACCTGTAATGGAGGACGGAGGGAGTACAATGCTAGATGCATGGAGTACACCAAGACACATGCGTGACAAAATGGGAAAAGGAAAGCGTAAATCATGGTTGAAAATGGGAAGTGATCAAAATGGTCCCATTCCCATCCGCAATTTGCATGTGTGTTGTTGCGCCGCGCCGCCTACACCGTTTTCGCCCTCTTACGACATCAACTACAATTACATCTACATTCACACTTATTTAAGTAGTCTTGTCTATGTGGATATCCGTCTCACTTTGACTCTACTCGAATTTTATAAATAAATCTCATTTTGACTTGATTCAAATTTTATAAATACTTCAAAAAGTATGTGTAAAAATGTACTCCTAGTAAATATTGATCTCACTTTTATATACTACTATTATTCTTTTTGTTCCCTCATAGTTGAGTCATTTTTTCATTTTGAAATTTCACTCTTAGTTTAGTCATTTTCACGTACAGTAATAATAAACATTTTTTCTCACTTTTACTTTACTCTCTCTTATTTTATTCTCGCTACTTTATTAACTTTCTACTCTTTTCTCTCTTTTTTTTTCTATTTATTTAACACACTAAATATCAATTTCTTAAACTCCAAGCTAAAAAGTTCGGCCTTAACCTATTCTTCTCCACTCAAATCCATCCTTTGCAACGAAATTTCATTCATGCAATTTCAACACTTCGGAGTCCTCCAATATGTATCGATTTGGTCTTCGGTATCGTCAATTTAATAATGACAAAATATGATCTTCAACAAATTTAATAATTCCATTGCGCACAAATTTTCGAATATCATCTCTTAGGTCATTAATTAATTTAAGAAATACTATAAAATAGTAGACTAACTTTACCAAGTTGAACTATAGTCTATATATGAAAACATGAAAACTTCAAGGAAAAAAACAAATCAACAAAAGAGGCCCCAAGATGATAAAGATTTTATCTTTTGTAGGAAATACTTATGCTAGTTGTCTTCTTATGTTGATGGATATAGGGTAATTTGAAATAAAAATAAACTGCTTTCCACTTTAAAAAATTCATTGAACTGCTTTTAAATTGCTTAAAACTTTACTATGTAACAAACGGAATTAACGATTTTGACATGAAGATATTATACAAGTAGTATATATTCTATAGGGATAACCTTTTGAAAAATTAGTAACACTCGTGATGTGATAGCACAATAAATTGTTTTGCAAGACGAATATATATTTCACAATTATCACATTAATTTATTTAGAAATTTTGGACCATACATGATTCTATTCATATATATAGGCTTTATATTAGTTGCTCTCTTGTGCCTAGTTCTTGTCCTAACATAATAACACCAAAAATAAGGCACCCAGTGCCCTTAACGAGAGAATAAGGATAGGACACCAAGATTTAACGTGGAAAGTCCGAAACACGAAAAATTCCATGCACACGAAGCAATATTCACTAGAGAATTGTTCGTAAACATATCACATAACGAATTATGGTAACGATAATCAGACCGCGGAGCTCTCAAATAGGGAATAATGATAACAAATACTAAAATAGTATACCAATTATATTCTCTGATTATCTCCATTTATCATCTATTTGGCTACTAAATTGTAGGGTACTGTTAATAAGAATATTACAAAAAATGCTATAGTTATTATTGAGGACCACTCTACAATAATAATGTTGGATGTGAAATCATTGTAACCGAGCTAAAGCGACAGGCATGGAGTGACACCAATTGATTTGTATTAATACAAAAAATATATAACTATAGTATATAATTTATTACGAGGTAGTTAATTTCCATCATGAGAGTCGCCATCATCATCAAATTTTGAAATGAAATTTTACTACAAAAAAGCAACAGAGAAAACCGTTTGGTCACTATCCGATCGAAAAATCCATTTTATCAAGAGAAAGAAAAGTTAATAATTCTACTATTTGTTATTCGAGAGTGATTGATAGTTCTCATTTAATTTAATAAGAAACGTTCAATTGGTATAATGCGCTTTTTCAGCATGCCAGCGATTTTAGGAGATTGGTCAAAGTATCAATACCATGGCATACGAATTAATAAAGAGAGGGTATGACTGTATGAGATGGTGGTAATATTATTGTTTGAATTTAATTTTAATTGAAATTTAATGTAGATATATTGGAAAAAGTTAATGTGAGCACCACATCATACAGTCATTATTAATTATAGCTATCCACATTTTTTAGTAGATATGCAAACATATTACTCAAAATAATAACTATGGCAGTATGGAGTCATTTTATGATTGACCATACAAAATATTTTAATAGATATACATAAATTATTAATTTTAATTAGATTTCAAATATTATTTAACTGTTCGCTTTTAATAATTTGTCTATAATTTTTAAAATTTTATTTTACATGCTAAAAGAATGAATTTTGTATTTTATGATTTCAATAAGAGAATGAAGGGAGAGAAATGAAAGAAATTAGTGTTGAAATGGAAGAGAGAGATGAATAGACTAAAATAACTCTTAAGGTTTAAAAAGAAAGAAAATCTGAAAATAGACTTTTGTTATAGACTTTTGTTTTAGTTCACTTGGTGTTGTGGATAGCTTTCAAAATGTAAATATTTATATACAATATTCCTAAGGCAAGAAAAATCACACAATGTTCAACAAATTATGATAAGCTATAAGTTTGTTACTGTAGTATTCTATTCGTGATAATACCTATATTTAATTTGTCACTTAGCCATTCTAAGGAAGCCGAACTAGCCAATCGTTCAATTAAACCTCAATTGTTGGATCTCAAATTCCCAATTGAAACTATTGAATGAAAGGTAAATCATAGTTTCTTAATAAATTATCTACGGAGTACTAATATTTAATTTATAATGCATTGTGACAAAAATATGTAGTTAAATCCAGATATTATTATGATTGAAATCAAATCGAGGCATACCCAACTTTGTTTGTATGCGGCTAGTACATATTTCGAGATATTTTCCATGGGCATAACGAATAAATTAATTAGATTAGACTATATATATACATAAAATTCATAAATGAAGCAAGTGGGATTAATTCAAAACTATTTTTTAATAAAAAATGATGAATAGAAAGAGAAGTAGGATTTGCAGACAATATTGGTATAAAAGCCGACATCCGAATCCCACGGATTATAACATCACCCCAACCGAAATATATTTTTGGACCCCATATTTTTTTTAAAATTTTCTTCTATTGTTGTATTATCGAATTATACAGATTTTTCTTCCATTTATTTTCTATTTTAAAATTTTTTTTATTCGAGTATCCGGTTAGAGATTGGTGGAAGGTAATGGAAACCACATATGTTATTTAAGAGTGAGGTCATAGCCTCTTTTAGAGAGATATCCGAATGGCGAATTTTATGATAATTGGAATATAGAGAACAAAATTCATTGCTCCCCACTTTCACTTCCACATATTAATAATAAAATAAGTGCGGTTGCAGCAATGGTTGGTCTAGGAAACAAAATTGATAGGGTGAAATTCGTCGCATAAAGAAGGTTATCCTCAACTCATTGGCATCTTCACTAAAATTTGGACCGAGGAAGCGTTTTTACTTTCCATAGCTATCTAGATCATGAAAACACAAATTCCATGATATTGTATGTTAGTATGATAAAAAAAATCATGGCGAATTCTTAGAAATTGCATAAGCATAAAGAGAAGATTGAGGTGAAGGGATAGATATCATAAGGTTGAAGGCTGATTTATGGATGTTTCTCAGTACTCATGGGCTAATAGTGGGTCAGCCGATCCCGCGCGACCGCTCCTAGCTAGACATAGGGGTGTGCATTCGGGTTTCGGTTCGGTTTTTCGCCCTAACTAAACCAAACCGAAATTTTTGTATTTTCAAAACCGAACCGAACCGAAAAACCCAAATAACCGAACCGAATTTCAAAAATTTTGGTTTGGTTTGGTTTGGTTTGGTTTGGTTCGGATATTCGGTTTCCGGTTTTTTTGCTCACCCCTAGCTAGACACATCCCTAGATCGTGGTATTCTATCAACGATTATGCTTTGTGAACTTCACAAACCGAGACAAATTACATACTCCAAACATCTCAATTATATAGGCTTATTTTTCGAATGTCCCGAAAAATATAGGCTTGTTTCCATAATCATATACGTATATGTGTTGATAACAATTCCTATGACTAAAATTTTTAAGACATACTAATAAGATGAGGAAAAAAGACGTGTCATAAAAAAATTGGCTTTGCAAAACTAGTCACAAATTGGCACATGGTGCAAATATCTTGTTTTCTTTCATTGAATAACACCATTATTTCTCAGTAGCATATAAGTAGAGGGCAAAAATCTTATAGCCTCTCATACAATTTTTATGTTTAACAAAAGCCCATTTACCTTTAATTTTATCGTTTAATCTTTATTTAACGGTGCAATTAACTTTTTCCAGCCGAATTTTGACTGAGTTGACTCAGCTACACGTGGGAGTAATAAATATTGACAAACTGCAAGCGGGTATACGGTAAGCGGTGGGTCTGCGTCGGTCCGACGAATTTCAGCCGTCGATTTGAGGGTCCACGAGAGATGAATTCACATTCACGGTGATTTCGCTGCCTTTTGCTTGAGGAACACCGACGACACGTGCATAACAACAAAAGGTCCACGCTAGACCCACCACGTGCCACCTACACATGCATGCTCTTCATTGCTATTTTTGCTCTTTTTGATAATTGTTTTGTATTATTGAAATATCTCATTGCTAATTTTCCTCATTTTTATAATTGTTTGAATTATTGATAACTCTCGTTTATATACTTGTTGTATTATGCTACACTTATTACAATATACTCCCTTTGTGGAATAATTTTAGTGAAGGGACTAAGATGTAATATGTGGTAAAATGTGGAGTACTAAATATTACCCCATCTGTCTCGGATAGGAGTCTCATTTCATTCCAACACGAGTTTTAAGAAATGCTAACAAAAGTAGGTGGAAGATCAAAGTTATTGGAATATAGATCTCATTTTTATGCATTAGTTTTAAATGATACGTTAGTGGAATGATAGTGGAATGTGAAGCCTCTTTACCATTTATAGTAATTATGAACTGAGACTCCTATTCTTGGAGTGGGGGAGTATGTCGTAAGTACTCTCTTGTATAGTACAATTGAGTGCTCAAATTTTGACTATCTCATTGCTTAATTTTATTTTAAAGTGCCCACAGTCACAAATAATATAGAGACCTGGTTTTAACTTTTAACAATATAAAGGGTAAAATAGGGTAAAATAAAGCTTAATGAAGAGATAGATGAATGTATATATATAACGCTAGATTTCGTTGGAAACTAATTGGGCATAATCATTTGTAGCCTGTAAATAAAATAAATCCAACGAGATTTGATATGACAATGATGAGAATGGAAGAATTGGAGAGGAAGTGATCATAGAATAATTTTATTTGTAACGTTTGTAGATGACAAATTATTACGTGTATGAGCACATGATTTTGTTCTTCTACAAAAATTTTGCTCATATTTTTTTTTGCGCCAAATAAGTTGAATTTAACATACGATCATGATCTATGCCCACTCTCGGTGAGTTGGAGCAAATCCATCTTTTTGAATTTTAGAAATTAAAACATGATCCAACATATACAAAGTTACTACGTTAAACTTTAGAAGATTGTCCATGTGTCGATCATTTGATGATAAAGAAATACACGAATTTAAAATATTATTAGAATGAACTGTCGTTTCTGAGAAAAATAAAAAAATTACAAGAAAAGTTTTAACTCCTTGCTTTGATAAAATGTTAGTACAACTCATTTTATATATACATGTGTAAATGAACGAATAAAACTTTTATCTATATCTATAAATATCGCCCTCTTATAATATATCCATACATATCCATAGAATTCTTCATCCACACAAAACTACGTATTTTTTTTTAAAATTTTGCTCATTTTGTTATTTATATATATACATACAATTATATTAAAATGAAATACGGAGTATATAAATTTAGATTAATTATTATTTTTTAAATAATTCCTTGTACGTGTAAAATATATTGATAATTGAGCGGCGCACGTGAGCTAACACGGAGTTTGTAACTGGCCATGTGATAGTAATGGCCTCTCTATTAGACATCACAACATTTTCATACTACTACATCATGGAGTACTAATAATTATAACACGGAGTAGGGACGTAATCAAATGCAAATTCTAAATATTGTACAAACTTCAAATTATTATATGGATCGTTGAAAAATGTCAACAAATGACAAGATAATAACAAGGAAGATGTCAACACAATGTCAATGGTTGATGTTGTGTTGACACTGTATTCACATTGTGTTGATATCAAAATCTTGAAATTTTATACTATGTTGACATTGAGTTGAAACTGTGTTTATATTGTGTTGAGGAGTTTGGAGTTTGTATAATATATAGAGTTTGCATTTTATCACTACTCATACCGAGTATTGCAAATCACCCTCTGTAATAGAATTTTATTAAAATCTATCGTGACAAGGACTAGAATCAGAAGCTTGATTAAGTTTTGACAATGAGACTTATCTAAATGAAAGTTAATATTAGTAGTAGTATTGTATTTTTAATATAACATATGACTCGTTTTGGTTCTTTCAATTTGATTTCTCTCGATTTTGTTTTATTATGTTTTAGAATTACCTTTCATTTATTTTCCTTCTACAAGATTTCCTTCATTTTAGCATTTATTTGCTTTCCCGTTTGATTAAAATATACAAATGAAAAGCTATTAACCAATAAAATTAGCGTTGATTTTTTTTTCTTCCAGGATTTCCTTTCAATTTTTTCCTATTAACTTTTATTTTATTTTGTTTTAAAATGACCTTTTATAAATTAGGATTTCCGAAATTCATTTTGATTTTTATTTAATAAAAAGTGCTATTTGGTGAAAGATTACAACAATTTTAGGATGATAATATTGGGCTTTAATGTTTAAAAAAAATATAATTATGACGCATGATTATTATACAGTGGGCTTTCACGTACTATTATTTACAAATATGGCCCATGAGCCTAGAGTTCAACACACATATTCTAATATTGGGCAAACTGATGAAAAATATGAATTGTGTATTTGTAACATGTTCTTGATGTCGTGTAAATATATTTCAACTTAGTGATATGGCTAAGTTATGTGCTAAGAAGTGTGTTGAGAAAAAGAATAAATTTCACAAACAATCTTGTCCACTTTTATTTAACGAATGCCACATCACATACATTTTCATCAAAATTAGATCTCACAGGAAAATTGAGAAAAATGATAAAACCACATGGTTTTATTAGACAATTTAAAAGTTGGAGGAAACCGAAAATTCGACTAAGATTCATGATTTTGCTGACTATTTTCCCTTTAATCAATTACATATGTATAATCTAACCAATGTCACTAATTTAGCCAAACCCTTCAAATTTGAGCAAAAGCATATTCAGAGTTTTGGATAACACACTCTTTTCTGCATGAACACCGAGAAAAAGAGACAGGTTTCGGGTTCAAACTTCACCGTTGGCGGTCATCCCTCCCCAACTCAAAAAGGAAAAATTGACAAGGTGCATGTATTGTTTCTCTGTATGTAAACTAATCTTTCCAACCTTCCTTAAACCTACGGGTTGGAGTGAGGGGCAAGGAGGTTACTGGAGCCTCTTCATCATCCCATGTATCTCCCCAGCTGTTATCCCAGCTGTCGATAGCGTTGGTGCCATGGGAAACCGGCAGCTCCATATCGAGCCTTTGGTATTTGCGATCTTTTTTTGTAAAGTAGTTCCTCCCTGATTTGCTACACATGAAAATTGAAATACCAACTATTACCAAGCCACCCAAAAACACAACTCCCCTAGACAGAGTTGGCCAATAGATGCTCAAGTTCGAGGAGCTCGGGTTATGATTATCCGTCTTCCTGCTCATAGATTCATCTTTCAAATTAAGAGTGCAGTTGCCATGTCCAGCTGTTAGGACAACGAAGTGGCCATTTTCCACATCTCCGAGAGAAACCTTGACCTGAATATGATAAGAACGTTTCACGTTGAAAAGGACAAAATTCATACTGAGGTTCTCAACATGAGAGGCATATTTAGGAGTTTCACAACTCATAATGTGCATCAGATTTATAATTACGCATTGCCAGCATTTAATGGGATTTTCCCTTCTCGCTAAATTCCGGCATAAATCATGAATTGGAACATCTTAAAGTTAGTAAATAAACAGGAACACTTCTGGCAGATTTTATAAATAATGTGAGACACAACATATGATAAAGAAATGTAGTAAATCTGAGAGCAAAAATGAGTTATTATACCGTTTTTATTCATTGATAAATTCGTTAAATGACTTTTTTTATCTACTGCCAATAAAAAAAATTACATTATAGTAGTAGTAAATAAGAGAACACTTCAAAAAATAAGTCAATAAATTTGATGAAATGAAGAATTGAGTTGGCAAACTAAAAGCTGCAGACATATGATACATACTACTATATGATTTACATACCTCTGCATCTTTATTCTCTTGCAGCCCTACCTTTTTTCTCTCTAGCTGAACTGAGTCAGGGGCCGAAATTGTGATACTCTGGAAACCTTTACCTCTGTTCTGAATCAAAAGTGAAAGTGATGGCGAATCTGGAATTCAAAGGGCAAGAATTTATTATTGCTTTCATATCTCAAAGAGTCAGGTTCAATAAAGTACTCATAAGGCCGAGTTCAATAATTCTTATAGAAGACAACATAAAGTTAAAACTTAGTTGGCAAAATGCAAAGTTGAAGAGAAAATAATTCAGGACAGCAATCAAGTAGTAGAATATATTACTCCACTTGTTAACATCATTATTCATTAGGAATAATCAAATCGAGAAATATGAAGATAAAATCAAGTAGGAAACATTGCTTGTTGATATCATTAGAACAATCGGAGAACATACAAGCATATTGTACGAAGTATATGGATGATGTGTCACCCAATTTCTCGTCACAAGAATTGAGTAATGCATCCTACATCTTTTTTCCAAATTCCAACATCATTAAAAAAGCTGTTGAAGTGCTTATTTCTCAAACCATACCACAGGCAATCCAATCAAATCATGATAAATCAAACTCAAAAGGAACTAACATAAATTAACCTCGTAATGTGAAAGCAAATCATACCATTCCCAGGAACTCTCAGACACGCAACCAACGTCTTATCATCATCTGTACAATGATTCGACGTGGAATCACATTCTTCTCTTACCGGCAGCAATCTCCCTTCTTCAGATTCCCTATTCAACTCCGAACTAGACCCCTCGTTCTTCATTTTCGACGCATCTCTCTCATCTCCACCATCCCCCTTTTTATGCTCCGTCTCCTTTTCCTTTAATTCAATGTGCTCCACATTATTATCTAACTTAACAGCACTATTCTTTGTAAGATCAGCTGTCTTCCCTCTATCATTACTACTATCAACTAACACTTGCCGATTTTTCAAGCCCGCAACTTCCTCCTAGAATCGTTCACGCCATACATTAGTAAATGAAATTGATAATTACACTTTTGCATAAACAACTAGTAATAAGTAGGGGTAATAAATACACTAAATTCAGGAGCTATCATCATTCATTACCTCCGAATCTGCAGCTACACGGCAAGAAATTACTGAGGCAACAAGCAAAATCACCAGAAGCGTATACTCTATCTTCATCCCCAAATGATTAACGGTTTTCAACAATCTGACTAATTCAAAATTGGTCAACCTAAGCACACTAACAAAATAGCAGTTCAGAGTTTGCATAAACTTTCGTGCATTTGCTACTGATTAAAAAAAAATTGAAAGAGCATACTGATTTCTGATCACTGACCTTACGTTGCATCGAATTCGGAATAAATAGGCGGTCCTCCTCAGCTAGAACAGTTGAGTAATACAAGCGTAGATAAAGGAATCTTGACGTAAACGGAAAGGGGAAAGGAAAATCTAGGGTTCGTGAGATTCCAGGTGTATATTCAACGTATACACAAGTAATCTGGTGTAGTGTATATGTCGAGTATACGGTTGTATAAACATATTGCAGGAATCGAAAACAAAGGTCATTCACTCGATTTGATTAGTCAAATTAGTTGACTAAGTAAAATATTGTTATTTGTTGCGTAGATGTTATTGGATGAATGTAATGTGACATATATAATCTTCATCACTTCAAAATCAATAATACTACCATTTATTTTATTTTAATTCGTTCACGAAAATCAGTCAATATTCCATTCCGTTTTCTAGGTTAATACGAAATTTTGATAAATTTCAGATTGTCGTGCACATTTATTGAGGCTAACTGACAAACGTGATACTACTAAATTAGTTGTTTCTATTTTTGATCAAATTCAACTATTCCAATACATTCTCTTATTTACAACTTAGAGCAATATCTTTTTATCACTTTACAGTATTATTTAAACTTCAATGAATAATATTTCAATTATAGTAGGAGTATTTTTTTTCTTTATTCCTATATTATCAATTTTGCATTAAAATGAGCATCCTTTAATGATCTACAAAAAATATTAGTAGTTGTGAATGAGGAGATTATATTAATAAAATTAAAGGATTTGGGTGTATTCAAATCCTAGTAGAATATGTGAATTGGACATTATTTAAATGTTGTAAAAAATTAAAGTAAATTAGAAATAACAAATGAAAGTCTGAAATTATGAATCAACATTTTTTTTATCTCTCAAATCCTAGACACAAGTAGCTAGGAGTGAGAGAAACAGAAAAATGATATGGAAACTTAAATGCTTTGGATTATTGGATATGCACACGTGAATAAAAACGTGCTCCATATACTATTGATGCTAATGTCTGTATTGTTTTGGGCCAACAAGATTAGTTGGGCTGGATATAGGTTAGCCCATTTGAACAGTGAGCATTATGGGCTTCAACCTTAGATTAATAATCAAAACAATAAAATGTCTCGCACCAAATAGGAAGACAAACAACAAATCACAGCCGCCCAAAATATATCAAAACAAGAGCAACCTGAGACTCAAAGGCATAACGAAAGTCACACAAACAAGCACGGCATCAAGATTAGTCCACAAAACTAGTACTCCGTTATCAATACTAAGTGGAAAAAAGAGCAACCGACATCTTACATCAAGGGCGGACACATGTGGAGAGAGGGTAGGGCTTTAACCCTAATGAATTTATATTTTTAATTTTTTCTTTTATAAAGTTTTATAATTTTTTCATAATTTATACATATAATTATACTAAAGCCCTTGTTAGTAATTTAAATCACATAGAAAATTGTTTTCAAATAATATTTTGAAAATATAGCCCTTATTAATGCTCATTTCTGCGTCCGCCCCTGTCTTATATCATACCGAAAACTCACCCATCACTAAATCCATGAACACTTTCAGCAAGCAGACTCCAAAATGACCCTCAACTTATCTAAAGGAAATCCACAAAACCAACAAGTCAGGGGTATTCTCATGCCATCTTCTAGCCCAATCTTGAAGTCGTCATATTAATAAATTATTTTCCATTTTCCATGTTCCAAATGGTCCACACTAGTATGACGTAAATTTTATGCTTTAAATTCTTCTAAGCTATATTTCTTGCTCCGCCAGCTGTTGAACTAATTGTGTTTCTTTATCTAATTACAAAGAAAGTCAAATTACCCTTAATATAGGGTTGAGTGAGAGCATGTTGGACAGCGACAAGGGGAGAGTAGTACAATAAGTTCGTAGTATTATATAATTGATCAAGTCCCAAAAAGTAGGGAGGTTTGAATGAGTTAATAGAGCAAAACAAGTGTATTAGAGCACCCGCAACGCGGGCAGCCCGCGTTCCGCGTTTCGTGCCGGCGGAACGGAACCGGCGCGCGACGCGTTGCGGAGGTGCATTCCGTCTCCGTGTCGTGCCCATGCCGTCGCGGGTGCCGTCGCCGCGAGACGCGGCACGGCTTGTGTCGCCACGCGCTTCGGCGACGTGGCTCGCCCTGCGTCGTGCGTGACGCCCACTCGCCGGCCCGCGAGTGGGCGTCGTCATGTTGACGCAATAAATTAATTTTTTAATAAAAATGAATTTTTAAAAAAATATTTTTTATTTATAAAAATTGTTTTTTATATTTAAAAATAATTTTTACAAATAAATGAATACTAGAAATTCGTATTAGCCCATATATATTTGATGGGCTTGCGAATTTATGAAACTCATTCTTGGTTGTCTCTATTTTATAGAGATATCCTTGAATGTTTCATGTTTCACTTTCGATGTGGGACAAACTCATTCTTGGTTATCTCTATTTTATAGAGACATCCTTGAATGTTTTATGTTCCACTTTCGATGTGGGACAAACTCATTCTTGGTTGTCTCTCTTTTATAGAGACATCCTTGAATGTTTCATGTTCCACTTTCGATGTGGGACAAACTCATTCTTGGTTATCTCTATTTTATAGAGACATCCTTGAATGTTTTATGTACCACTTTCGATGTGGGACAAACTTATTCTTGGTTGTCTCTATAAAATTGTATTTTAAATTATGTCATTTTTTATTTTTTTAGGATTTTAATTATGTCTTTTCTATTTTTTTGAATTTTAAGTTGTAATGTTATTTTAATTTTAATGAAGTGTGTTTGTTTTAATTGAATTGGGTTGGAAATAAAAATAAAAAATGAAATTGAATGAATAGTAATTTAAGGAACGGTTAAGGAACGGATAAGAAACGGATGGTTGCAGATTTCGTTCCTTAGTTAAGGAATTGAGTAAAAAAGTACAGTGGGACCCACAAATAGTAGTTTAAGGAAGGGTTTAGGAACGGTGGGGGAACAACGTTGTGGATGGCCTTATTTCAAGTATATGTCGATCACCAAATTCATAATGGAGAATAAATTCAAAAGGGCAAGTTTGAAATTTTGGTCAAACCGACTTTGCCTTTATGAAATAAATTAAGACATGTAGAGTGACGCGTGGAATAAAAGCTTACTAAGATTGGACATTTTTCATACGTAAACAGTGACCATTTTCAACGTGAGAGAAGAAAATTCGGCAGCCAAATCTTCATGAATAATAGAGGGGTTGGATTTTCACTTTTTCGAAATAAAGTTTGGTTTTCATTAAAATTTCAATTGCTTGCTATTGGCCTCTGTAAAATAGACATTGTGCGTGATTAATATACTATAGATTTTGAATCAATTTTGCAAAAAACAATTGTCGGTAGATTGACTAAACCATAGGCTCTGGTTCCATGTGGTATTCTATTTTTTGTTGATTTTAATTATTTAAAATCCAACTATAACTAACCAAAGCCCTTTTTATCATAATCTAGTCCATCTTTCAATGTACCTCTAAATTCTAATATTGTGGGTTCAAATGAGTTTAATTGGTGTGTATGCAAAACTACAATCTATTGAGATAAAGATTATAATTATTGTGGATTCAAATGAGTTTAATTGGTGTGTATGCAAAACTACAATCTATTGAGATAAAGATTATAATTACTGTGGATTCAAATGAGTTTAATTGGTATGTAGGCAAAACTACAATTTATTGCATTGACGGTATAAATCATTGTTATTTGCACAATAAGAAAACTTTATTTCTCTTATTTGATTCCTCACTCGATTACTTTACTTTCTTCACTCTATTCTTTAATATATCAATTTCTTAAATCTCATGCCAAAAAAAAATGACTCAACTATCTTAGTACGGAGGGAGTGGAGTATGTTTTATTTTGTTTTTGATGCATGGTTAGGATAAAAAGTCCCTACATAATATTTTATGCATACATGGGACAAGAGATTGATAGCAGGGGCGGTGGAATGGCCACATGTACATATAACATATTCATAAATCATAATATTACTAGCATGGATGTCAATCGGGCCGACCTGTCGGGTTTCGGACCAACCCTACTCGGGTTGCGGGTCAATCGGGTGGGGGCTAATCGGGTTGTGATTCCTTTCGGGTTATAAAAGTTCAACCCTATCCCTAAAAGCTCGGGTTTCGGGCTAGCCCAACGGGTTGATCAGGTTGCTACCGATAATATTAACATGCTATCAATCCAATAAATAATGATTAAAATTACTAATATTCATACAATGTAAAACATTTAATTATGATATACTTGAGTATATGCTTAAACTCAATCATAAACATGATCAAATACTAATATTTGAGATATTTCGTGGAATTTAATGCATGTTTTAGAAATTTAAATATTTTTTTAGTGAATTTGAAGTTTTTAATTTATTTATCAATTATTATATTAATAAAAATTTAATATATAATTTGTATATTTAATATAAAATTATAAGTTAATTTTTTAGTTAAAATTAATCAATGAAGTGTCGAATTATGAGTAAAAAAATAGAATAATAGAAATTTTATCGGGTTTTTGGGGCAGCTCATCGAGTTTTCGGGTCTGGCCCTAACGAGTTGCAGGTTAATCGGGCGCGGCCGCGCGGACTGATTGAGTTTTGATTTTATCGGGCTATAAATTTCCAGCCCTAACCCTATAGATTTGGCGGGCTATTCGGGCAAGCCCACGTGTTATGGGCTACATTGACTTCCCTAATTACTAGTTCTATTTATATATCTATTTTTATTATACCATGACTGATAGTGAAATGCGTTATCGAATACTTATCATTTCACACTTTTCACAATTAATTTCATTTAATTTATTAGTATGTCACACAACCCTTATCTACAACTTGACTAAGACACTAGACAGGTAAATGCTCTCTGGCATTTATAATATCAACCAATATTGGATGTATATATGCCACACAGAGTAGTATATGTTTTGAAAAGGTGTTAAGTGAACCAAAATACTCCCTCCGTCCCGCACTACTCGCACTTATTTCCTTTTTGGGCGCCCCAAGTTACTTGCACTCTTTCCATTTCTAGAAAAAATTTCACCTACAGCCGTCATTTTTGACTTTCCTATACACTCATTCCTTAATCTCCGAGCCGAAAAGGAAATGAGCGAGTAGCCCGGGACGGAGGGAGTATATTTTAGGCATGAGATAATAACTCCATCCACAAAGAGCTCATTAGGCACCAATTTTATGTTAATAAAATTTTAAAATTTGAAATTAAAATATATTTGCGCTCTGGGTTCATCTATTTTCTCCAACCTTGCTATAGAAAACAAGGGAACTGTGACACCAGAATTAGTGTGAGTAGGTTCATCTATATTTCAAATGCACATTAATTATTCAATTTAATTATAAATTTAGTCATTGAGTAGTAACCTTTTGATTTAGTATGATATTCCTAAAATAATGTATTTATACATCCCCGTGATCATAATCAAATTGTGTTCCTTTTTCTTTTAAGTATATTATCTCAAGTATTTTGGAATGCATAAAGGTGACGTAATGCAGACTTCATGATGACGCCATGCATTTACGTTCTGAAATGGAACGACGTCGTATGGGGCTGGGATTCACGAGGCCAATGCATTATTCTCGAAACGACACGTCGGTGTACAGTTGAGCAGTGACGTGTCGCTTTCAGTGAGATCTGGACCACTAGCTGTGTTAGGACCAAGTCCCGCTACACGACAAAATATGCCTTTTCGCACCTCATCTTTTTCTCGCCGTCCAATCCAGTGGAGGCTGCTCCACAGTTGTCGCCAAAGCAATTAGTTGTCGACCCTTTGGTTTTACCAATTTACCCTTTCCAATTTAAATGTGTTCCTAGCATTAGTATTTCTCTTTTTACTTTTTTTTTTCTTTAGGATTATCTTATCCATAATTCGGAATTACATGTCGTTTTCTCTAGGGATTGATTAATTGATACTGTGTAGGTCAAGCAGTCTATATTCATCCTGTGCATAAGGTTTGAATCATAGTAAAATATTTTATTGCAAGACTTGTGATAAATTTTATAGTACTATATCTATGTAGAGAAGGATGCGTTTGAATGCATAATTGGTAAAATAAAAAAAAATAAAAAAATTTAATTAAAGTGTTGTTAATATAAAAAATATTTCACTTTATTGGAAAGAGAAACGTACCGTGATTGGGATATTTGTTGATTGAAAGTGCAAACATGTCATATTTTATTTTTTTGACAAAATATATTATTATTAATACATCTAACTAGATTTCTTTTTTCCATTACTACTTAATTTTTTTTCATTCACTCCATTAATACATTCAATTTGAATGTGAATTTAATACATTAAACAAAATCTTTTTAAAATCTCGTGCCATTCATCAGATGTGACATTTTCACTCGGACGGCGATACATCATAAACTTTTAATCTAACTCAATATTCAGCCCAATTCACACGGATTCAAATCTGAAAAGCAGAGTTGAGTTGTAAATTCTTTGATTTATGCAAGTTAGCACGTGAACAAGCTAACAACCATGCACCTAGAAAGTCACCAACTTATCCCATGCTACTCAAAACCAACCTTTGGAGCAAACTGTAAGATGACACTAATTAATGAGAAACACACGTTCAATTAATTGTAATAATATTTCCATTAATCTAAGTCGAAAATATCAATAACCCTAGTTTAATTAATCTTTGGTGGGACTAAATGATTGAAGCGGAGTTTATTCTTTAACTCATTGACAAGCTACATACTCCATATCAAAATTGTCAAACAAATTTGAGGCGGCTCCTATTCATACCACCACCCAAAAGTGTTAATAATTATTCCACTTCGAAATATATGACTAAATATAGTCCACTATAGGCAATAAAAGTTGAACCAAGGACATATGAAGCTAGAGGTGGCATCAACCGATTTTACTGTTTATTCTTTCATGCTGGCATCGATTCAATAACTTTCACTATAAATTAAAATTGTATTTTCTGAATCCGTTACTGGTTGAAACTCATATTGTATCTTACTCTAAATTTTACACCAACTGCAAATAAAAAATATGTTTGTTGTATGCAAGCAAAATGGTGATGTTATTGGTCCACTACAAGAATTTGCAATCAATATCATAAATCATAGTAATTCGGAATTATGACTATTATCGGAATTGTTAATTAGTCAAGAATTTAGCCATAGCTGGAAAATGAAGAGAAAGAAGTGAAATAGCAATTGACTTTTGGTGAGAGTTAGGTGTGGGTGTCACATTAATGAAAAATACTCAAAATTTATTTGATTTTTGTAATTTTTTTGATACTCCCATTCGGAAATTTATTAATGGGCCACCAAGTCACGAACGCTGTCGTCTATCTTCATTTCAAACTTATAACTTTTCACATTTAATGCAGCAAACCAATCAGCACTAATGGTCCCTCCCTATTATTATTGTTAATATATTTCATTTTCATTAATTCTTCTTCTTGACTTTATAGCCACGTCTTGCATACTTTAATCAAGGGCTCTCATCTCTAAAACTATACTCAATTTTTTTGTAATTCAAGTTATTGTGTGTATACGAATATGTTGTTAAAATATAAAAATTGTAATAAATATTTAATACAATCAATTTAATATATGGAAATTTAACTGTAACAAGAAATTATTGAATCCATTTGGAGTATATATTAGTAAAATATATGTTTCATTTTAGTGCAATTTTTATAAGATTAAAATATCCCATATAATATTCTCCACATACTTCTAATATCATTTTGCATGTATCACAATGTTATAAGGCTGAGAATATCCACATTATGTATTACATTACTTACTAATACTATAATACTACATAGCAATTGTCCTTGAGTTATATAGTTGAGACTTCCATATAACTCAACATCTATCCAATTATAATAACAATTTACGTATATTGGAAAAGATCAAATTAATGTTAGTGGTCCAAAACACTACACGATCAATATTAATGAAGCGTATGTACCTAATTTCCAATTTAGTATAAGTAGGATGGACGAAATAGAAACTGCAATGACTACTTAATGGATAAATATGGCACTCAATGGCTATTTAACAGAGAAATATGGGTAAAAACTAAATAGTTATTATTAATTACTAATACATTATTTTATAGAAATTAAAATCCACATATGATTTTAAACTTGATTTGGAGATAATTATGCAATGTCCAACAAAAAAAGTTCATCTTTTATTGAATTTTTAAATATTTAATTTAAAATTTTAAAGTATTATAAAAGGATTAATAATTAATACTATATTTCAAATCAAAAAGTTCATGAACCCATTTTTTAATGTTAATAGTTAAATACCGAAAAATGTCCAATAATGTATGTACAGTTTATGGATGTTTATCACTTCTCTTATGAAGCATGGACAATAGCTAAAAGATAAACTCGATTTTAGTAGGATTCAAACTTTATTTATCTTTGTCTCAAATATATAAGCCACACAAAATAGGTCATGACCAAAAATGCGAATTAAGGAAAGCGACTTTATATACGAACAGACATACACTCAAGGAAGGAAACTCTAACTACCTATTGATTTTGCACTATTCATTCTAATTTTTAACAGGGCGTATCTCATGAATTAGGTTGAATTACTAGCTAGTAGAGATGAGAAAATTAGGTAAAACTAATTGTTAAAAATACATTTAAATTTAAGAGAAATTTCTATATGGACAATATATTTTTAGTGTAAAAGCAAAACACAAAAAAATTATGTTAAAACAATAAATTAATATAATGATTTTAAAGTTATTTTTTGTAACTGAAAAATACTACTCCTATGAAACAATAATTTAGGCATTTTGTAGATCAGGCACGTGTCTATGAGGTATTATTAGTAGTGTCTAGTAAGTCAAATTATTCACGACTTCAGTATTAAACTTTCGTATTGTCATATCTATAAATTCGATCATTTGTCTGTGCAATTTTGTATAAGTTGAATTAATATATGAATCGATTTTTCATGAATAAGAATTCATCATGAATCACCAGTTATGGAAAAAATCACGACTTTTTAAAATGTAATTAATGTACATACATTTGGCAGTTTGGTTCATCCGCCTAATTAAATCAATTGATAATAGCTATTTAAATACTGATTTTGATTCATAAACTTTTAAACTAAATACTTAAATTATGAAGCTTGGATTGATTCCAATATCTCATTTGCGCATATAATACTACTCTTTGTGAAAATGATGTTCATTCATTAAAATAGAAAAAGTTAATATATATATATATATATATATATATATATAGAGTAGTGATCTAGGGCAAGTGCTCATTAACTACATAACTAGAGAATAAATCTAAGCCACAAGATCAAGAAAATCAAGGGTTATTATTAATACATGTAATTTTTTAATTTAAGGAGAAATTAGTTCCCTCAATCACAAATTTACTCCACAATAACAAGGCGGGGGTATAATAGTTATTGCATAGCCAAAATTAGATTTCGTCGGCAAATTGAATTCATTTGAAAAAAACCGCGATTACTATTCTCTCTTCTCCTCTTCTCTGTTCTGGAAATTCACCAGAAATTAAGCTCTGTTGCTTGATTGAAACGAAATTTCTTTAAGAATTCATGAAATTGATGCGAAATAGCTCGCTCGAGCTGAAGATATTTATGAAATTGGCGCGGAATTGCTGCAGGTGACGGTAGAGGAGGAATACACGTTGGTGAAAAGAGCAACGGGGAGACGAAGAGAGAGGAAGTAGAGGTGGAAGGTTGCGTGTGTGTGTAAATCATGCGTGTGTGTGTAAATTCGGAGGATCTTTGATGAGCAGAGTGAGGATTTGTCTTCTTCCTCTTCTTGTGCAATTCAATTGTCTTTTTAGAGAGAGAAAGAGAATAAATACAGATTTAAGAGCAAACTGGGTAGTTGGGTTGTCAAATAGTGTTAGAAGATTTTATCGATTATTAATTCATAAAAAAAATAACTCCTACGTGGATCAATCCAATGTATATGAATCAAAATATGTAAGTTCATATCTTAGAAAATAAATTTAATATTTTTAAATTCACAATCGTTGCAAATTTACCGAGTCAAATTACATGCATGCTAATAGTGATGTGTTTTATTAACACCAGTGAATTAAAATCGTGCTAAAAGTGATGTATTTTGTAAACAAGAGTGAAGTAAAATCATGCTAAGAGTGATGTGTTTTGTAAACAAGAGTGAAGTAAAATCATAATAAGAGTGATGTGTTTTGTAAACAAGAGTGAAGTAAAATCATGCTAAGAGTGATGTGTTTTGTAAACAAGAGTGAAGTAAAATCATAATAAGAGTGATGTGTTTTGTAAACAAGAGTGAAGTAAAATCATAATAAGAGTGATGTGTTTTGTAAACAAGAGTGAAATAAAATCATGCTAAGAGTGATGTGTTTCGTAAACAAGAGTGAAGTAAAATAATAATAAGAGTGATGTGTTTTGTAAACAAGAGTGAAGTAAAATCATGGTAAGAGTGATGTGTTTTGTAAACAAGAGTGAAGTAAAATCATAATAAGAGTGATGTGTTTTGTAAACAAGAGTGAAGTAAAATCATGCTAAGAATGATGTGTTTTGTAAGCAAGAGTGAAGTAAAATCATAATAAGAGTGATGTGTTTTGTAAACAAGAGTGAAGTAAAATCATGCTAAGAGTGATGTGTTTTGTAAACAAGAGTGAAGTAAAATCATGCTAAGAATGATGTGTTTTGTAAACAATAGTGAAGTAAAATCATGCTAAGAGTGATGTGTTTCGTACCACTTTATTCTTGTTGTACAACTTTCTATCTCAACAAATGAAGTCTGTTTGAATAAAATAGATGCGATAGATGATTGCCAGTACCAATGAAGCATCATTTAATGAAGTCATTTTCAAGCACAAAATATCTTTACAACACCCAAGTATACATCAAGTGAGATCAAAAAGCAACTCCCCTTGGGACATTATACCACAGCAGCAAACTTCCACTCTACAAAACAAAACAACTATGCCCTCGAACCCAAACAAAACAACTATGTCCTCAAACCACTTGTTCGCTAGATCACTGATGCGGCGCGCGGTTGCCGGCGCTAACTGCCGCTGTTACATGGCGACTACGCCGGGGAGGCCTGCGCCCGCTGCACAGGTTGAAGGTTTGAGCGCGGAGTTGGTAGGGTGGAGGCGGATGATGAGTTCGGCGGCGGAGCCTACATCGTCGCCGCCTTCATCGGTGAAGAACAGCGAGTCGCCGGAGGAGAAGGCCGAGAAAGGTGGCGTTGTGGTTTCGAGCAATTGGGGAATTTCAAGACCTAAGATTACGAGGGAGATTTCGAAGGAGATTTGGAAGGAGATTTGAAAGGAAATTTGAAAATCTGGAAGGAAATGACACGTGATTTTGAATCTCTAATTTCCAAAAGTACCATTGATCTATTTTACATTATTAAAATATATAATATTTGTTCCATTTATTTGTGTGGCTGAGATTTGTTCTCTAGTTATACACTTAAAAATAGTTATATCTTGATCACTACTATATATATATATATATATATATGAAATGATGTCATTTGAAGATAGTAAAGACCTTGATCTATACATAGATAAGATGATTGAAAAAGAAAATTACTATGATTTAATATTTTATAACCATATTTTATGGGAAGAACTAGAATTTAGGGAGACGTTGTTTTAAAAAGAAAATAATTAGCATTTGGTGAGACTGAATTATGATCTTAAACTCTATCCCATTTCGCTTGGAATATATCCACAAAAAAAGTTGATACATGGAGTAATAAAGTTGGGAAATGTGTGGTAGTAGAAAGTTTATGATGGACGGACACAATCCGATCCCAAATTTTAAGATTAAAGTATGATTAAGTAGTCATGACCAGAATTTATTTTGAATAGTGCTCTTTGACTATGATTGATAAATTAACATTAATATTTTTAATATTTCAAAATTAATTATTAAGATTAATAGTAATAGTAAAATATTTTTTTGCTTTATTTTTATCTCATAGACTAGAAAAAAAAGATATGGACAGAACAACATTACGCGTGGAAGTGGGGTATTAATTATGCATTATCAAAGGACATATTTTAAGCTTTTTGTTATAAAAAAGTGGCTTTGTAATAAATTCATAAAGTAGGCTTCTGTCTCTCAGATGTCCAGCTTTCAAGGCTCACATTGTGAATTCACTTTTGCCAACCAATAAAACCTTCACATTCCTACCCTTCATAAGATAGACCAATTGGTAAGATAGATATTTGTTGAGGCTACAATTTTGTTATCTTATCCTTGTGAAATTTTATTTGTTTTTTTATTTATAGTTATCAGATTCAGATCCTTGCTACTAGTGGTGTATTAAATTTTAAAAAAAATCGGACTAAAACTCTATTCGATTCGTTATACTTACATGAATCTATAAATCAATGCTCACATAAATCACTAAATCGGTACTGTTTCTAGTTATGAGATAACATGAGGATGTATGCTGCACAATTATTTTTAATTGATGATATCCTTGTTTTTACACATAGCATAATTTTTTTTGAAGAGATTGTTGTTTATTTATTCATTTACAAAAAAAAAAAAAGAACTACTACTACAATATTTAAAGGGCAAAAATAACAATAAAACCGTACACACTGAATCAGTGGCATTATAGTCAATGCAGTAGAAATATTAATACCCATAAAGTTGGATCATAAATGTGAATTGCAAGAAGAAAAAAATCCCATCTATAAATATTACTTCCAACATCATAAAATATTCAGAATTCTTACAATTTAATCCATATATCTAAAATCCCCTCTCCCAAATCCTCTCTATCATAATCTTCACCACTCTAACTTCTTATTCTGCCTCTGCAACAATCTATTGATCCTTCCTTTTTTATCAGTGATCAATTTCCATCTTCAATCTAATCTTTTCTTTTTTTTTGGAATTGTGAGGAGAAAAAGGGGCAATTTTTTAGAACCCTGTTTCCTCCATCCCCTGTTTCAAAATTGTTGCAAAAAATGGCAAGAATTCAAGATTTCAGCACACCCTTTCCGTCGCAAAACGCTTCCGAAATCGGATTTTCTCTCTCGCAGCTCATCCTCTCAACGAATTCCAACACGTTGGATTCGATCTTCTCCTACCGCGAAAACGCGAATTCCGTCGCTGCTGTGCAAGCGACGGAACCGCTGGGCTCCTCCGTCTATTTCAGACAAAGAGATTTGCTACGGAAATTTTCCTACGAAAATCCGTTGATTTCCGTCGCTAGTAACCCGGCCGCGGGACCGGGTTACTTTCCGACGCATTTCAGCCCGAGCAAGAAGAAGCTGTACCGCGGCGTGCGGCAGCGCCACTGGGGGAAGTGGGTGGCGGAGATTCGGCTCCCGCAGAATCGTATGCGCGTCTGGCTCGGCACGTACGACACTGCGGAGGCTGCCGCCTACTCGTACGACCGCGCAGCCTACAAGCTGCGCGGCGAGTACGCGCGCCTCAACTTCCCCAACCTCGTGGACCCTGCGAGGATCGGCCTCGGCGACGCCACGAGGCTCGCGGCCCTAAAAAGCTCCGTCGACGCGAAGATTCACGCCATTTGCCAGAAGGCGAAGCGCGGGAGAAAGTCCCGGACCCCCAAAAAGGCAGAGAGCGCCTCCACCACGACCACAGAGAGTGGGGTCGTGGCAGGGAGTAAGGAGGCGGAGGGGTCGCCTTCGTCGTCGTCGGTAGCGAATGACGAGTGGTGCTCGGCGCCGCCGCCGGAGATGGATATTGAAGGGTACTCGCTAGCGCGGCTGCCGTCGTTCGATCCCGAGTTGATTTGGGAAGTTCTTGCGAATTAGCATTGAGTTAAATTTTACTACTACTAAAGTGTTGTATTTTAGTTTTTACCATATTTTTTAGTTATTAAATAAGTTTAATTTACTGAATTTCGGATTTATTTCCTTCTTAAGGTTGTTTGCCAGTGTGCTTGTTTCACCTTAAGTACGGATTTCATGTTTCTTTTCTCCACATCTTACTTGTTTCATTTTCTTGTATTTTAATTATGTATTGCACTATTTATTAAAAGATAGATATAAATAGATTATACTAGACTCAATACGTGCAGTAATTTTACAGTATATTTATTTAATTTTGAACTTTTGTGATAATTTTTCAATAAATGCTGGAAATAAATAGTGATGGAATTGGTCAATTGGCAAATTGGGCTCGTAGACTTAATGAAACTAGAGTCTCTAATAATTCATCAAGTTTTATCATGTATTGATAGAGTTTGTGATGTGTCATCCTAGAATTAGAATTCGGCGTATTTGACGGTATAGACTCTAAAATAGCTATAGGTGATAACAAAATTTAGACATATTTTGCACACGAAATTGTGAAATGTGTGATGAGTATACAATTATAATGTGTGGACCACATTTATGATTTCAATCTCTTTGACATTTGACAACACCCCAATAGAGTTGTCAATAATTCGATTTATTTGTTTTAGTTTTTATACATATGCATTACATTGAAGGGTGAAAATATGACACATACTGTTTTAACACTTTTAGCCAACACGAAATTATATAATGCATAATATTTTTCTTATCCATCTACACAATATAATATTAATTCCATATATGATAAAAAAAATATATCCTAGTTAAATTATCCGTACCGCATAGTAAGTCATAACAAATGGATCCTCAATGAGTAAAAAGATATTACATTTTCATAATATGTCATGACTTCATTTCTTATGACTCTTGATGGACTTTGAGGGTCCGTATGATATGATATCCCATATATTACGTACGTCCTATAATAGATGTCACACTTTCCTTTTTAATTTGTCCAACAAAAAATGTCACATTTTTTTAGAAAAAGTTCTTCCTATAAATATACTCCCTCCGTCCCGCACTACTCGCACGTTTCATTTTCGGCACGGAGATTAAGGAATGAGTGTATAGCAAAGTCAAATATTACGGCTGTAGGTGAAATTTTTTTACTAAAAATGAAAATAGTGCAAATAACTTGGGACGTCCAGAAAGGAAATAAGTGCAAGTAGTCCGGGACGGAGGGAGTATTATTTTCTCTTTCCACCTAATACGCAAAATAACATTTTTTAAAATCCCGTGTTATTCTCCAAGTATGCCAGCTATTATGGAACGTAGGGAGTACCATATTAAAAGATCTCATACTACTTTCTTCGTTCCCATCAGTAGTTTAAAAGTTGACAATTCAAGTTGCAATATAAAATTTGTAAAATATGAGACATCGGAAAACAAATATTGTAATAATCTTAGTAAAGAATTGAATCTATATCTGATAAAAATTTACTAAATAGAGTACTATATAAAAGATCGATTAAATTTTATGTTTTGTTCAAACATTTAAAACAGTGATAACTATTCATAGACTGATGATTTATCAATCAAGGGGATTGGATCAAATCCAATCAAAAGGGATATGTATTTCCTTTTTAAAAGGATTAAGGAAGACATAAGTTAAAATGCAAGTCGAATAATAATTTCGTAATCCGAAAAAATTGCACCTATTTTGTATCATTTTGGCGGCATGGCCGAGCGGTAAGGCGGGGGACTGCAGATCCTTTTTCCCTAGTTCAAATCTGAGTGTCGCCTAAATCACCAAAAAACTCGAAATCGTATTCGATTTATTGGATTGGTTTCTTAATAGTGTTCGGTAGAACCCATTTTTGACTTTGCTACATTAATTCCACTATTATCATTGAGGAATAGCAGTGGCGGATCCAACTCTTCAAAACAGAGGGGGCAGAATTTATTAGTAATATATAAAAATTAAACATAATATTTTAATAATAAAATAATACTTTACCTTTCTATTAAAAATGAAATGTTTTCTACAATGCAAACAATGTCTCTCTACATTTTCATCTCTCTTACTCTACTCTCTATTCATTAACTAAAAAAAACACACATAAAATCCTGAAACTCAAATATTTCATATTTATTGGGTGGAGAGAGTATATTAATAATCAAGTATCACTCTACGAAATTAATTTCTACGAGTATCCTTATCTTAAAAGTATTTTAAATTTATTTTATTATAAATAATTGAAGAATAAACTTTTCTTGATGTCACAAAATTATACTATGAATATCAAAGGACAAATTATATTTAAAAAAATTAATCAAAAATATGTAGTAAAGATATTAATAAAAGATATGAGTAAGTAATATGTTTAATACAATTGGATTGAATGTATAATTTGAGGTATTACTATTCATTTTAAAATAAAATCTATAGTATAATTGAGGATAATTTCCTAAAATATAGTATATATACTTGTCCAAATAAAGTATAATTAGAAAAAAATATGCATTCCATATTCTATATTAACGTAATATATGTAAGAAAAGTGTGTCTCTCATTTTATATATTACTTATACTTTACATTTAATAAGTAAAATATTTGGGCCCTTTTATAGATTTCAATAAAAAATGTATTAGCCCAACAAAAGATCAAAAGCCCCTAAAGAAAGACCCTAAAAAACCAAGCAAAATATTTTGGCATTACACTCTCGGTCCAAATCCAGAAAGCCCATCAAAAGCCCATTTATTCCAACTAAAAAATAAGTACTGCTGTCGATTAGTTTTTCCCGCCAAATCATCACTCACACGGTATTTATTTTCCCGCCATTTCCCCCAATTCCTCTTTCCCACTGCCGCCTGCCCAACGATACGACACTCCGATTGTTAAATTCTTGTATTGTATGCTGCAATTTTATTTCCGGAATTCAGCGATTAGGAATTTTCAGCTGGTTTTTTCGCTCCTTAACTCCAGTAATTATAGATAGGAAAAGCTGAATTGTTCGGAAATGGTGAGAGAGGAAGCTGAGAATACTAGGGAAGACATGGTAATCGACGGAGTGGAAAACGGGCACAAGCCGAACTATGAAATTCCTGATGAATTCAACTCTAACTATCTCAAGACTTACTATGGTAACACATTTTTTGTTTGTTTTATTTTGTCTTCCCCAAATTTGAATTCGACAGATTCTACTCACATTTGACCTCAATGCTTGGTTATTTGATTTTTATTAATAAGATTGAATACTTACCATTCAAAAAATTTATTATTGTTTGCCTAATTTTAATTTTTTGCTGACTGCTTACTGACTGAGTGTGTTATTATTTTTTTTAATTTTATTTGTACGTGAAGTTACCCTTTTGTTTGATTTCATACGTGCAGATAAGTTTTTTCCATTCGCTGAGATGTTCAAATGGATGTCGTATGGAAATGGTAATTATTATTCGGCTCCTGCTATAATTATGCCATTTTTATTGGCTGACTTATAGTTATATGTTTTACTTTCTAGATAGAAAACATCCAGGATGTGATGCATCTTACTTCGGGAGAAGAGAGTTTTCATTCACCTTAGAAAATGATATCTACATGCGGTTTCAGTCTTTTAACAAGGCAGAAGAGCTTGAAAAGGCCATCAAGTATCAATGCCCTTTCAAAATTGATATTGGTCCCGTATACAGTGTGGATGTAAGTCTCACTGAGCTTATGGTGTATAGAGGGCCACATATTTTACAATCTTGATGGAATTTTTAGTTTCTGTCAGTTGTGTTCACTGATAAACTTCGTATGCTGTGAATTGAAATGCATTTTGGATTTGCAGCCTAAGAAAAGAAATTCATATGCACAGTCTGGTGATAATGTTTTCAGACCAGTGGAGAGGGAACTTGTATTTGATATTGTAAGTAGTTATTCTCTGGCTTTTATATTTCAACTGTGGTGGAACATACAGGTGAAGTAATTAAATCCCGTAGATGCGCAAATTATGATCCTTTATCTTACAACTGCAGGATATATCAGATTATGACGATGTCAGATTTTGCTGCAAGGGAGCTGATGTTTGTTCGGCATGTTGGCCATTGATGACAGTAGCCATTAAAATAATTGATACTGCGCTTAGAGGTAGGAAATGGTTCATACTATATAGTACTAAATTGTTGTATTGGCATGAAATTTAGTATGGGGACAGAAGCTATATTGCTAAATCACCTAATAAAATACCGAGATTATTACAACTCCATCCTTTTATGTATTTGCTTTAGCTGGTCAGTGTAGTACAAATCTCAAATAAAGTAGAATATGTGCATTCTACTAATCAGTTGGTATCTTTAGCTGCTTATGTTCAATCAGCATCGAATAGCTGGTCAGTGTAGTACAAATCTCAAATAAAGTAGAATATGTTCAATCAGCAAATTGAATTAGTAACCAGAAACCTTGTATGTTGTTTGCAACTCTGTAAGTTTGTAACGGTGGTGTATGCTTGCATAGTTTGAAAACATGTATTTTCCGATGTCTTCCTTTTACTCATTTACAATTGAAATTCTGTCACTACTTGCCCACTTGTTGTGCACTCACAAATATAGGTTTCTTCTATCTTTCACTAAACCAGAACTTATTTGCCAAGACAACACTTACTCACTCTTGTTTCTTTGGCAAAAGATGTTGAACACTTTATTTTGTCTTTCTTTCAGTCTTCTTGTCTTGTTATTCCAACTCTCTCTTCTCTCTGTTTTCAAACTTTAAGTTTTGCTCTTTCAGTGGCCTGGTTAAGTTTGTTGAGTATTCGATTCTATGACTCTCTTTTTTTCCATCTTGTCAGCATATTGCCTTATATTTTGCTTATGCAGAGGACTTTGGGTTCAACCACATTTTATGGGTGTATAGTGGTCGTCGTGGTGTGCATTGCTGGGTTTGTGACGGAAAAGCGAGATGGTAATGGTGCTTTAATGCAGATACAATCACTTTTGACATTTTCTTGATTCTAGTATATGCTAAACTGTAATTATCATTGGCTAGGTTGGACGATGGGCAAAGGGCAGCTATAGTTAATTATCTACATATCCATAAGGTTCACACTCTCATTCTTATTGATTAAACTCCTTTTGAATATATCTTAGGCACTATTATGGTTCTAAAATCCTTTTTGTTTTGTCTTATGTCCTGTTTTTCTCCAGGGAAATGAACACAGCATTAAAAAAGTTACCCTAGTTGGACAGACGTTTCATCCTTTCATGGGGTATGCAATATAGATATATGATTGTTGAATCTCTACTTATTCATCACAAATTACATTTTTTCCATCCAACAGGAGATCTGCTGAAGTTGTGAAAGAATTTTTTGAGGAAAAGTTTGTTTTGAATCAAAATTTATTTTCAGATGAAGATAGATATGAAAAGATACTGGAAATGATTCCAGATGAATGTAAGCTAGAGTGCTTAGTAATTGCTGTTTCCCCTTCGTGGTAAAAGAAATAATTTATATCCTTCCCCATTCATACTTTGGCAGCCATTACTTCTGAGCTTCGGGGGAAGTGGCAGGATAAGAAACGCTCGCGTGATGATATCAATGTTGTTCGATGGGGTCAACTTAAACATCTTCTACAATCAGGAAAACAGAAGGTATGATTCCTGGTGTATTGATATTATATTATAGACCTTTACTAGGGGGAAAAGGAAGAAAAATAGAAAAACTCAACAGAATCTTTATCTCGAAGCAAATTTTTTTTGCTTTCTTTACATGTAATTGCTCTTCTTTTATATATTTGACTGGTATTATTAGCTGTATCGTCTGCTATTCATATTCTTCACTGTATTTTAGATGCTGGGTGTCCGTAGGTGTGTTGAAGAAATTATGTTCACCTTCACCTATCCAAGACTTGATTTGGAGGTTTGCCATATTCCCCCTTTCAGTTTTATTTTGGTATAGGGAAGATAATATGGTTAGTTGACTTTCTGAACTAGATGTATACTGTGCATGAAGTTTCATGTTTCCATCTCAGGTCTCAAAACACATGAATCACTTGCTGAAGGCACCTTTCTGCATACACCCGAAAACAGGTTTGTTTAACATGCCTCCTTTTTCAATATATTGTCCAGGATACTCATACTCATGGCAGATAATGGCATGGTGAATTCCTTGCTTTCAAGTTTATCAGCATATTAATTATTATCCAATTTCTCATTTTCTTTTCAGGCCGTGTTTGTGTTCCCTTTGATCCTAAGCACTGTGAAGATTTTGATCCTTCTTCCGTGCCAACCCTTTCCAGGGTGAGTAGTCACAAGTTAAAATATATATACATGAAAATGCTTTGATTAGATGCCTAGATACTTTATAAAACATTTATGATCATTATTGGTTATGTTCTCTGGCAATACATAATTTTTTATAATACTTCTACTCAAGATAATTTTCATCATCAGATAATACTCTTGATTGCACTACTAGGATGAATATTTTGATAGTTTTAGCTCAATACATTGCTCCCAGCAAAGGCATAAAAACTAGTTTAGTTAGAACTCTAACACAACTACACAATTATGCCAAGTATTGGCTTTCAGAGGTTCAATAAGTCCACACTATCTTCCTTGCCATTCAGCATCTGTCAGATCTTGTATACTAGTACTGCATTTCTTTAGTTATTATGTCTCTGTATTTTATTGTAAGAAAATGAATTCACGCTTCTTGACCACGACTTACATTGCATGCTAGTAAGAGAACTTTTATTCAATCATGTTCTTCTTTGGGGCTGGTAGTGTGTTTCTGTAGTTAAAATTGCCATTTCCTCGCATTCAGTCCCTAAGAGAGGGACCTGAGCTTCGATGGTATTTGCTGATCACTATTCTTCGACTTGAAATGACTGTGGAAGACATGATTCATCATGGTGCAGTGCTGAAGACTGGCTAATGCAATTTTCTTTTTGGTGAGTTTGCAGCTTCTGGAAGAACTTAACATGCGGCCTCTAGGAAGTGGGGGTGAGATAAGTATGTAATAGTCTTTGAAGTCCTAAATATCTATATCAACCATCTCTTTCATACTCATAATTGTGCCCACTTTTGCCAATTTTGTGAAACCTTTTGCTGGCAGATTTGGAAAATACCTCACTTGGCGAATCATACAGATATTTCAAGTCATCTTTTTTGCAACCTCTACTAAAGTCTTGCAAGGTATATTCTTAAGCTGAAATCTCTTGTCTTTATTTAGTGAGATAAAAGAAAAAGAAAAAAGGAGCAAATTGTAGCCCTATATTTTCTTATCCTTTTTCTAAACAGAATCTGCCCTCAATTTGAAAAGATATACATACATATTTCTCCATCACACTTCTATTTTTTGGACTTATCCTTTCTAAAGTAGTGACAGTAAGCAAAATTGTAGGGATAAAGGTATGATAGACCAAAATAGTATTCCATCTTTTCATTATCTAGACTTAGTATTGAATGACATGAGTTCTAAGAAAATAATTGGTAAAATAATAGAAGAATAGTTAAAGTATTGTTAGTATCTTATTAGATATAGTAAAAAAATAGAAGATTAATTTTTGTGGATGAACCAAAATAGAAAAATACTGTTATTGACTGAATGAATATAAAATGTAGTGTGCCAATTGAACAGTCACTTTATTCATGTACTTCCATCTATGCTTGTCATTTTAAGAATTCTTTTGTCCCCCAGGATTTGGTTTCTTGCCACATATTAAGAATTCCTTTTCCACCAAAAGCTCATATTATTCATTTACCATTGATTTAAGAGCCAAATTCGTTAAAATTGGATGTGCAAAAGTGCTTGTAGGAGTAGTTAATTTTGTGTTGAAAAATGCAGGAAGATATAGAAAATGCTCATGCTGCTAAAGTTCAGCAGTCGAGCAATTCCCTAAGCTGGTAGAGAAGACTAGAAAGGCCTACATTTGTGTCTTTACATTAATGCCATCAATCAATGTCTTTTTTTTTGGTAGTTTATGATTTTATACAACATTAAACTCAACCAGTAATGTCTTTTCAACTCAATTCTCCAACTAATATCCATTGCATTTCTAGGATATTCTTCTTTTTTTTTTCTAATACCTCTGTCCTGTTCAAGATGTCCATTTTTACCTTTTAGTTTGTCTCACTAAAGATGATATATTGAAATAAATCACTATTTATTTCTCTTTATTAAAATGTTCAACTATTCCATCTTTTTCTCTTTACTTACTCAACTTAGTAACTGATTAGAAAAAAATAATTCCTAAAATTGAATGGAAAGAAATACTAGTAACACATGTATTTTACTATTATGAAATGAGAATTATCAAGACAAATGAAAAGTGTTTGTTATTAAAATTTTACTTTATTATTACTTCCTCCGTCCCCATTAAGAGTCATATTTTGCTATTTTTGTCTATCCATATTAAGAGTCTTATTTCACTTTAAGTAGGCTCTACATTCTACTAGTTTATTCTATTCGTATTTTATTGTAAAATTAATATTATACTATATAAATGAGACGCGTGTTCCATTAACTTATTCAATCTATTTTTCTTTGTATTTTTTAAAACTCATGCAAAAACTAAATAAGACTCTTATTAGGGACTGAGCCTAAACTAAATAGGACTCTTATTAGGGACTGAGGTAGTATAATTTTACAACCGCAAAATTCCTTATAATTGCAAATTGATCCCAATTTGCCAAAATGCATATTAATCTTGAGCTGAACAAAGCGTCTTGGTCGTGAATTGATAAACAAAGCTTTTAGTAGTGAATTGAAAATGTTTTACCTACAATTTACAAACACAGTCAAAGTATGTATTTTGACATACGAGTACAACTATAGGTAATAGAAAAAATAACTGGACATGCCAAAGGTCCATGGTCTGATGTTGCAGAAATTTGCCATATTTGTGTAGTCTGTCTTTGCCTATATTCCCTGGGGACCAAGTCAAATTGGTCTGTCCTTTAGCAAATTAAGCCAATCTCACTTGCCACAAAAGTAGACTTCAATTTAAACCAATCATAAATGTAAAACAACCCTACACTCACTCCCAACCAATCCTCTTTGTCATAGATAATTCTCCACCACTCATTTTTCTTCAATTATTGTAGTAGTATTATATTATATTACTGTCACATTTTTCCTATTCCCTATTTTATAGTAGTAGTACAAAACAAAAAAAAAATCATGAATTTTCTTAAATTTTGATTTTATCTTGTTATCTTAAAAATCGATCATAAAGCTTACGAGTTTTAATATTTTCAATTTTTACGCAAGGTATAATTTACGGTAACAAAACTACTCATAAATCACAATTTCATTTTAATTAACATAATTAGTACTAGTATATAACTCAATTAATTTGAGAAATCAATGACTGATCACAAATAAAAAATTGGAATATAAAAATTAAGAAAATATTAAAATTTGCAATTTTTATGGCAACTTTTTAAAATTGCTATTTAGACTAGAATTTAACTAAATTTTGTATTTTTTTCGGATGCTGCCCTATGTACAGACTTGTCGTATTATTTCTCTATTTTATAAATTAGAATATGATCTCAAACTTCCATCTCTAAAATTAAAATTAGAAAAAATTATAAAGTTGGATAACTATGCACTTTATTTACGATTCTAATATTACTATTTCAATATGAATAAACTATTGTGTGATTTGACGTGGATAAAATATTAAAGAAATGCATTTTGGACCACTGAAGCAAGTTGAAGCTGCCAATGGCTGTGTGTTTTGGACTGTTGTGAAAGCTCGGACTTTGATTCTCATTCACTCCCTCTCACCCACTCCCAATTCCCCCTCAAAATCCACTCCTTCCTCCGTCACAAATCTCCACCGTCGATTTCAGCAATGGTTGGCCCGATGTTAGGCGACAGACGCGGCGGCGGCGGTGCTTCCGAGGAGGATTTCATCCGGAGGCACCACAAGCACGACGTCGGCGAGAATCAGTGCTCTTCGTCCTTGGTCAAACACACCAAAGCTCCTCTCCCTCTCGTACGATTTCACGCTCAGATCTGCGATTGATTTTTTATTTTGTTTCAATTTTGTTTGATGAGATGAGATGTGATTTGTGGCGTAGGTTTGGTCGCTGGTGAGGCGGTTCGATCAGCCGCAGCGATACAAGCCGTTCGTGAGCCGGTGTATTGCGCAGGGCGATTTGCGGATCGGAACTGTGAGAGAGGTGAATGTGAAATCGGGGCTGCCTGCTACCACTAGCAAGGAGCGCCTCGAGCTGCTCGATGACGAGGAGCACATTTTCAGCGTGCGGATTGTCGGCGGAGATCACCGCCTCAAGGTATGCTCCGCCTCCGCCTCTTTCGTTTTTCCGTTCATGGCGATTGAATCAGCTACATTTCCTAATTCGGCATTCGTGATGGAAATCGCAGCTAATTAGAGTTAAAATTCTGGTTTGCTTCGGTTCTGATTTTAGACTAGTTGCTTATTGAATCACAATTGCCGGTGCCAGTCAGATTCAGATAAAATTGGGTATATATTGCATTTGACAATCATGTTTTTAGCTTGTTTTTACTGATTTAGAAACACATTATGTTGATACATTTGCTTCGATGTGATGGTGTTATCATCATCACCATCTTCAGTTGGCTTGTGATTTGAGACTACTGAACAAATTTAGGCCAATCTGGCATTTATTGTCATCTATGATTTGAGATAGAATTAAATAAATATTTTACTCATGATTATCGATGTGCTGATGTTATCATCATCAGCATCTTCAATTGAAAGTGTAATTGACTTGTGATTTAAGATTACCGACCAAATGTAGGCCCAATCTGCTATGTATTGTTATCAATGGGAGGGTATGAACGTCTTTGTTTTGTTAATTGCAGAACTACTCCTCCATCATCACCGTTCATCCAGAGACGATTGATGGAAGGCCGGGGACAATGGTGATCGAGTCCTTTGTTGTGGATGTTCCGGAAGGGAACACCAAGGACGAAACATGCTACTTCGTTGAGGCTCTGATCAAATGCAACCTCAAGTCGCTGGCTGATGTCTCGGAGCATCTAGCTGCACAGACCGGTGATAATCAATAATGGTACCAGTGGTGGTGACGACAAGTCGACCAGAAAAAAGATGATGATGCTACATACATATATCTAGAAGTGAGTAGAGAGAGTGGCGTGGGCGCCACTCCTCCTCAGCTGTCTTTCAGCTATCTATGTCCTCCTCCTCCCATCCCGTTGAAAGGCGATGTGGGTTTGTTGCTTTAGTTCTGTTTCCACGCTCGGCCCGCTTTCGTTGCATCCCAGACCATCATTGGTTCGGGTATGTGCTTCGAACTTTTGTTTTGAAATTTGGGTTGTAAATATTGTAGGCTAGGAAGATGAATCACTTTGATATGTTTGGAGCTGGATATGATTTTGTTTGTGTATTTGATACTGTGACTAAGTTACTATTTTGGGATACAGTTCAGAGTTTGTAAATAATGCTGTGTTAACTTGTTTCTTTCTTATTTTAGAGAATATACCTCTAATTTCTGAAGTATTGTCCTAACTCGAATATGCGTATTATTCGGGGAATATCTCTTCTGCTGTGTTATCTAATTCATGAGGTTTCTAGTGTGTTTGCTACGCGACTTTTTAGGCCCAATCACCAATGGGCGAGCATGTGGTAAGATACAAGGATTTGAATATTACGAGAAAAGTTATTTTTGTAAGAAGCAAAAAGATACGTTGCCAACCACATTAATTTTTAATTTTCATTTATATTTTTTCATCTATACAATCACACTTCCTACAATGACTGTAATTCAAACAGTTCATTTTTTCACTTCAAATATCCTCTACCAATTTTTTTATTTAAATATCATCTTCTTTATTGTTGCAATTTTTATTAAGGAGTAGTAAGAATTAAGATTTAAGTATTTTTTTTTCATAGATTCGACTGTTAATGTCTTATAATCCCAGAGCAAATTGGAGATGTTGGAAGTGGTTCCTTGAATAAAACCTGTTGTGATTAGCCATTGTTTTAATTTCTGTTATTGGATTGATTGTGCGATCCAATCGAAGTAAACTACCCTTTAAAGGAAAAGAGAAATCGATGCGCGGTAAGAAAAGCGGCCGCCATTTCAGGTAATCCACAAACGCAACTATCGCTTAGCTGCCTCACTTTTTTGAACACAATCTTGACTTCCATCAAACCGAAATAACCGGATTTTCATACCATTTTGAGCATATGTATTAAGGGTTGCATTAATGCCTAAAGTTCTGTTTCACATAATTTCGACTTCAAATTCTACCCTTTGTTTTTATTTTTGTTTTACATTAGTGTGCCTAAAGTTCTGAACCCTAAACCCTAAAATTCTACCCTTTGTTTTTATTTTTTTACTAGTCCAGCTAACTATAAGCAGATGTGGGTTCTTGGTGATAACACATGAAACAAATCCAATTAATGATTTAATTCGACCTAATAAAATTTACTTACTAAATAATTTTAATGCAATATTCTTCTATCTATGCTCACAAGTATTACAATGGACGGAATGGTTAGGGTCGGCTGATTCAGCCTAGGCTCGTGCAACATGACATCCACACATGCAAAAATTCAAAACACTGTCATTCTAATTTATTAAAGAGTAAAAACGAATCGAATTCAGACATAGCATGTACTCCCTCCGTCCCATTAAATATACAAAATTTGCTTTTCGGCACGGGATTTTATATAGTGTTGTTTTGTGAATTAATGAAGAGAGAGTAAAGTAAGAGAGAAGAAAAAGTAGAGAGAGTATTGTTTCCATTTTTAGAAACGTTTCATTTTTAATGGGACAGATCAAAAAGGAAAACGTTTCATTTCTAATGAGACAGAGGGAGTAATACTTAGAACACAAGTTTTTACAAAATGTTACCAGGAGTACTGTATACTAGTACATGTAGTTGGTTAGCGGAAAATGTCTCTCATGCAAATAAAGAGCATGTATGCCCTTTATAAATAAAGAGCATTGCTGAGGCCAAATTGTAAAAATGAGATTTAAGAAAAATAAAAGTTGCACAGTCTTAACGGATCTTGATGGACAAATTGTATGGTTGATTTGTTCTGATTCGAATTCGACGAAAAATATTAGTAATATTGCATGCAAGTTAGTGAGGAATGACTATTCAAAAAGAGGTTGATGGAGGGACAGAGAAGGATTGGCTTCTTCCCACTTCTGTTAATATTGTTAAGCTTTTAATAAAGCTGCCATTCCAACGTATAAAAGCAACTATTATTTCACTATGTTATCAAACATACCTGCACGATCACCACAATCAATCATACAAACACAAAATTTAATAATTCAAACAATCAATCTAATCACAATATCGTATCAAATCTAATCACACTCTATCATACAAACACAAAATTTAATACTAATTCAAACAAACTAATCTACTACTATATAATTTTCATATCTAATTTGCATTTTTATGTAAAAAATTATTCGGATTGATTAATCAAAATTTGGGGTACACATATTTATTAATGCAAATAATGAGACATAGAATTTTGGAGGTACCATCGAGCTCAATAATCCCCTATTCCGAAATAATGATCGCATTTAATACTCTATCATTGTACTATGCTACTAAAACTTTATCCTATATAGTTGATTGAGGCTCAATAATTAATGGTGGACAAATAAGCGACAAATTTAAAATGAAGCTAATAATTAACAATAAATCAATAATGCGACAAGTTGAAGGCACATGCAAAAAAAGGAGACTAGCTAGCTATCTTAGTATTGTATTAGCTCACATGCCATCTTTATTTCAATACACATCTAAATTTTATTGTTTTGGGATTTGGGTTTCTCTGCATTTCTTTTGTTTTTCTTGCAATTCTTAATTTACGCAATTTCAAAGTGTTAGGTTTTAGAGCTTTTTGAGTGAATGAGTTTGGATATATGCAAGTCATGTGTCGTATACACCATCATTTTACGAAGAAATTAACTTTGCATTTTGATTTTATTGGCGAGAGACAATTTACTACTAATACTATGACACCTTATATTGATTCTTAGATTTTGACTAAAGTTAATTTATCATTTTACAAGTGATGGTTTTACTATACTACTTTAATATGACAAGTCCACACAATCTTTTTAATTCAAAATCAAGTTGTTAAATTATTAAGGCACTTATTAATATGTAGTACTAGTAGTATTTTCCCAATTATTATTATACTTTGAAATATTTGCATGCAGACCATCAGTTGGAAATAAATTGTACTCCGTACTTAATTATCTTCTTTTGTTATTTATTAATTTCGCCCATAATTTGCGACGTCACATAATTGTTACTTTCAATTTATTCTAGAATTTTATAACAATCCACTGAAAGAATTTATTTAAATCCTGATAATTCCACGTCGATAAACGATAATTCTAATTTCTAGAGAATAATTGAATATTTTGTACTTTTAAGAAACACCAAATGTTTCACAATCAACCCCAAAAATATCCGTTAATTTTTGTTAATTTGTCTCCGATTTCTGATTTTGTAAATAACAATATAAATAATTGTGAACACTATTTTCTGCTCAAAATCTTTCTCCTCAAAACACTCTGTTCCCTCCCTCTCATTTCGCGGCAAAGACAAGCGCTTGTTGACAGACTCATTTTCCTCACTTCAGGTAGCTCTCCACTTTGCACACACAACACACAGTCACATTCTGCTTTGTCTGTGTGTGCTTTTTAGCTTCGCTTTTTTTGTTACCTTCTGTGTCTTTTCTTCGTCAGATGCAATCCAGAACTCTGTTCGTGGTTGGAAACCGTTATTTTCTCAATTTGATAATATGATAGCTTCTAATTTCTCGTTTTCTCAACTTTTTTTAATTTTTTGTTGAACTGCAGGTTTTGCTATGTGCATCCATCGTCAATCATCCTAGAAGATTCGCGTTTGGAGTTTTCTCCTCGGATTATTTCCAGATCTCTGTTTACATTTTGCGGCGCTTTGCTCAGCAAAAATTATCAAAAGTTTTCTACTCTTTCAGCTATACTCTGCTTAACTACTCCCTCCTTGTTGCCTTTTGTTTGTTTCTTTTGTTTTCCGTTGGAAAATTGAATCGAATTAGGTCAGATGTATCGCTGCGATTGTTCAATTTGGTTTTGTATTGTAACGTTACTACTGTTATCGATTATATTTGGGGAATTTGCGAATGCTGATTGGGCAACTTGCTCCGGAATCGTTCCGATGAGTTACCGGAACGATAAGATTTCGATAACGGACTTTGGAGGCGTGGGCGATGGGGTGACGTTGAACACGAAAGCGTTTAGAGAAGCAATTTACAGAATTGAGCATTTGAGGAGGAGAGGTGGCTCTCTGCTTTACATTCCTCCCGGCGAATTTTTAACTGGACCGTTTAATCTCACTAGCCGTATGACTCTTTACTTGGCTAGAGGCGCCGTGATCAAAGCCACTACGGTATTTAAGCTCTTTTCACTATTATACTTTACTTAATCATCGTTATGCCGTTTTCGAATGCTTCTGCTCTTGCTTTGTAATTGTATTTGAATCGAAGTTTTAGGTGGTTCGATTTGTCTGGCATTGCTACTTTGAGAAATGTAGGTTGAGCTAGCCTTCAATGTTTAAGTGTAGTATGCATTGCTTGATTCTCTAGCTGAATTTGTATTTGAGGAATGCTGTAGTTTCTGTTTATGATAAACATGATTGAATGCAAATTTTGTGATGAGAATTGGAATGGTGAGCTTATGGTATGTTAATTGTGATGTATCTTGTTCAGTAGGTCTGTAGGGATGTGTCTAGAGTTATGGTGAAAGAGACAGATAGGTTTAAAAATTCTTATTTTAGGTAGTAATGAATCATGGTTTAGGAGAAACCAAGTTTCTTGTGGACCATGGAGATAGCTGGCTGACTTAAGTGCATGTGAAGGTATTTTGAATAAAGTATGGTTTGCCAGCTATGATAGTGGAAAAAACCAGCATTCTGTTTTTTGCCAGACACATGATTTTAAGAAATTATGCAATGGACTGTGTAGATGATGACATGGAGTCATGTGTATGTAGCTACAGATGGATATGTGATTATTAATAATTGCTTCTGTGAGGACAAGAGCTGATAATTAGAAATCTCAAAACTTCTCTTGACTACATTTGTACTTCATTAATCATATATAGAAATTGTAAAATGTAAATTGCTTCACATGTTATGACAAAGTACTGTATCTGGATATGCTGTGATCTTCTCTTATAGTATCATTTACTCTTGACCTTTTTTTAAAAAAAAATTCTGCATCTTTGATTCTTTTGTTGCTTAATATTTCAGGATGTTGGCCAGTGGCCCTTGGTGGCGCCGTTGCCCTCTTACGGAAGAGGAAGAGAACGGCCTGGTGGAAGGTACATGAGCTTCATCCATGGCAACGGTCTACATGATGTGATAATCACAGGTTAGTGTGAGAGAAACTTGTGTTCCATAAATCAACCAGTTCTAACAGACTGTTGGCCTTTTGATAGGGGAAAATGGAACAATCGATGGCCAAGGCGGCGTCTGGTGGGACATGTGGCGGCAAAGAACTCTCGGGTTTACTCGACCAAACCTTATCGAGTTCATGAACTCAAGAGGCATTATCATTTCCAATGTTATTTTCAAGAACTCTCCCTTTTGGAACATACACCCAGTTTACTGCAGGTAATAGTTGGTGGTTGCTCACATTATGTTAAAACCTATACATTTTGAATGAAACTCCCTTTTAATTTGAACTCCCTCTTTCCCCTTTACAGTCATGTTGTGATTCGATATGTAACGATTCTCGCACCTGCTGACTCTCCCAACACCGATGGAATCGATCCAGACTCGAGCTCGAACATATGCATCGAGGACTCCTTCATCTCAACCGGGGACGACCTAGTGGCCGTGAAGAGCGGGTGGGACGAATACGGGATAGCATTTGGTCGACCCAGCCACAGCATCACCATCAGAAGAGTAACTGGCTCCTCCCCGTTCGCTGGAATCGCAGTTGGGAGCGAAACCTCAGGTGGTGTGCTGGGCGTCCTAGCCGAGCACATAACTCTCTACAACATGGGAATCGGCATACACCTCAAGACCAACATCGGCAGGGGAGGGGTCGTGAGGAACATAACTGTGTTGAACGTCTACATGGAGAACGCCCGGACGGGGATCAAGATATCGGGCGACGTGGGGGACCACCCGGACGAGAACTACAACCGGAACGCCCTCCCAGTTCTCAAGGATGTGGTGATCAAGAACGTTTGGGGTGAAAGAGTGCAGCAACCCGGTCTCATCCGCGGCCTTTGGAATGCACCATTCACTGCTATTTGCCTCTCCAACATCCATCTTGGTGGCGCGCGGCCATGGCAGTGCTCTCATGTAGTCGGAGCCGCCGTTCAAGTTAGCCCCTCGCCGTGCGTTCAGCTCACCTCCCGCCAGCAGATAGGTGCGTGCTCTGCTTCCTTCTAAAATCTCTCTGATTTGATGTCATTTTGTATGTATTATGTAAGAATACTTTAAATTTTATTGTGTCATAGCAATTTTTATTTTTCATGAGTCACACAGTCAACAAACATAAAAATAACGACAAATTGACCAAAATTCAAGAATTTTGATATATCCGACAATTTATTGCTAATGTGATGTACATGTGTTTCAAATTGACGTCGACTAAGTTATGCACCAAAAAAATTGATAAAATTCATTGAAGGTTTCATCCATATGGAAATTTTCTGCTGGACAAAACGAAATCTGTCTTGAAAAAATTGAGAAAAAAATATCAAAATTCATGTTATAAGCATAATAAACCATAAATTGACTAAAATTAATAATTTCTCTAACAATTTACTCTACAAATAAACATAAAGATATTGCCCGAAATCATCAGCAGGAAAGCCAAGTATTCTGTCGTGAACCTGACTAAGGGACACCTCTTAGAGATGGCGCACACATTCGAGGCCGCCCTATATGAAGAAGAGGAGATTCCGTGTACTGTGGAAGAAGCATGGAGATTGGTCCGGAAGGTTTGTGATTGGTCCGAGACAGTAATGTATTCGATAATTTGAGATTGGTCCGAGACAGCATGGAGATTGGTCCGGAAGGTTTGAATGGGATATTAGGCATAATTGAAGAATAGAGAAGTAATGTATTCGATAATTTGATGATTTTTATTACTTCATAGATGCCCTATTATATAGGGTTTGATACATGTGTAATTATGGTATAGTATCAATCAAATATCAAATTTCCTATTATATTATTGGAGTATAATTGAGGAGTATAATTGTGATTATCTTCTGGCATCTTTTCCTTTCTTAACACTCCCCCTCAAGTTGAGTGGTGGGATCTCCAAAGCTCAACTTGCCAAGTATATTTATGAGGCTTCTGGAATTGACGGCTCTGGTGAGAATATCAGCTAACTGTTCTTCGGACCGGACGAATGGCAGCTTCACTACTCCACTTTCCAATTTCTCTTTGATGTAGTGTCTGTCGACTTCAACATGCTTTGTTCTATCATGCTGTACTGGATTCTCGGATATGCAGATTGCCGCCTTGTTGTCACAGTATAGTTTACTCTTGCTTTGTGTGAGCCCAATTTCATCCATCAGCCTTCTAAGTCATAAGATCTCAATTAATCCACTTCTTATCCCTCGGAATTCAGCTTCCGCGCTTGATAATGCTACCACTTTTTGTTTCTTACTCCTCCATGTTACTAGGTTACCTTCTACAAACGTGAAGTACCCAGCAGTCGACTTCCGATCAATTGGATTACTCGCCCAATTAGCATCGGTGAATCCATAAACTCCTCGGTGTTTATTCTTTCTGAACATTATACCATGTTCGACCGTTCCTTTGAGATACCGCACGATCCTCAAAGCAGCTTCAAAGTGATCTTTTTGTGGTCGATGCATGAATTGGCTCACTACTCCTACTGCATACGCAATGTCTGGTCTAGTATGAGAGAGGTAGATGAGTTTCTCCACCAGACGCTGGTACTTGCCTTGATCTGCTAATTTAGCTTCCTCAGAGATCTGCAGCCCATGGTTCACTAGGATTGGTGTATCGGCGGGTTTGCAATCAATTAAGCCTGTCTCCACTAGAATATCCAGGATGTACTTCTTCTGTCTCAAGAAGATTCCTCCTTCGGACCGTAGTACTTCTATCCCCAAGAAGTATTTGAGGTTCCCCAAATTTTTCATTTCGAACTCTTTGAATAAGCTTCCCTTTAGTCTCTCTATTTCTTCTGTATCATCTCACGTGATAATCATATCATCTACATAGATGATCAAGCACATGATTTTGTCTTCTCGCTTCTTCAAGAACAGAGTGTGATCTGAGTGACTTTGCCGAAACCCATATTTGGTCATGGCTTCTTTGAATCTCCCAAACGAAACCCTTGGAGACTGTTTAAGTCTATAGAAGGCCTTCTTTAGACGACATCCTTCCGCTTTTTCAAATCTCTCCGAGAATCCTGGGGGTGCTTCCATGTATACTTCTCTTTTTAGTTCCCTATGTAGAAATGCGTTTGTTACATCAAATTGGTGAAGTGGCCAGTCCCTATTTGCAGCATCTGAGAGTAGTACCCGAATAGTATTCATTTTTGCTACTGGTGAGAAAGTCTCATCGTAGTCAACTCCGTAAGTCTGTGTGTAGCCCTTGGCGACTAGTCGTGCTTTGTATCTCTCTATAGATCCATCTGACCTTCGTTTGATAGTGAACACCCACTTACATCCAACTGCTTTCTTTCCGTCGGGGATTTTGCATTTATCCCATGTGTCGTTTCTTCCTAAGGCTCCCATTTCTTTCAGCATTGCCTCTCGCCAGTGTTTGTGTCTCCATGCTTCTTCCACAGTACACGGAATCTCCTCTTCTTCATATAGGGCGGCCTCGAATGCGTGCGCTATCTCTGAGAGGTGTCCCTTAGTCAGGTTCATGACAGAATACTTGGCTTTCCTGCTGATGATGTCGGGACTATATCGTTTCGATGGGACTCCTCTATTGGCCCTTGGTGGAAGTTTGTATCCTCCAAGTTCTTCACTGATCTGTTCTTCCAATAGATCATAAATGTCTGACTCACTTTGTAAGACTGCTTCAGCCTCATTATCTGTCTCAGGGTCAGTTTCACCAACGCACACCAAATCAATAGAAGTGTGAAGAGCACTTACAAGGGATACAAGTAGGGGATCTTCTTGGATGGTGTCACTGTTTGGTGCGGGCTGTATTTCTTCAACGTCTTCTTCTATTAGGCCTTGAGTCGATGGACTGGCTGAGCTATTTTGGGCTAGTAACCGGCTTAGTGGTTCACTATGACTCCCCCCCTGACCGCTAAGTTGGTTAAAGAAATAGTCTTTTCAAGTAAATCGCAGTTCATGGTGGTGAACAAGCGATTGGTTTTAGGGTCGAAGCACCTATATCCCTTTTGTGAGATCCCATACCCCACGAAGACACATTTTATAGCACAGGGGGCTAGTTTATTTCGCTCATGCTTCGGGATGTATACAAAGACTGAGCACCCGAAAACTCGAGGCTGTAAGGTCAAAGGTAATGGTATGTGGGCTAGTGTCGAGAGGACTTTTAGGGGTGTTTGAAGGTCAAGGGTTCTAGACGGTAATCGGTTTGTCAAATAGACAGATGCGGCAACAGCTTCAGGCCAGAAGTGTCTGGGGGTGTTAGACTCAATAAGTATGGCTCTAGCCATTTCTAGGAGGGTGCGGTTTTTTCCTTTCTGATACGCCATTTTGTTCTGGGGTGTATGTGCATGTTGTTTGGTGGACAAGACCTTTATCGTGGAAGAAAGTTTTCATTTTTGAGTTGACAAATTCTCCCCCCCCATTGTCTGAACGAATGGTCTTTATGTTTTCCTGAAATTGGGTTTGAACTAGTGCATGAAAGTGACTAAAATGTTCAAAAACTTAATTTTTCTATTTCATAAAGTAGACCCAGGTCATACGGGTGCAATCATATATAAAGAGGAGAAAATATTTGAACCCTTGTCTCACGGCTGTGTTTCTTCTTCCCACAATGAGAGCATATAAGTCTCGATTTGTCCTCTTCGGTCCGTTTGTTCCACCCACCGCCGCTCCGTTGAGGATGGCTTCGATGCTACCATTGATTGGTCACGGCCAGACCTGCCCCGATCCCTTGTGTGCCAGAGTCCTCCGTCTGGAGGACACTCGATCGGACATCTTCTCGCTGGAGAATGGCGTACGCCGCTCGGCTGAGGGAAGTGGATCTGTTCTCAGGATTTCCTTCTTGATGTTTTCACATTTTCTATTTAGGGCGACTAATAGCTGGAATAGCCTATGCTCTTATTTCTCTGTGTTGTATATGTCTATGTCTTCTGCGTGTTTCATCGGATTTGGATGCCTCCGATCTGTGGAGATCCATAAATCGTTTAGTTTGGTCCAGATTTCCTCCAGTGGTTGCTCCTTTTGCTTTAATGTGATTGCCTTTGCATACAGGTCGTATACTTGGATCTTGTCACTCCCACTGGCATATGTGACTTCGATGCTCACCCATATGTCCTTGGCTGTTGGGTATTGAGTCAATCGACTCACCAGCCTTGGTTCTACATTTTAGGTTAGCCATGTGAATACGCAATGATCAGCTTGTTGCCACCTTCCGAAAGCTTGGTCGGTTTTCGCCGGGGGGGTGGGACTCCAGTGATGTGAGACATCACCCCCTTTCGCCAATCGCTGCTTTCATAAGGATAGACCATTGGAGATAGTTGTCGCCATTTAGTTTCTCTGCAATAACTAATGGCGAGGAATCGATTCTGTATGGTGTTGGATCTGGAGTTATGGGGTTTGTTATTTGGTTCTGATTTTGTGCGATACTCACACGCATGAATTCGGCAAACATTCGAGCGAATTGCTCTGTTTCCGTTGGTTTTGGTGGTTCGTCGTTGTCTGACATGGTTTTGTTTTTCAGGGTCTGCCGAATTTTGGCCGGAAGGTTTGAGATTGGTCCGAGACAGTGATGAAACTACTCTGAGTCTCATCCCTGCTCTGATACCATCTTGAATGAGATATTAGGCATAATTGAAGAATAGAGAAGTAATGTATTTAATAATTTGATGATTTTTATTACCGCCTATTATATAGGGTTTGATACATGTGTAATTATGGTATAGTATCAATCAAATATCAAATTTCATATTCTATTCTTGGAGTATAATTGAGGAGTATAATTGTGATTATGTTCTGGCATCATTTTTTTTCTTAACAGGTCCTTCACATCTGAAATGGACGTAAATTTATTTACATGCTCTAAAGCCTAATGTAACTAATCATACTCGAACAACTAGAATTACACTAATAGAGATACATATAATGTGTAAGAAACATGACATACATATCAGACATAGATTATTATTGGTGATTAATGCTTGGAAGTTTCTAGAAATAATTGGTCAAGAATTTGCGCACGCCCTTGACGAAACCGGGCATCTCATCTTCTTCCTTCCTCTCATTTCCGATCCTCAAACGCTGCCTCAATTTCTTCATCCTCTTCTCGCGATCGAACCTGTCGTAATCGAAGCGCTTGAACACGGCTCTCTTCACCGCCCGATTCTCGTCGTCCCCCTCCCCCTCACTGTCGCTGTCCTCGCGGCGGCGGTGGCGCTGGCGGAGGTGGTGGTTGCGCACCCTCGTCCACCGCGTGGGGATCGGCTGCTCGAAGTCGCTGTTCTCGCCGATCACGTCGTTGGCGAAGGGGATCGGCTCGCTCCTCCTCATCATCGCGGGGTGGAGCTTGAAGTGGTGGCCGCGGCAGGGGCGGTTGACGGGGCGGAACGTGATCTCGGTCAGCGGCACGGCGGAGACGACGGCGAAGTTGGGATCGGTTTCGGCGTCGGCTTTGATCGGTTCGCTGGGGAGGCGGAGCGCGGGATCGGAGGAGTCGGCGGTGAGGCGCGGCGGGGGGCGGGCGAGTGAGACGGTGAATAGGCAGAAGAGAGCGGCGGCGAACTTTGCCATGGTGATGTTTTTTTTTTTGTCGATTGTGAATGGATTGGGGTGGGGAGAGATGTGATATAGGGGGGTCCGGGCAGTTCGGGCAGGTTGGAAACGGAGTGGACTGGGGGAGATGAGAGCGGGCAGGGGAGCTGACCGACACGTGGGATTTGTGGATATTGAATCTGCGTATTATGGTACGTAATCGAAGCAATACTATATTAGTCCAAGCTATCTTGAGTTACATTTTCTGTCCCTAGGCTTCTCATTTTCTTCTCTTCACACGTAAAAACATTCACACATACTTTTTTTATGTGTGGAAGACAATCTCCAACTAGTTTCCCGAAGCTATTTCATTCTTTTTTTCATGCTTGATCATGAAAATATACTACTCCCTCCATACTATAAAATTTGTCACACTTGTGGGACGGCGCGAGATTTTATGAGCTTTTGTTCAAAATTTTTTTTAATACTCCCTCCGTCCATAATACAAGAGGAGTTTTAACTCGGTACATATTTTAAGAAATATATTAGAAAGTTGGTTGAAAAGATTAGTGGAAGTTATCCTACTTTTATATAGTATTAGTTTTGTAATAAATATGAATTAGATAAATTAGTGGAATATGAGGTCTATTACGAAAAATAATAAAATATAAATGGAAAATTTATTGGTTGACAGAGGAAGTAATAATATATATGGGACATATTTTTTAATCTTAATAATTTTATATCCATGGTAAATAAATATATGCAAAAAGAATAAAGATATAAATCATAACGGAGTATAAAATTACACGATTAGATAACATAAAATTAGTGATAAAATAATTTTTTTGACTAAAATATTTGTAGCTTCTACTAGTATCTCATAATTTCAAATTAATTATTCACCGTTTATCAAAAAACATACTAATACTCCATAATTTAATAATTTAAAGGTAGAAACGAAAATATATGATAGGAGTACGTATTTAATAATAATCATTATAGCCTACACCTACAACCCACAAATCTAGACACAAAATAAATAAATAAATAATGATTTTATCTTGCAGAACTTAATATTTCCATTGAACTTTGAAACAATGAAATTACATTTCTTAAATGAAGACGACGGTGATCGAAGGAATTGGAGCGGCGACAAATACCGTCAATGTAGAAGGAGGAGAAATAGAAGGGATAGGGCGCATTGAAATTATTAAAAAAAAATTATTCTTGCAACCCTAGAAGGTTAGGTTTTAACTTTATTAAATGTCAACTAAAGTTAAGAAGTTTAAAAAATTATTCTTGAAACCCTAGAAGGTTAGGTTAGTGGAGTACATTATTTGGTTTTAACTTTATTAATTTGTTTCCATTGAAGGTTAGGTTTGATTTGTTAACTTCATATGAACGGGAACCTAAATTTTATGTATCGATCTAGAATATATTTTTTGATTTTAACCATTTTAACCTTATTATTTATATTACCATAGAATGTTTGATATTTTTGGTGCTAAGATTTGATTTGATTTGATTTTTATGCTTGTTATTGGTTAACTTTCTGTGCTCGTTTCTTTATCAGAACCTTGTTTTAAATTAAGAAAACAGTAAAGGAGAATGGAGTATTGCTATTTCATAAAATGCATATTAATCTTAAAGAAATTTGATGCAAAAATTAAAGCAGGGAAAGTCTGATAAAGAAAATTCCAAATTAATTTGACATGCGCAAAAACAGAAGAACAAAAGTATGTCGCACTTCGTCGAATGAAGCGCTACATATAAGTATCCATAACCTGGTAAAAAACTTGGCTAAGTAAATAAAAGGCTGATTTGGAAGGGCAGACGGGGGGATTCTGGTTGGTGAAGTTGATGGATTTGGGCGTGATGTTTTGGCAAAATGTAGTAGCCGACGAACCCTTTCTTCCCTCGTATTTGAGATTGATTGTTCCGATGTTGGCAGGCTTGGCTGCAGTTGAACGTGATTACATTCTGCGTGGCGCTGGTGCCCGTGACGTTGTTGATCTCAACGTCGCTGATCTTTACGGAACCTTTTAAACCCGAGGGGCATTGTTTGTTTGGGCAGTAATTCTGATCAAATATGATGGGGTTGGCCGCATTGACCATGGTGAGGTCGATGAAGTGGAGATCCGAGACCGTGGTATTGGCCGGGGAAGACCGAAACGTCTTGACCCTGACCCCGTTGGTGGTGTTGTTGAAGCTGCACCCCTCCACCCTTATCCCCTTCACGTCCTTCTCTTTCTCGTACTTCCCCAGGCTCCCGATGCTGATGCCGTGCCCGGGCCCGCATGCCACGTTCCTGATGACCATGTCCGTGAGATTGTTCCCCATCGAGATGCAGTCATCGCCTGTCTTGATGACGGAGTCGATCACTGTTATGTTGCTGGACCGGGCGATGTGGATGCCGTCCGTGTTGGGGCTGTCGCCCGGGGCGGACACTGTGAAGCGCTGGAAGGTGACGTTGCGGCTCGAGATGCAGTTGACGTGGAAGAACTTGCTGTCCTTGGTGGTGACATCTTGGATGATGGAGTTGGTGATGGCATTCAAGAACAGGTTGATTGGGGGCTTCTCACATGTGGCGTTTGTCTTGTCTTGCAGTCGTTGTTTTTCCACGCTTCTCGACCCTGCCAATCGAGGATGCCGCCCCCGAGATCGTCAGGAGATCCACGTTAGTAATGCCGATCCATCCCTTCTTCTTCTCGGGGATCTTGGCCAGGTTCGGATACGCTTTGAGGTGGCCTTGTACCTCCAGATTCATCGGGGCCTTGTTCAGCCTCGACAATAAAGCTTGACTCAAATTACAATCCCCTGGTGGGATCAAAACTTGAGTTGCCTTTGCTGATTTAATCGCCTCATTCCATGCTTTCCTCAAAGCCTGTATATACACAGTGGCGGACGCAGAAAATTTTGTTAGTAGAGACTGAACTATATGCATAGAGATAGAGAGTTGAGATAAAAAAAATTAATGCATAATCGGACAACCAAATACAGATGACTTTTTCGATCGTTTTAGTTTATAATCATAAATGATCGTGTATTACCCCTCATATGAACCTAAACTGTATAAATTTTAAACCTCCGTGTTATCTGAAAAATAACATCCATAACAAATAATGTAAGATATGCATTAATATTTACAAATAAAACTAGTCTAATGCATAATCAAAATGGTACCATATATTATCTATAAAATAATGAGAATCTTGAATCATATTAAATTACAAATTTATTGCATAGCATGTCTTTTGTCATATTTCCAATATAATACTAATATAATAGTGACGTATTAATTAAATATGACAAATTAAATTTTTTTTTTGCATAGAATTGGAAAAAGAAGAATAAAAGAGAACAATTGAAATTATAGATTAAACTTGTAAACAGTTATTAAATTTGCGTCGAGTATATGGGAAGAAAATGAATTATGATTAAAAAGAAATTTTTAGTCAAGAAGGAAATTATTTAATTTAAAATTTATTAACCATTTTCTAAAACTAAGTAATCAAGAAAATGAATTATGGTTAAAAAGAAACTTTAACACAAAATACACATTTTTAAAGCAATAATAAGTGGGAAGCTGCATCTCTTAAGAGATGACAGCTCATCACTTGTTTCAATACAGTAATAATATATTAAATTTATAAAATTGAGTCTTCTTCTTCACGCTGCACGTCAGCCATTACTTATTTCCTCTGAAACTTTTTATTTTAGATTCAGTTCAGTCCATCCTATCATTAAACTTTTGTAGATTTAGACCTCAGCAACATTGATTTGGCAGGGGCTTATGATAGCTTTCGAAAGTTCTGAAAATTTTAGAAGTAGAAAAAAACATAAAAAAACTTCTTGGGAGGGCTTTAAGCCCCTCACCCCCTCTTACTGTGTCCGCCACGGTATATACATATTTAATAAAAAGTTTAGTTAATTATAACAACTACAAATCAAATATTAGTAAATTATAAAATTGATTATCACAATTACCTCATTGATGTCTTGTTTATGTTTTTCTCCGAAATCAGTAATCTTGAACACTATCGTGGAATTAATAGTTAATATTAACTGTAAAACCAAAATTACTGACACTATGCCCTGAATTTTCATATTGTCTAGAGTTTTGTAAACTAATAACAATTTCACTGAATATGTTTTCATATATCATTACATGGGTATTTATAATTGAAGGTATATACAATTTATGTTTTCACATATCATTACATGGGTATTTATAATTGAAGGTATGTACAATTTATGGTAATGGAAGTATATTGAAACGAAATTATTGCACATAAATATAAGTAAAATACGTATTGGAAATCTTAATTTGTAAAATAAAAGTTTAAAGGAAACAAATTGACACGAAATCCTACCAGAAAAAGTATCATTATGGTAATGGAACGTTTTGGAATGTATGGAAATTAAAATAAGTAAAACAAGATTTTCCATGGTAATGGAACAAATAAGTAAAATAAGAATTTCCATGGTAAGGGAACGTATTTCATAATACTCCTATATTCCACCGCATCTTATTGTATGATTATTGCGTATCTTTCCGAAATATAAGAGGCACAATCTAATCAATATTTACGTACTATTAGTTTATTTTGAATTAAATATTTTAACCTAATTCAAATACAACTATATAGAAATAGTAGATGTGGGATAGTAATAATTTCGTGGTAAATTATTTAGAAGATCTTTTATCGTTTTAGTTCTTGCCAATACACCTTAAATAAAAATAAATAGAGCAGCAAGAAATTCGTACGTGTTCACATTATCAAACATTTAACAATTAATTAAAACATTCGTACGTGTTAGAATAGAAAAATATTAGAAGAATAATCACAATAATATTCTTATAATAGATTTAATACTAGTAGGAATCGATTAATATATTCCTTGTATAGTTGATTGCAACACATTTTTATAATGGGTGATTTACAAGAATCATATACTAATAAAATACTACAATATATCGATTAATTGCCTGTCTAAACTCTCTACTCCTTTTTCCCTCTCATGTCCTATACATCATTCAAGAAATATATTGTAACACCCCTTACTCGGTTAGTTTTAACCGAATAAGTGGCGTTACCTCTCGGTACAATTGATACACAAAACCTGCCTTTTTTTGCAAACACTCAACATACAACACTAGTAACCTTACATTTGCTAATGGGGATGTAAATATTTATCGAAGCAAGGTATCAATATTTTGTTATGTATAGTAGTAAATAGTTATGTTATCAGGTTTATTTACTTTTATGATAGTGTTGTATGTTGAGTGTTTGCAAAAAAAAAAAAGACAGGTTTTGTATATCGATCGTACCGAAAGGTAACATCACTTATTCGGTTAAAACTAACCGAGTAAGGGGTGTTAGATATATTCTAGACTTATACATAAAATAGGTGAATAAGGTGAGGTGGAATATGTATCCATAAAATTCATTATCCTATTATTGAGCATATTATTCTCACGTTTAGACTCTTAATTAAGATTGGTGTAATAATTTTCGAATCTTAAAATACACTATAAAATCCATTATAATTTTATTACTAGTATAGTAGTATTTACTTTATGGACAAGTAACAGCTAGCGTGTAACATATCTACTAGCTATACAATTCATTAATTTAATGATATTGACTAGTATAAAATAAAAACACTCACAATTAAAGTTTCTATACTCTACACTCTACACTTGTATACTCCCAATTTATTAATTTAAACGATGATTAAGGAGTGTGAATGCGAACAATTTTCTAAATAGATTGTTATCTTTTCATTTTTGTTTAACATTATCACTACTTCACTAGTGTAATTTCTTTGGGTCGAAAGTGAATATTCTTTACATAGTCCAAACATGTTGTAAATCAGGTCAATTTTTGCAATGTGAAAGTATTGCTAGGTTTCTGTCAATATCTTTGTATTTTTGTTATTGTTATCTCCATCCTCTTAGTTTGATCTTACCTACTACTTCAATAATTTTATCCCCTTTTGAGTAACTGTATGTGATCATTTCCCTTATTATTTTCGATATTCCCACTAACTGTATAACTAAATGAACATTCTATATAGTAGTAACTCCTTATTTTGAAATCATGAATTCAGTTAACTTTTATGTTTTCCATTTATTCAGTTAACCTTTTTAGTAGATATATAAATTAATAATTTTAATAAATGCTTAAATACTTTGTGCTATTTTAATAATTTATCAATGGTTAAAAATAAAATAAAATTTGATTTTACAAACTAAAAATATAATCGGAAAACTCCATATCACATCTAATGAATTTCAATATTTTAGTTCATTTACATTTTGTCATCAGACAAAAAATTCAAAACAAACATCGTTACTCCATATGCTAAGAAAATTCACCAATCATCTTTACATACATCCATAAAAAGCTAACCAACAATTTGGCTGTATAACATAGTAATCAACACCCAATTCCCAAATAAAAACACCCAACATCACACCCATTCCTCCCCATGCCAAAATCATCACCAGCCAAACCCTAAAAAAAAAAAAAATCAAGAATGCTTTCCCGGGCCTTTGTGAAGCCAAACAGAAGAGTCCCGGATCAGAGCAAAGAATGGAGCCTTCGGTCCTCGTCCATATTCGAGCACGAAGACTTCCTCTTCGGGTTCACGGACGACATCCCATTGACCTCGTGCAGCAGTGATGGCTCAGACATGACCCTGAGGCAGGTTTTGAGGGCTTCTGTAGGGGTGATGGGAGAGAGCCCTTTGGGGATGACTGAGAAGGTGGTGCTTTTGGGGGGCAAGATTAGGGCAGTGAAGAGGTTTAGGAGAGTTGGGATTAGGAGAAATGAGTTTGGGAGGAGAGTTGAGAGGTTGGCATTGGTTGGGAATCAGTGTGAGTATTTGGTGCCTGTGATTGCTTATCTCTATGCCAAGAGGATTAAGTTTGTTGTTTGTGATTATTATCCTATGGGCTCTCTTGCTGACTTGCTTTCTGGTAAACATCTCTTTGATCTCTCCTTGTGCTGTGTGTATATATGTTTGATCGGTTCGTATACGCTATACCCTGATGAAATATATTCGACGATCTTAGGTTCTTGTACTTAACAAGTGCTCTATTCGGAGCGTCCTTGATTCAACGATCCAAATATTTTTCATTTTTGGTAAACTAAATATAAAAATAAGACTAGCTATCCATTAACTTTTTTCCACCAATTTTGTTTTACAAAGTCAAAGAATTTCTTCAAACTTGGACCGAATCAAAATGGGTCAACGCACGTAAAAGTTTTATGTTTATAGTATAATAAAAACTAGGTACTTAAAAAGGAGGCTTTGATTTTAATGTTATTTGTAAAATTAATAACATCAAATAATATTTTAATGGTATTAGAATTAAATTAAATGGATAAAACAAAATGCATGAAAATAGAGATTGTATGAGGAAATAAAGTTTGTTTAAACTAATTTTGATTAATTAGCTGCAAAGGAAGAAGGGCACACCGGGTTAGAGTGGAAGCACAGGTACAGGATTGGCCAATGCATAGCCAAAGCAATAGCCTTCATCCACTCACAAACCCCTCCAACGGATAGGCACTTGAAACTCAACGTCCACGGCAACGTCAAGACCTCCAACGTCATGGTCAACGTTGACTTCTCCGCCCGCCTCTCCGACTACGGCTTCCTCCAGCTGGCCGACCACGTGGACACGGGGCCATACCAGCCCGGGCTGTCCCAGGAGAGCGATGTGTACAGCTTTGGGGTCGTGTTGATGGAGATCTTGGGGTGGCCGGACCCGGACGCCGCGGCGTTGGGTGCCACGTCAGGTCATGTGTTTGAATTTTGTGTGGGGAGAGGAGAGGAAGAGAGGCAAGTGTGGAATGTTTTGGAGATTGCTTTGCTTTGTAGGAATAGTTTGGGTCATGAAAGGCCTACTATTAGTGATGTTGTGGCTTGCCTAGCTTGATTACTACTATTATCAAGTGGGCTGGGCCGGACTGGACTAAGGCCCATGTACGTACGGACAAATACGAAGGCTATTAATGTGCGTTGCAAAAATTACGAATTAATGTGATATGTGACATACTTTAGATTTGAAGATCGATGGTGATGAGTTTGCGTTCAAATCGAATACATTATAGTAGTAAATTCTATTTTATCATTTTTCGTAATTTTAATGAAATATAGTACTAGGTAAATAAAAAAGAGAAATTTATCAGATTTTGAGAAGAAAAAAAATCAATAAATTTTAACGTATTATGATTAAAAAAATCAGTGGGTCCATAGCTGGTAGAGCATTTGGCTGCAGATCAATAAATTAATTATATTGTAAGTAGCAATTAAAAATCTAATACCATCTAGAATTTATTTGTCTCGAATTGACACTAATTGGATCCTGACGTTTTCTTAGAAATATAAACAACTTTACAAAAGCCTAGTAGAGGAAGAATAATGATCCAATTGGTTATTGGGCTTGAGTATATTATGTTCTTCAATTCTCGCCGTAATTACTTCTTAATAATTAGCCCCACTTTCATAAGTTGAACGTATACAAATATATGCTCCTATTTAGGGAGTAATACATACGTGGAACTAAATTATTAAAAGAATGACACACACACACACACACACACGATTCTTGTATTGTATGGGCTATCCTCTTGTACACTTCCAAGTTCCCTTATTTTTCCTTTATTTTATTCCATGCAGAAAACAACTAGTTCTACACCAGAAATTAATGATTGATACCGTAAAAAAAAACTATGATGTCAATAGATGTGAATACATATAAGCAGAAGCATCATAGAGTTAAGGTTACAAACCTCTTCTTCTTACACTGCTTCCATTTTTCAACAAACTTTTAAAACAATAAAGCTGCCTTTGTGGGGTTCCTCTTCACATGCATCGTTACATGAGTATGTATTTTTTTTTTCAATTTTATTTCAAGTTCATGTTTACTTTCGCCTGCTGTTTTTCCAATTCCATTTTTCCCCTGCTCAGTTGCCTGATTCCTTGGGCGGTTTGGACTTATCTTTAACATCCAATTTTATTTGTTGTTTCCTGCGAATGTGGATACCGAGAAAATGCAACGCATAGAGGGGAGCCGGATTTTGTATTGCATTGTAATTTTCTAATTTATATTTTGGGATAGTCTTACTGCCTGATATTTTAAACTTGCAGGAATATCTGATGTTGCAGTAGTTCAAGATATGAAGGTTCAGCGCTCACGAGTTTTGGGCCTTTTGGGCTTTGGCAGTACCATTTAACGCGACCATATGCTATTGATTATTTAGAGAGTCATATTATTTTGGTTTTTGTATTTCATATTTATTCCTTATAGGTTTAAATATTGTCTAAGTACCACAGAAAAACGACAATCAATAGTGGGAAACAAATAAGTTAAGAAAGAGAAATGTATAATCTCAATGTGCGCAGAGATGAAGACATTAAAAATATATAAAATAATGTAAATCACAAATAAATCATAGAGACATTAAATCTCAAAATCATGACCCTTTAAATTAAATTAAATAAATCAATAGATTGAAGCACCGAATCATAATAAGAAACAAGGAACAAACTACTTTTTAGTTTTAAGACACTGGTTCCATTATTTACTCACAGTTAATTCAATAGGAATTTTTCAACGAATTTATTTCCTTTTCACCATTCAACAATATTGTGATGTGATAGTACATTGTCATTAACACTAAACAATATCTACTCAAAATTTACGAGACTGCCACGTCCACCGACCGTACGAGAATAACGTCAACTTTATTTTTACTACTACGTAAATTGTGATGTTAAATGATTATTCCATGTCACGTTCAGTCCTTTTCACCAAATGAGAAAATTTTCCACAAAAACACGGTTATATACAAAGTCATGCTAAAAATATGGTATGACACACCTTGCTCTACAATATCACAATCAATTTTTTTTCATTTGGAAAAATATATGTGATGGGGTACGAACTAAACCCTAATGGCAAGCCCAATAACAGTGACGGCCCATCAGCCCAGAGCCCAAGAAAGAGTATCTGTTCGGCACCAAAGAGTTCGGCACGACCAAAGAGTTCGGACTCAGCCTACAGCTCGGTAAAAGCCGACCAGTCAAGCTCTCCTCTCAGATCGGCAAGAGCTGATCGGTAAAGTCCAGCAGTTCGGTCTCAGCATTCGACCGAACTAGGAGTTAGTGGACTCATGAAAGGCCTCCACGACCTCCGCTATACCCACGATCTATTTAGTGGTACGAAGCAGTTATTGAGCAGTTATTGCTCACCCACGATCTTGTTAGTGGGGCTGCAAACCACGACCTTAGTTCAATGTATAAATAGAACTTAGATCAGATAGAAAAGGGTTAAGCTCTCTAGAGATAAAATCATATAGCAAGTCTGTGTTGTAAGCTGTAATCCCAGATCAAGCAATACAATCTTGCCCTCCCTTCTTCCCGTGGACGTAGATTTACTTCAGTAAATCGAACCACGTAAATTCTTTGTGTCGTAGTTTTCATTCTCTACCAGCATTTATTAACATCAGAAATTCGCGGATCCATCAATATGGTATGAGACACCTTGCTCTACAATATCACAATCAATTTTTTTTTAATTTGGAAAAATGTTCATATAGTAATGTATTTCTCATGACGGATCTAAAAAATAAAATTCGAGGTTTTGAAGCTACTACACATAGAGTTCGTAGGAGACTTAAGATACTGAATTTAATATAAATTTTTTATAGCAGACACCACCTTCATTCATGTTGCGTCAATAAATTCGATGATTTTCAATTGTCACTGTTTTTGATATATTCTGTTTGCTAATTCTTGACTTTGATTATTTTTTAATTCGTCAAAAAATTTCTTGAGACTATGGTTTGCATTCGTTACCCAAATAATTCAATTGAATATAAACGGCTTCTAGACACTTACGTCATTAAAATTTTGGAATATTTTCTTCACCTAAATTCGGACATATAAAGTTGGTACGTAACATTTCAATTTTGATTTTACAATGAATAATATGATTAAGAGAGGCCAAATCGGTCCAAAGCTGATTTTGATAAGCAAAAATTTTAGTCAAATTTGTTTGTATTTAACTTTTCCAATATTAAGGCTGAACACCTTGAATTTCTATTAGAAGGATCTAATGTCCTTTCTCTTTTATCGTTATTCATGTCGATCTTGGTATACATAATAATAGAAGTATCTAATTAAAAAAAATTCTTTTGTTTAGACAATTTTTAATCGTTACATTTTACCTTTTTGATCAATAGATAATTATTAAATTCCTAAAGTAGGAATAAATTAGCCAAAATCAGATTGATTAATTTCGAAAACAAAGAATTTAAACAAAATCTTCATATTATATATATTAAGGGATTTAAGGTAATAAAAAAAGAATAACAAATGCTTACTATTGACACATATCCAATTCATTTTGTTAATATTTATTTGGTTAAAGTTGTAACAAACCAAGGCATTTCCCTTTTGAATGTCATCTTTTCATGAGTTTAGATTGAATATTAATTAAAATGAGTTAACAAGTTGTATTATCAAATTATTATGCATAATATTTATCATAATTTCAGTTTAGTGGGAGAAAAGGTAGTAATTGAATAATAGTATATGGACAGTAAGTTATCCACGTGATAAGAAGGTCCAATCAAGCTGGATTATAAGAAAATAATAAATCGAAATAACGCGGAATTTGAAGATTCCATCTCAAGATTTTCATACTAATTGCACTTTGACTTAATGATATTTAATCATATTCACTTCATCTAAACACTTGAATACTTTAGGTTTGAACAAGTCAGCATGCATGTGGAACCTTCTTTGCCCTTTGGGTGTAGGGATCCCATTCAATCAACACCGTTCTTTCACGGGATATTCAGTTGCTCGAGATTAAATTATTCTGATATTATTTGAGATTGAATTAAGTCTGTATTAATTGAGAATAATATTATTATATGGGGAATGCTAAGATTCATAAGCTAAGACTAATCCTAGATTAAGTATTGAACATATGTATTCTAACAATATTCATAAAACTTAATCTTGTCATTCATCAAGAGGAAAACGGTGAATAATGTGATTGCTTATGTTTTCCAAGATCAATTCATCAAAGATCGGTAGTGATTACATAAGCTTTTCATAACTAACATTATTAAAAGGCAAAATTCTATCTAAAGATCAATGGTCCAAATTAAATTTTAGTTACTTCAAAGACAAAAGTTTTTATTTGAGTATTTTTGTTTCGTTTCAATTTTTATCCTAAGAAGCAACTTGTTGTCTATGATCGACATAAAAGAATCTTTTACAACCCTTTTTCTTTAGAAGAGAATATATTTCATCAAGGCAAGTCAAACAGTAGAAATCTAACCAAATTAATCCAAAAAATTACTAATCTTTAGATCTAATTTAGTAGTATTTCTCAAATAGTTGGCACAAAGCTCCTAATATAGTCTATCTAGCTCACTCCTAAGTTACAAATGAATTATTACAAATTTTTATTTTCTTATTTTCATTAACAAAAAAAGTTCCAGCTAAATTAAATTATCGCATTTTACTACACGCAAAATAATTATGGAACACGAAAGTACCAAAAAGAAGAGAATGAGACATTTTATTGAGGTTTGAATTGGTCAGCCCTCAAAAACATTAATTTTAAACATTTGGTCCACAGGAAAAACTCGGTTTCTCAGTCAAACTTCAACTCTCACTCTTTTCCACATAATTTTCTTTCTCAATCATTCCTTAAAAAAAATTTCTTTAAATACATATGCTTCATCGGCTTTGCCTGCATCACTCTATTCTCCTCTTCAATATATATATTTATATAATATAGCATTCCCTTAGCTTTCTAATATAACCGAATTTTCTCAACTAAATTCTATATAACCAATATAAAGGGCAAAAAAGAGATTCTTGGCCCTTTGCATATGTGAAGAGAAGCTTAGTTTGCTGCATAGCAAGAGCATTGTACCGTACGTGCAGATCGGCTAGCCGCATCCCGAGCTGAACGAGCATCGTTTTGTGGAAGTCGACCGACCCTCTCTCTGTCTTTCCTGCAAGCAAAAGTGAAGTAAGAAATGGAGTCATGGGAAATGCAAGTGCTGAGCGATGAATTAGCTCAGGGGATGGAGAAAGCCAGGCAGCTCCGGTTTCATCTCTGCTCGACGCCTCCCTCTGAGGCCGAGGACATACTTCTGCAGAGGATTATATCAACTTTTGAGAAGGCTCTTTGCATCCTCAAGGGCGGGGGACATGTTGGAGTTGCACCGGCTGCAGCTCCCGAGTCTTCGATCTCTGCTGATGGAAGTTCTAAAAGCGATGATACGAACAAGAATCTCTGTCAAGATTATGGCGAAGCGTCAAAGAAAAGGTAGATACAGCAGTAAATTGATCATAGACAGTTAAAAACAATAGGGATGAAAATTTTGACTAACATTCTCTTCTTCTTGTTTAATATCATAGGAAGCTGCAGCCCACATGGACAGAACAAGTGAAAGTCAACTCCGGAAACGGGCTTGAAGGGCCCGGGGACGACAAATATAGATGGAGAAAGTATGGACAGAAAGACATTTTGGGAGCTAAATACCCAAGGTTCATTCTCTCTCCCTTTATACATCAAAAGGCATAAATAAAAGACATTTGCATATGAGAATATGGTCTGAAAATGTATATGGTAATTTTTGCAGAAGCTATTACCGGTGTACCTACCGCCAAGGCCAGAACTGTTGGGCAACGAAGCAAGTGCAGAGATCGGACGAAGATCCCACCGTATTTGAGGTCACATACAAAGGAACACACGCATGCAAGCAGTTCAATGATGCAGTTCCACAACCAGAATCCCCAGAAAAACAAGAACTCAAAAGCAACAACTCATGTTATGATCAACTAGAGCAGAATCCAATGATTTCAGACTTTAGAGCTAACCTCAGAGTCGACACTGCAGTTTCAGACATCCAAGAGATGCCACCAGCCTACTTCTCTTTCCCATCGACAATTCCATGCCAAGAAAGAGAAAATGAGTGTTATCCAATTTCTGCTCAGGCTGACGACAACCACTTGGGAGGATATTCCCCGTTGTTCTATTCTCCAGCCACATCAGGATCAAATTGCTTCTCCTCTGCAACATATCAGATGAGAGACTACGGGGCTAATGATAATACAGACATAATGTCAGCCAATGCATCAACAAATAAATCTCCGATTGGCGGAATAGAGTTCTCGATTGATCCAGTACATATAGATCCAGATTTCCCATTCAACATCCCTGGATTTTTCACATGATCGAAGTTCAAACCTTGTCAAATTGGAAAACAAGGAGTTGGTTGGCTTAACAACCACTATTCTTGATCATTGCGATAAGGGAATAACATTCTTGTAGGAATGTCATCCGGGTGCTTCAGTTATGAGCTGAAAACCAAGGACTGATCGTGTGTGGCTAGCAAGTTCTGCAGTCTAGTTAGTCTAGTTTTCATGTATAGAATCAGAGTGTCATCACTCGTTTATTCAATTCTCACTAATACGTTAGCCTACCAAGAAAACAGACATTTGGAGTTATCAATTTAGATTTTAATGATTCAACCAAACAAATACAACCAGAAAGAAGAAGAAGCAAGGTGAAGAACCTTTCAACATTAAGCCTCAAGATTAGAAATGAACATTCTCCACAACACGAGCTCTTGCATTCAATGTAATTATTCTACTTACATGATAGAAATGGGGACTATTAGATACAAACAATTAGTTACATGATATGATTATATGCGTATAAACTACTGGGTACTGCATCGTTGCTAATAAACTCAAATGAAAATATGAGAGACACAAAAGATAATCACGTGGAAAGAAGAGCTGAAAATAGGATTCCCTGCCTATGAAGTTTATATGTAGCGCTGAAAGAGTGGTTGGCATGAACTCATGCATCACAAGTATGGACATGAGAATTAATTACAGAACAAAATAACTGACTTCACATGATTACAGCACGCTAGAGTGTCAATCACAACCATAGGGTTGTATTGATCACCTAACTGATGGACTATCCTCCTCTTTTGCCTCAGTAGTGAGATTCGATCCATTACCATTCTCATCTCCAGCTTTTCTAAGAGCCTCTCTGAGGCCTAAAACAATGAATACGTTGGTCAGAGCAAGCAGCGACTCGGCTCCTCCGTGTAGCCAATCCACATTAGACAATGATGTCCCATAGTGCACCTTTGCTGTTTGAAAACAGAAATTAGGCCAAATACAAAACTAAATTAGAGAAGACACATAAAAAGTGTTCATATAGGAAGTAAAAGGTGTCTTATTGAAGATTTGAAGATTGTTACCATAAATTCCAGCCGGTACTGCAAAAATATGAGGAAGGATTAGTACATGACAAAATGTCAAGCTCACACATTTACTAGATTAGATAGAAGTTACAGTGACAAACTGAAATAACGCAAGCCTCAAATTTGCAGGTTAAAGAATATTCAAAATAGAGTGATATCTTCCCAATTTTGATCAATCTTTGGCCCTTTTTCAAGTTGAAAACTCAATTAGGAACCACATCAACTTTTTTTCAATCCTACCAGTAGATTGGGAGAAGCAAATTGTAATCTTTCCAAAATCAAACCCTTTTGCACTATCATTAAATAACAGCACAAAAACCCTAAATCCCCAATTCTAAGAATTAAAGCAGCAAAGAACAAAAACAACAACTTACTCGTAGCGCCGACGAAAGCAAGGAGAAAATAGAAGCCGAAAAGAGTGAGTTTTGGGGCAGATTTGGATTTGGTGATGAAATAGAGGAAACCAAGATAAGGAAAGAGAGAGAAAGCGAAGAGCTGGGATGCTATGCTTTGTGAATCAATGCTTGGCGCCCATGGATCCACAGGTAGCAAAAATCCGTTACAGATGATCCCTTTTCGAGCGATTCTTCTTCCATTTGCAATTTGAATTTGGTGTTTGAGTTGGAATTGGCGGTTGAGAGTGAAGATGGTTTCTGCGGTTGGGTGTGAGATGATGTTTTTACATAAACCAGTGGTGGATTGGGGATTCTTGAACCAAGTTTGGATTTGAACAAAGCTACTCATTTTTCTACTCTTTCACTCTTCTTGTTTTTGTTGATAAGTTTAAACTTGAAATGATTCACCACCATCACAAAATTATGATTTCTGGTTTTCCATATCCATTCGGAAATGCTTATGATTCTGCACATTTTATTTTCATTTTTATTTCATCATTTTTAATTGTATATAATAATCTTTTAAATCATTTGATTCCCTATCGGATTATAATTCCATGTTTGGTGCCAATTTAATTCCATAGAAAAAATTAGAAAAATTAGAGAATTTTGTTAATTTTATTTTTCGGTATTAGGTTCTTTTATTATTTACATTACAATAGTTTGTTAATTTATGTGAATATTTTAATGAAGATATGGCTAGAAAGCCAAGTTTATAGTAGTTTCAGCAAATAAAATTGACACATTTCAATAGTTATGAAGTTTAAATATATGAGCCCATCTTCAAATTTGCATGAAATTTTATAGCGGGATTTAATAGTAACTTTAAGATTTTTTTACCTCAGAGTCAAAAGTTCAGGTCCAAATAAAATGGAAATTACTAATTTTAATTTATGATAAAACAACTTCCATAAGCAGGCAAAAAGCAAACTTAACCTTGATTAATTCACCTTTCATTAAACCACGTTGAAGCAAAAATCCACAATTTCAGTTCCAACTGAAAATCCTTCACACCTAAAATTCCCATCTCACAATCTTTACATGACCTACATCTTGTGTAGTAAATCCAAAACCCCCATTTTTCTCTAAACAAACAAATTTCCTTTCTTTCCAAACCTTCAACTTATGCAAACAAACATCAAGTGAATAGAACAACAATGAGCCTCTCCCTCTCTTCTCCAATCTTGCTCCACAAACCCTCTCATCATCCAGTTTCCTTCCCACATTCAAGACTACCAAACCATTCATGGAAAATAGCTTCGACAAAGAAGCAAAACTTCCAAGAGCTGAAGCCGTTGTGGGACGACGGCTACGGGACTCAAACAGTGAGAGACTACATAGAAGTCGCCAAAGCTATGGCCAAGCCCAATGGCGGCCCACCTCGGTGTTCTGCCCTGTTGAATCCGGACCGCCTCTCGAAAACTCACTCTTCTTCTGTATTTACCAGGTACTTGCAGAGACTGTGTTGTGTGAGACAGATATATTTGAGGATGCTTTTATTAACTGTGTGCAGGGATTGATGGTGTGGGGATGGGGATGGTGTTGCATCACAAGGCTATGGGGAAGGTTTTTCGAGTGAGGTGTATGCATATACCAGCTGATGATCAGACAGCATATGAAGATCTCGTTGAGCTTGTCGGGGCGGCTGTGGAGGAGCGAGCTTCATCTCCGAACATGCCGGTGTACTTGGTCGGCGACTCATTCGGAGGGTGTCTTGCTCTTTCTGTAGCTGCGGCAAAGCCTGCTGTGGACATAGTCCTCATATTGGTGAATCCAGGTGAGTCTTTTCCTCAATATAAGATTTATATATGTTACTTACAACACAACATGCCACTGCAGCGGCGTCGTTTGAGAGGTCACAGCTCCAGCCACTGCTCCCTTTCATGGATGCTATTCCGGCCAAGATACTCCCCTACTTACTCGGCGCCACCTGCAGCGATCCGATCAAAATGGCCGGCGAGTCATCTGAACCTCCCTCGAAACAGTTGGAGAGGTTTGTCCACGAGCTGTCTGCTTTACCAGCAACTGTTTCTAAGTTGGCAGACATCATGCCAAAGCAAACTCTGCAGTAGAAGATAAAGCTGCTGAAATCAGACGCAGCATCTTCTAACTCACATCTACACGCAGTAAAAAACGAGGCCCTCATCCTGGCAAGCGGCAAAGACGCCATGCTGCCTAGCAAGGACGAGGCAGAGAGGCTCTCGTCCTTGCTCAAGAATTCAAAAGTCCGTTTCTTCAGAGATAACGGTCACCTTCTATTAATGGAAGATGGGATCAATCTCTTGTCAGTTATAAAAGGGAATCACATGCACCGTCGCTCCAAAAAACGCAACCATGTGATGGATTTCTTGCCTCCGAGCAAGTTTGAGTTCCATCACACCTTCGACAACATATTAGGGATGTTGATATTGGGTGTGAGCCTAGTCATGCTATCGACTATGGCGAATGGAGAGGTCGTGAGGGGATTGAGTGGAGTACCGGACCAAGGCCCAGGTCTCCTTGTGGGCTACCACATGCTTGTAGGAGCAGAGATTAGTTCTATTGTTGAGGAGTTTCTGAGAGAGAAGAAGCCGATGGTTCATGGATTAGCACATCCAATGATATTTGGGAAGGGTATGGAAGCGGCATGTCAAGAAGTCACAGGGTTCGATTATTTCCAAGTGTTTGGAGCTATACCTGTTTCAGCAGCCAACCTTTGTAGATCACTAAATGAGAAACGGCACGTGCTTCTTTACCCGGGCGGGGTGAGGGAGGCCCTGCATCGTAAGGGAGAGGCGTACAAGCTGTTCTGGCCGGAAGACCCTGAGTTCGTGCGGATGGCTGCCAAGTATGGGGCTAAAATTGTGCCGTTTGGGGTGGTGGGAGAGGATGATGTGAATGAGTTGTTGCTTGACTACGATGATCCGATAAAGATACCTATTCTTAAAAACAAGATCAAGAGTGACAATGAGAATATGCCTAGAGTGAGAGCAGGGAAGGATGTGAAGGGGAAGGTAGGGCAGCAGATTTTCTATGTACCAGGTTTCTACCCTAAGGTGCCCGGGCGGTTCTATTTTCTGTTTGGGAAGCCGATGGAGACGGAGGGACGGGGAGAGCTGATGATGGACAAGGCAAGAGTGAAGGAGGTTTATCTGCAGTTGAAGGGGGAGGTTGAGTGATGTATGGCTTATTTGATAAAGAAGAGAGTTGAAGATCCATACTGGCATTTTTTGGACAGGTTGTACCATGCTGTTTCGTCTCCAATTCATGAGACTCCCACTTTTGATCCATGAAGGTATGCTGCCTGTTGAGATCAATGTAATAATAACTGTGTGATGAGGTATCAAAATGTGTAATAAGGGTTTCTGTTGTTGGAAGGTTTGGTAGGATTTATCAGCTTGATGTGGTTGTAATAAGTGCGTTCTTGTTTCTGTAACAAATAGTGAAATGCTAACAACATATGGTATTCAAACTCAGCCTGAAAAAACTGTTTAAATATACAGAATAATATGTCACCAGCATTACAGTTAATAAGCACGCACGCATCCATTCCCAGACCTCAACAATGGCAGAATAGGTACTGAAGATAGGAATGGTGAGTGAAGGCAAGACTAACTAGGTGGTGCCAGAACAGCTTGCTCGTGCCATGCTCCATTTAAGTTGGACTGCCACAGCCTCACAACGCCATCACTTCCCGTTGTAGCAAGTGTCATTCCACTCATATCCCATTCCATCTCCCACACCTATTACCGAAATATGTTAATATTACCATCTACAAATATAACAAAAACTGGTTTTCTAGGAAACTACATAACTATTTTACAAATGAGACTAAATATAGACATTTATCATAATCGACAGAAACATTGTGGAGGTTTGGTTTTATATTAGTCCAAGTTTCAAATTTTTAGTTTTTCCAGTATAATTTACTAAGCTCTGAGCAGCCAAGTCAAATGTGTTTGGAAATTGAGATGTATATTTCCCAACTTGTTTACCTTTGAATGAAACCCTTTGTTGTTTAAATTTTAGTTATGTTGATCAATACTGCCAAGTATTACTAAGCACGTACCAAATGTACTAGGGGCATTGGGGATAGGGGTGTTAAATACCTCATTCTCATGGCCAGAGAGCAATGCAACCCTATGCACTGAAAGTCTCCCATCATGATCAGGGTTTGACCCAAGTTGCCAGATCGATATTCCTTTCTGAGTCGCAACAGCTATCAGTTCATAAGGCCTGAACAATTACAAAGCAATCATCTATCAACATTTGAACATGAACTCATTTCCATGAGATTTATCTTTCAAAGGTATGCCAATACAAGGAGAAATCATTATCAAAGGGGTAACAGAAGCTTTCTTCTCTACTTTCCATCTAGAAAAGTTGAATTAGTAATAGAAATTATTAACATGAGCCAGTATATGCTTCATATCTTGGTACCTTCCGATATTTGGGGCCCAGGCAACTGAAGAAACCTGATCACCCTTGTCCTCGGGTAAAGAAAGCTCTGCAACTGGAAGCCATCTTTGATGATCCAGATCAAACTCCCAGACCTGTCAGGTATACAATACAACTAAATTTGAAATGTGGCTCCATAGATATATAGATAAGAGAACCAGATCAATTCACTAAATAGGAAAACTGACTAAAATACTCCCAGATTAAGAGAGATCACAAATAAGTGAGGCAATAGGTGAATTCAGCAGAAAAAGAAGCATGTACCTTTGCAGAATTTAATGATGGAGTGGTTGAATTAAAGCCTAAAACAAAACTTGATTGTCGGACTTCAATTCGTTCTGGATTCCATGAAATGGACGCAGATAAACAGGAGACATTCCCAAACTTGGAGACCAAATCAATCACATTTTGAAACTCAGCCTGTAAGTTGATAAACCTGAATTACTGGTCCAATGAAAAGTAATACTGGATGCTTGTAATAGAGCCTAGATAGAAAAAGTGGAACCTGAAGCTGCCACTTCTCCAGTTCAAGCGTATCTAGGAGCTCATGTATTTTAACTTGTCCGTCAGAATATGCAGCAACCTGTTGAGGAAAAAGTCAGCAATAATTGGTGTTCTAAACAGACCACATGCATTTTATCATTCTCAAAATAGTCAAGATAGCTAGTTTCTCATAGATATTATATATATACAATAATACAAGTAATATAATTGAGACTTCCATTTTCGATGAAGAGACTGCTGTAGAATGAATTATGCATCGACGAGTCATGAAAATATTATACCGCCACGCATGCAATAACTCTATCAGAAAAAAGTATTGCAATTACAATGGTTCATTTTTGCATATCTCTGAATATATCTTTAGTCTTGTCAAATTAGTTTCTGAACTCCCTCAAACATGAAAGTAACTCGTATATGCACTTCATCCTCGACTTACAGAGCTCTCTCAGGCAGTGCAACTGTCCAAGAAACCAAAGTGCAAGGTTGCTTTAGGAAGATTGTATCGGCCAACATCTAAGCTTACAGATGTCCCCCTTCTTTTCTTCCAACATAATTTTATTTAAGTGCATACTTCCTTCCTCTCATGCTACAGCCACATGATGCCAATTTCAAGCAATTATTAATTGACACTAACCAATTTCAGACTTGTTTGACCATATCCAAATTGAACATCTAGTACTTGACTTGTGTTCATATCAAAGCATTTGCACATCTTCCAGTGAGGCCCTTCAGCATCTATAGGATTAAAAATACAAACATATTATAGTTAGCCCCTCGTAGATAATAAGAGAAATAAAAGGAAGTTATTGGAGATGCAAAATTAGATAAGCACAATTAACAGGAAAAAATTGGGAAGATGCAGGGGGAAAAAAGAGCGAGCAACCCCCACAATTCAGAAAATCTACGCAGAAAAACTAACTGGGAATTCAGAAATTACCATCCACGACCTCCTCCCACAAGGACAAATTCCCATCTTCACTAATGCAAGCAACTGCATCACCGTATTCTGGCGGAGCCCAGACCACTTTCACAATGCTGCCATTATGTGCCTATTTTCGAAATAACACCATCATATGAGAAATCCCATTACTGAAAAAAATTACAAATAAATACAGCTCACAAGTAAAAGCTCAATACACACGAAAATCACATCTGCAATTCAACAGAAAGTGTTCAACACCTCAAGCCCCTGTAAAAGTAACATAACGAACCATCCCACTAATCTAAACTTCAAATCATTTCACCAAATGACCGCAAAACAAAATAAACAAATCAAAGGGAGAAAGAGAGCATATATACTGACCTTAAATCTGTGGGTACAAGTAAAGTTTGAAGATGCTGGATCAGTTGAATCATAAATTGCCAACGAACCATCAATGAGTCCGGCAACCAATCTCTCGCCGCTGTAATTCCAAGCTGTGCATCTTGTACCTTTGTCAAGTACCAGAATGGACTTATCCATCTCTGCTCTAGCTATTAATCGATCATACAATTTAGAAACCCGAGATGAACAGGGGATGAACACACTACTAGAGCGCGGTTCTGGTTCCTAAAACCCTAATTCAATTTGGGAATTTTGGAATATTTGTTTAATTAATTAATTGTATTTACCTCTGAATAAAATTTCGAAAAGGGAATGGGCTTGATTCGTTTGACGAGGCCCATCAGAAACAAATTCTTTAGCCGAAGTAGATTTTTCTAAGAAATAGTGTAAATTGGTGTATAGAAATGCGAAAATGTGTGTGTGTGGTGCGACTTGTGTGTGTTATATAAAGTGTGTATGTGTGTAGCTTAATTTTATAATTATTTAGAATTTTTAAAATAGTTACTTTAGTCATAAAAATTGGAGAATTTGGAATTGAAATTTTAAATTCCAATATTTTTATCATATCACACAACGGATTCAAATTGCATAGTCTAATTCCATATCCATAGTTCCAATTTCATAGTGCCAAACGAATACTCCATCTTCATATATTTTCTATTTTCTTATTCTTTTTAAATTTTTGTCTATTGAATGGTTAATGGCATGGCCACAAGTTGTACACGTCAACACAAACCCTGTAATAAGCTGGCTCATTTGTCTCCTTTGTGGATGTCCAAAACACACACACATATGACACATGTATATGCTTATATGTGTGTGTAAGTATGTAAATTAGCACCAACAACACTAAAAAAAAGAAGAAAATGATAAACATGTACACAAATTCTGTTGCAAAGTTTGGTGTATTAATCTCATTTCCTTAATTTCTTCAAAAAATTGTGTTTCTTCCATTACTGTAGAATAATGATTTTGTTGCAATGAATGAAGAAAAATGCGATGTTTTTGTGGGAGATTGATAGGATTTAAGATCCTATCACAGATTTTATGCAAGGTGTTTGATGAATTGCCCCAATGAAGGAGCTTGAACTTACGGACGAGAATTAGGTTTGGTTGTATGCAAGGTGTTTGAAGAATTGCCCCAGTGGAGGTGCTGGGAATTATGGACGAAAACTAGGGTTGAGACAATAGGCAAATTGTATTACTTATTTCTCAAGACTCGATCTATGGGAATTCTATAATATATAGAATTCCCCCTACTTGATTCGGACTTACGATTCGGGAAAGAATCAAGAAGAAAACCCGAAAAGATTTGACTCTATCTAACTAAGCAAAAAACGTTATTTAAGGAAACACAATAATATCTCTAGAAGCAAAAATAAAGCAAATAAAATCTTCTAATTATCTTGGCACGAAATCGTTGTACTTGCTGGGCCGAGGCGCGTTGCGCTTCGGGCGTTCCTCCCTTGGCGGAACTAGCTTCTTCGCGGTCTTGGTCTTGATATTGGGCTCGTTATTTTGGGCTCCGGCCTGCTCCGCGCTTGGCGACGGCCCTTCTTCCGTGCGTACTCCTTCCTCCAACGTTGAGTCCCTATCAACTCCCCCATCGACGAGAGCCACCTTGTCCTCAAGGTGAAGATCAGGAAAGTGTTCCCTAAGCAAAGCAGCTGATTCCCATGAACGTGTAACGCCGCCATCCGAAGACCAACCCACCGACCACTGCTCCTGTGGAATGCCATTCACCAACACTGTGCGGGACTCAGAGGCGCAAATTGGAGTGTCATAGGGATCGCTTCGTCGGAAAGAAGCCGGCAAGTGCATCGTCGCCGAAATTAACGGCACAAATTTCTTCAACAAAGAAACGTGAAAAACATTATGGATCCTGCTTTCTGCTGGTAAGCGCAGACGATACGCCACTTTGCCCACACGCTCGGTGATCTCGTAGGGACCAAAATAGCGCCGAGCCAGCTTGTTTGATAATGGTTTGCTGACAGAAAGCTGGCGGTACGGCTGGAGCTTCAGTAACACGCGGTCGCCCACGTTAAACTCGATGTCCCGACGATGGCGATTAGCATATTCCGCCATAGAACCCTGCGCACGGGCAATGCGCCTCTTCAAGGTCTGCAGCGTCTCCTGCCTCTCGGTCAGCAATTCTTCCACTGCTGTGTTGTGCGACGGCCGTGGGTAAGTGGCAAAAAGGTTGGGTGGCTCCCGCCCATACAACGCTTGGAAAGGGGACATTCCTATGCTCGCGTTCACGCTACAGTTAAGTGCTAACTCCGCCCAGGGAAGCAGCGCGAACCACCTTGCGGGGCGATCAAAGGTGAAAGCTCGCAAGTACTGCTCCAAAGCTCTATTGGTAACCTCCGATTGGCCGTCGGTTTGGGGGTGATAGGCCGTTGTAAACTGCAACTTGGTGCCACTAAGCTTCAACAGCTCATCCCAAAAGTCACTCATGAAAATGGAGTCGCGGTCGGATAATAACTTAGCAGGAAAACCATGTAATTTTACCACCGTGTCAACAAATAGCCGGGCCACGCGGGGGGCATCGAAGCCCGGTTTCAGCGCTCCGAAGTGGGCGTATTTCGACAATCGGTCAACGACCACCATGACAGCCGTATATCCCTGCGAAGGAGGAAGTCCAACAATGAAATCCATGGATGCCGCCTCCCACACCATACCGGGAATAGGCAATGGTTGAATAAGGCCGTTGGGCTTATCTCGCACATATTTTGTTGCTTGACAAGTGAAGCAGGCCGCCACATACTCACGCACGTCGCGACGGAGGCCCGGCCAATAGAAGACAGCGGACACACGAGCGAGGGTCCTGCGCTCTCCGGGGTGGCCGGCGGCAGGCGAGTCGTGACACTCACCGAGGATAGCTGTCCGGGTAAGAGAATCTCGGCTGAGGTACAACCGCCTTTTGAAATATAGTAATCCGTCCACGACCGAGATGTTAGGCGGGGCGGTGCCGGCAGTAAACGCCTGGTGCAAAGCTAGCAGATCCGGAAGCTGCTCATTCTCGCGCCGAATCGTCTCTAGAACCGCTGGAATTGGGCGAGCATACAGCGAAAATAACTGTGCCGCAGAATCTGTTTTGTCATCATCACGGCGGGACAAGGCGTCTGCCACTTTATTTGATGCTCCCGACTTGTACTCAATCGTAAATTTAAACCCCATGAGTTTGCGGACATAAAATTGTTGATCTGGTGTTTGCACTACTTGAGAGAGAAGGTCTTTTAAACTCCGCTGATCACTGCGAATTATGAACTCCCGACCCAACAGATATTGCCGCCATTTCTGTACTGCTTCAACAATAGCGTAAAGTTCTTTATGGTATGTAGACGCGATGCGACGACGCGGCCCCAACTTCTTACTAAAGTAGGCGACGGGGTGCCCTTGCTGCATAAGCACCGCCCCGATGCCGAAGTCGGAAGCATCCGTTTCAATCACAAAAGGCAAGGAAAAATCTGGAAGACGGAGGACTGGGGTGGAGCTCATTGCCTCCTTGAGGGCTGTGAAACTTGCCGCTGCTGCCTCACTCCAAATAAAGGAGTCTTTCTTGAGCAGTTCCGTCAGAGGGGCTGCAATAACAGAATAATTTTGCACAAATCGTCGATAGTACCCTGTGAGCCCGAGAAAACCACGCAGACGTCTGATATTGGTTGGCGTCGGCCAAACCATCATGGCCTCAATTTTTGCTGGGTCGACCCGCAACTCTCCAGCAGATAGAATATGGCCCAGATAATCAATCGTCGACACACCAAATGCACATTTTGACTTCTTGATAAAGAATGAGTTTTCCCTGAGGATCGATAGAACCTCACGGAGGTGATTCCTGTGCTCCTCTGCAGAGTTGCTGTAGACCAATATATCATCAAAAAATACGATAACGAACTGACGAAGAAACGGTTTAAAGATACCGTTCATCGCCGCCTGGAAAGTGGACGGCGCATTTGTCAAGCCGAACGGCATTACTAAGAACTCAAAGTGGCCATCGTGAGTGCGAAAGGCCGTCTTGTGGATATCGTTGACATGCATCCTTATTTGGTGATACCCCGAACGAAGGTCCAGTTTCGAGAAAATCACTGCTGCATGAAGCTCATCAAACAGCTCGTCTGCGGTAGGTATAGGGAAGTGATCTGGAGTAGTTGCCGCGTTGAGGGCGCGGTAGTCCACACAGAACCGAAATGTGCCATCTTTCTTACGGACCAAGAGGACTGGCGAACTAAAAGGGCTTGTACTATTTTGTATAACCCCCTGAGAGAGCATCTCCTTCACTTGGCGCTCAATTTCTGCTTTCTGAAAATGCGGGTAGCGGTATGGTCGTACGTTGATGGGTTTGGTTGACTGAGGCATGTGTATTCGGTGATCCCAGCAGCGGGCAGGTGGTAAACCAGCTGGTACCTCAAACACATCAGCAAATTGAACCAGAACTGACGTCAGAGCGGGATCGATGGTTGTCTGGGGTGTGAGGTCCCCTGTCTGATCTAGACCCAGCGGAACGATCTCAAATAAATCTGACTCGCTATCGTGGCTGATAAGCGAAAATAGGTTGTTGTAGGAGACTTGCCTGGGCGGTTTGTCCTCGCCTGTCAGAGTAACCCGTGACTGATTCCATAAGAAGTCCATGGTTAGAGTGCGGAAATCCAAAGCCACCTTGCCCAATTCCTGTAACCATTGGACGCCCAAAATGACGTCGGGGCCCTCGACCTGCAGTAGAAACAGATCTATGTCGAAGCAATTACCCTGCAGAGAAATAGGGGTGTTGAGGCTCACATAATCGCATCGCATCGAAGCACCGTTGCCGACAAAAACCCGAAATGGAGAAATAGTATGCAATGAAAGACTTAGCTGTTCGGCGACGGCGGGTTTGATGAAATTATGTGTGCTGCCGCCATCGATCAGCACGGACACCGGAGCCTCATATATCATGCCAGTAATTCGGATTGAACGGGGTCGGAGCTTGGGTCCAATAACCAGAATGCGGGAAACATCGCCCGAAATTACCATATTTTCAGCCTTCTCGCCGTCCAGAGGGTCCTCCATGTCATGCTCTGGGTCGCCCTCCTCATCCTCGCCCATAAGGGCATAAAACTTCTTGCTACAAACGTGCGAACGCGAGTACGGTTCCGGGCAATACCAACACAGACCCCGTTTGGTGCGGTCCGCTCGCTCCGCCGCCGAAACGCGGACCACAGGATAATCAGATGGAGCTTGTGCTTCACGTTGTTGCTTCTGGTATGGATTTGGCAAGCGAACAAGATCAGGTTGCTTCGGGGAGGGGCTCTGAGGTTTCTGGTACTGTTTGCCATCGCGATGTTGCCAAGCCGAACGCGATCCAGATGACTGGCTGGTGTGAGAGGCCGTGTGACACGCAGCAAGTTGCTGCGCAAGAGAGATAGCGTCGCTGAGGGATGCGGGACGGCGAATCAGTAATTCATGCTTGAGGGATGCGGACAACCCGGCGACAAATAACGATGTTAGAGTGTCATCGCCCACGTGGGTCACCTTTCGTAACAGTGGTTCGAACTCGGCTAGATATGACTCCAACGATCCCTTCTGGCGTAGGGTTGCCAAACGACCCACATAATCTTCATACAAATCGGGGTCGAAGCGCCGTTTGATGTCGAGCAAGAAGTCATCCCAACCTCGGTCCTTATTGTTAGATTCCCACCACTCAAACCATTCCTCCGCCGCCTCATCAAGAAGAAACTCCGTCAGATACAAACGGTCGGATAACGACGTGAAAGTATGATTATAAAATTTCTGAATTTTCTTGATCCACAAAACCACGCCATCACCATTGAATCGGGGTGGATCCATCTTCAACTTCGGCCAAGAATCCTGATTAAACCCCACCGGCCTGATCGTGTGCGAGGGCGGTAATTTCCAGCCCCGGGGCGGCGTTGCCGACGACATCTGCGTCGCGGCATCAGGGGGCTTTTTCCCCAGATTCTCGACGGCCGTTATCAGACGCGTCATGTGATCATCCATGCTCTTATTCCACTGTGTTTGTTGTCGTTCGAAGGCTTCCTGAGCGAAGCGGTTCGATTGGATCTTCTTTTCATCTCCGGCGATGCGGACTTTGATATCGAACATGGTCTGGCCCAATTCTTCAAGGGTGTAGGCAAGAGAAGGGTCTCCACCGGTGTTGACGTCGTCGGATGCCATGATAGGCTGAACGATGGTGGTGATGGTGAAAAACGGGGGAAGAGAAGCGCAATGAAGCACCAGTTGATAGGATTTAAGATCCTATCACAGATTTTATGCAAGGTGTTTGATGAATTGCCCCAATGAAGGAGCTTGAACTTACGGACGAGAATTAGGTTTGGTTGTATGCAAGGTGTTTGAAGAATTGCCCCAGTGGAGGTGCTGGGAATTATGGACGAAAACTAGGGTTGAGACAATAGGCAAATTGTATTACTTATTTCTCAAGACTCGATCTATGGGAATTCTATAATATATAGAATTCCCCCTACTTGATTCGGACTTACGATTCGGGAAAGAATCAAGAAGAAAACCCGAAAAGATTTGACTCTATCTAACTAAGCAAAAAACGTTATTTAAGGAAACACAATAATATCTCTAGAAGCAAAAATAAAGCAAATAAAATCTTCTAATTATCTTGGCACGAAATCGTTGTACTTGCTGGGCCGAGGCGCGTTGCGCTTCGGGCGTTCCTCCCTTGGCGGAACTAGCTTCTTCGCGGTCTTGGTCTTGATATTGGGCTCGTTATTTTGGGCTCCGGCCTGCTCCGCGCTTGGCGACGGCCCTTCTTCCGTGCGTACTCCTTCCTCCAACGTTGAGTCCCTATCAGAGATTGGGTGGCTTATGATGGAGTTCCTCTTTACAACAAGAGCTGTGGTTTCATGAATGGCAGCAACCAGAACTGTATGGAAAACGGGCGACCCGATTCGGATTATCTTCACTGGAGGTGGAAGCCACGCGCCTGCCACTTGACCCGGTTCGACCCGCTCCACTTTCTTGAGATTATGAGGAACAAAAGGTGGGCCTTTGTTGGAGATTCCATATCAAGGAACCATATCCATAATCCAATCCCTCCTTTGCATGCTCTCAACGGTACATCTTCATCCTCATTTTTGTTGTTTTTTCTTTTAATAGTATCATCACACATAGCGGTTGAGACTCGTACAGCAAATTAATTTTATTCAGTAAAAACAATACTAAAACATTACAATTTACAAACACTAATTAGAATATTCTCTTCCTCTCGTAGACACCAAATGTTGATCAACAATAAAATATTTTATTCATCGTGAACAACAAATACTACAACCATCATAAATATCTAATCCAATAAAAATATTGTATGTATCAATTTCCTTAGCTTGGTCACCAAAAAAATCCTAGCATTATTAAACAAACACAACAAACGTATATATAGAAGTTTCACGACTCTCAAATCATCAATTAATTACTCATTGTTGCTAACTTTATCCTTCTATAATCTCGTTACTAATACTCCCTTCCTCCCAAATTATGAGTTACATTTTGTCATTTCGGTCCGTCCCACTATTAGAGTCACATTCCACGCCTTTTTCCCTCATCTTGGGTTTTTCCACGTTAAATCTTGGTGTCGGTTTATTTCAGGTCGAACATGCTACTCTATTCTACCACGACGAGAGCTACCAATCTCAGACATGGCTCTTCCCTTCCTACAACCTTACAACCTCGGTTATTTGGTCTCCATTTCTTGCAAAAGCCATCATACCTCAAAATATATACGACGCTTCTCCATCTGAAGTGGATGTGCATTTAGACACACTCGATCCTAGCTGGACCGATCAGTTCAAGACGTGGGATTACACAAATTTTTCGGCTGGGAAATGGTATAGTAGAAGCTCAATCTACTATCAAAACGACACCGTGTTGTGGTGCCATGACTGTCCCAAGAGGAACCTGACTGACATCGGGTTTGACTCTGCCTATCGCAGAGTCATTATGGGCGTGCTCGACTACATTGTCGAGTCCAACCACACGGGCACGGTGTTTTACCGGACTACTAGCCCGAGCCACTTTGAGGGGGCAGAGTGGTTCGATGGTGGAGTGTGTGAGAGGAAAGGGCCGGTCAAGGAGGGCGAGTTCGGGCTAAGCTGGTTGGACAAGATTCTTCGAGATATAGAGATTGAGGAGTTTGGAAGAGCGTATGTCGAGGCTCGAGAAAAGGGGGTGAAGCTTAGGGTTTTTGATGTGAATCCGATGTCGTTGTTGTGGCCGGATGGGCACCCGGGGCGTTTAGGGTTTCTCGATCGTCGGCCGGTGTGGGTAAGGATGCAAAGGTTGTTAGTGATTGCTTGCATTGGTGCTTGCCCTGGCCCTATTGATTCTTGGAATGATGTTTTGATGGAGATGGTTGTGAATGGTTGAGATTGTAGCATGTTTTTTGACCAAAAGTTTTGAATTTAAGATCATCTACTTATTTAATTTTGCGACACTGTATAAATTGATGTACTCCAAAGACTATAGTACTAAAGTTACTTTTCTTGACAACATGCTGTTAAGGGATGACTCCCTTAATATGTTCGATCCGTTCAATGATCAAGAAACGTATCCGAAATCGTCGAGCGCCCAAGAGGTTTGGGTCGGCGATGACTCCTGATAAAGAGAGGCTGAGCGCGAGATTGAATCTCGTCGGCAGCGGTGGTAGAGTTTCTTGATGCACAAGTCAATTGAGCCAAAATATTAATTTTCATAGATAGATTAATGAAGATCGAAGGCTCTATTTATACTAAACCCTAGGGTTGGTTCGACCTAATCCTAATACGTTCGGGAAAGAACCAACTAAGAAAACCCGAACGGGGCTTATAACTTGCCCGACTCGATAAGCAATAAAATAACAATAATTCCAAAGTCAACATAATAAAATAAAAAGAAAAGGAAACAAAAACATATGATCATTGTCGCCCATCGCGACTCAGCTCGTGAACTTCCTTGGTGGCTTGATGCGGTCCCTTGGCCTTAACGTTCGCGTGGATTGCGTTACGTGCTGCTGTTGTTGCTGCGGAGAGGCTGCATCCCTGTGCTCTGCCTCCTCTGCCTCGCTGCTAGCCGGGCTCGTATCAACTCCCCCCGGCTTAACAGACTCCTTGACCTCAAGGTGGAGAGTTGGAAAACGCTTGCGAACGACCTCCAAAGGCTCCCACGACGGGGAGTCTGAACCATCCGACCAACGCACCAACACATGCTCAACTGCTTTACCCTCATGCCACATGATCTGGGAATCAACGAATTCTACCGGGTACACCACCGGGCGGCCTCCCACAAACTCGTTTGGCAGCGGCACGTGCAGCCCCGAACCTTCACCCGCCACAAATTCACGCAGGAGGTTGACGTGAAAGACGTTGTGTATTCGACTACCCTCGGGGAGACGCAGTCGGTACGCCACTGGCCCCACCTGCTCCAAGACTTCAAATGGGCCATAGTAGTGCCTTGACAGCTTGGCCGACAGCGGCCTTGCTACTGAATGTTGGCGGTATGGCTGCAACTTCAACCAAACCAGGTCCCCTACTTCAAATTCGACATGGCGACGATGCTTGTTGGCGGAGTCTCGCATTCTCTGCTGGGCGCGTTCCAAGTTACTGCGCAGCTCACGGAGGAGCGCTTCTCGCTGTCGGATCAAATCTGCCACCTTCGGGGGGGTGGCGACAGACGGTTGGGATGCCACTAATAAGGGCGGTTCACGGCCATACAGGGCCTTGAAGGGTGACGTCCCTAGAGCTGCGTTGTGGAAGCAATTCAGAGAGAGCTCGGCCCACGGCAATAAATTACACCATTTCGAAGGACGATCAGCTGCGAAGGCTCGCAGATACTGCTCCAAACCGCGATTCCGAACCTCCGTCTGGCCGTCCGACTGCGGGTGATATGCAGTGGAGAAATGGAGTTTGATACCGCTCAGACGTAGCATTTCTGCCCAAGTGGCATTCAAGAAAACCGAGTCTCTATCGGAGACCAATGTCTTCGGGAATCCATGGTGACGGACGACGGTGGTAATAAATAGATGCGCCACTCGGAGTGTGTCAAACTTTGTAGGCAACGAAGCAAAATGCGCGTACTTAGAAAGTCGGTCTACCACTACCATGATTGCAGTATACCCCCTAGAGGGGGGAAGACCCGTAATGAAGTCCATTGAAACGTCTTCCCATACCTGCGAGGGGATCGGCAGGGGTTGCAACAACCCTGCGGGCTTTTGGGTGGAGTACTTGGTCGATTGACACACCACACAGGATTCCACAAATTTCTTCACATCCCCGCGCATCCGTGGCCAATAAAAACCCGCAGAGAGCAGGCGGAAGGTTCTCTCGTGCCCGGGGTGGCCTGCAATTGGCGTACAATGGTGTTCCCGCAATAGAGGCATTTTTAGCTTAGAATCGGGGCTGAGGAGGATCCGACGCTTGAAATAAACCAGTCCGTCAACGAAAGAGAGATGGGGAGGGGCTGTCCCCGCTGCAATCCGGGCGACCAATTCACGCAGGTCAGGCAACTGGGCTGTCTCTCCCCGCAGCAGGTCCAGTATCTTAGGAACCGGAGAGACTACAGCCAAGAACGCCGCGGTGTCCGGTGGTTCTTGATCCTCACCCGCTCCTGGAGCTGCTGTCAAGAATTCTGGAGTATCACTTTCCGGAGGGTTTGTGCTATCATCCCGGCGCGACAGAGCATCCGCCGCCTTGTTAGTACTTCCTTTCTTGTACTCAATGCTAAACCGATAACCCATTAATTTCCGCACATATAGGTGCTGATCCGGCGTCTGGACAATCTGCTGTAGGAGATCCTTCAAACTCTTCTGATCACTCCTAATGATGAACTCCCTCCCGAGAAGGTACTGCCGCCATTTCTGAACTGCCTCTACTATAGCGTACAACTCCTTGTGATATGTCGAGGCCACACGACGACGTGGCCCCAATTTCTTACTGTAGTAGGCAATCGGGTGTTTATCCTGGATCAGTACAGCCCCAATGCCAACGTCAGAGGCATCCGTCTCAACGCAAAATTGCTTGTCAAAATTCGGCAAGCTGAGGACAGGGGCAGATGTCATTGCCTGTTTGAGTTTCAAGAACGCCGCCTCCGCGTCCAACGACCACGCAAAGGCCTCCTTTTTAAGTAGATCAGTGAGGGGGGCTGCTATCATGGCGTAGTTTGCCACGAATCTCCGATAATACCCCGTCAAACCCAAAAAGCCCCGCAACTGTTTGACCGATTTAGGAGTGGGCCATGAAGTCATTGCCACGATCTTTGCCGGGTCGTCTTTAAGTACTCCGTCTGACACCAAGTGACCCAGATACTCTACCGTCGTCCCACAGAATGAGCATTTTGAAAGCTTGACGAAGAATTGGTGAGTCTGTAACAATGCCAAAACCTCAGCCAGATGCGAGCAATGCTCCTCCAAAGTCGGACTGTAAACCAGGATGTCGTCAAAGAACACGATAACACACTTCCGTAACAAAGGTCGAAAATTTCATTCATGGCGGCTTGGAAGGTAGACGGCGCATTTGTGAGACCAAACGGCATAACCAAGAATTCAAAATGCCCATCGTGCGTTCTAAAAGCCGTTTTAAAGATATCCGCGTCATGCATGCGTATCTGGTGATAGCCCGCTCGCAGGTCCAATTTAGTGAAAAACTCCGCCCGTCCTAGCTCGTCGAACAATTCATCCGCCGTTGGAATAGGAAAGTGATCCGGAATCGTGGCCAAGTTCAAAGCCCTGTAATCGATGCAAAATCTGAATGTCCCGTCCTTCTTCCGGATGAGGAGGACTGGTGAGGAGAATGGGCAGTGACTACGTTGGATAATTCCCTGCTCCAGCATGTCCCTTACTTGCTTCTCGATCTCATTTTTCTGGAAATAGGGGTAGCGGTAAGGGGGCACATTGACTGGCTTCGCGTTAGGTAACAAATGGATGCGGTGATCAAACTCACGCCGCGGCGGAATGCCCGTCGGCACGGAGAAAACCGGTCGGAACTCATCCAGAACGCGGCGAACTTCTGAAGGGATATCCGGTGGGAACGGCTCGTCGGTTTCATTGTCGGCCCCCTCACCCGCCGAATCAATCTGAATGATCTCATAAAACTCATGGGTTGATGAGTGAGCTGTCAGCACTGCTAAGGACTGCACGGATATGAGGCGTGGGGACGGTTGAACGCCGCGCAGCGACAGGCGGACCCCGTCTCGACTGAACTCCAGTGTTTTTCCTACAAAGTCGGCCGAAATCTTTCCCAATGATTCCAACCATTCCATACCCAACACAATATCCGGGCCATGTATCTCCATAATGTGCAGATCAATGAGGAAATCAATCCCCTGAATCGAAAGCTTGGTTCTGCGTGCTATGTGCGAGCAAACTAATGACGCGCCGTTCCCCACATAAACGCGAAACGGGCGAATAGGCGATAGTGCTAACTGTAGCTGGTTTGCCACACGTGGATGTAAGAAATCGTGGGTGCTACCTGTATCAATCAAAATGCTCACTGCCGTCTGGGCAATCAAACCCATGACCTTGAACGGGCGGCCTTTAGTGCCTCCTGACATAGCGTGGAGATGTGACAAATCCGCAGTGATAATGGTCTCCCCTCCTCGCTACAATCTGACCCGGCGGTCCCTATGTCCTCTTCCTCCTCGCCCACGTATGACAACATTTTCTGCTTGCACACGTGTCCCGGTACCCATTTCTCGGGGCAGTGGTAACATAGACCCTTCCGGGAACGATCTGCCTTTTCCGCGTTCGAAACCCTGATCGGTCTGAAGGGCGTTCTCGCGGACTCCTTCCCAGTCACCTCCGGTTGGGCTGCCGCTGGAACCGAAGTGGTAGTAGGGAGCCGTGAGTCTCGGCTGGGCCACTTGCCGCGACTAGACGGGTGATGGCGTTCCTCGTGCGACGCCCCTAGGCGCAAGGCTAGAGCCATAGCCTCGGCCAACGAGTCTGGCTGTTGTAACTCCACCTTTTCCTGGATCGGTTCCTTAAGGCCGGTTATAAATATTGGAATCAATGCCTCATCGGATAGGCCTTTCACCCGGTTAAGGTAGCGCTCGAATGCATCATGATATTCAGTTACGGATCCTGTCTGAACCAGCTTCGATAACGGCCCGATGCTATTACGAAAACTCTGCGGATCAAACTTATGGCGCACATCTTCCAAGAATTCCAACCACGTCACCCTAGGATTGTTCTCCCGATAATTAAAAATCCACTCCGCAGCCGGCGGTTGAAAAAGCATTACCGCATAATGAAGCCGTTCAGAGTCCGGCATACGTAGGTGGTCGAAGTAATATTCAACCCGAGCAATCCAATTTGTTGCATCCGACCCGTCAAAACGGGGCGCCTTCATGGTCAGGTCCTTCGGCCTATCAGTTCGAGTTGCTGTGTAATCTTGCCGTGCAACGGGAGGGTCCCAAGCTGTGGTCTGCCGGTACTCCCGAAATCCCCTAGCGATTTCGCATGGAAAACGATCAGGCGGTCTGTCCCAATTTGAGCGCTGGCGAGTCTCCGGCCGCACACGATAGGGTGCCGTCTCTTGATCGCACTGCTGGGCGCGGTTCCCACGAATGAGGGACTCGCGAGTCGCACCCCGCCGGCGACGGATATCCCCACCACGGTCGCGCCGTCCGTGGGTGAAAGTCCAGGGGAGATCCTCGTCGGCTGCTTCTGCATCGTCAGAAAACAGAGGATCCGGGTCAGAGCTTTGCTTCGTCTCCAACTTCCCCAATCGTAATTCAACGGCATCGAAACGAGCCAAAATTTTCTCAAACCCTAGCGACATGGGGTCGCTTGTTCCAGCATTATCGCTAGGTCGGTGGGTGGCCTCCCCTGTCTCGCGCTGGGGTCCCCGTGGCATGCCGTCACCAGAGCGGTTGGCCCCGGAAAAACGGCGCGAAGTATCCCCGATCAGAATCTGCGCGTTGCCGCCGGTGAGGAGGCCGGCTGGCGGAGGATGGTCATCGACGCTGTCCATGTAGAGTACGCAATGAAAGACACCAGTTGTTAAGGGATGACTCCCTTAATATGTTCGATCCGTTCAATGATCAAGAAACGTATCCGAAATCGTCGAGCGCCCAAGAGGTTTGGGTCGGCGATGACTCCTGATAAAGAGAGGCTGAGCGCGAGATTGAATCTCGTCGGCAGCGGTGGTAGAGTTTCTTGATGCACAAGTCAATTGAGCCAAAATATTAATTTTCATAGATAGATTAATGAAGATCGAAGGCTCTATTTATACTAAACCCTAGGGTTGGTTCGACCTAATCCTAATACGTTCGGGAAAGAACCAACTAAGAAAACCCGAACGGGGCTTATAACTTGCCCGACTCGATAAGCAATAAAATAACAATAATTCCAAAGTCAACATAATAAAATAAAAAGAAAAGGAAACAAAAACATATGATCATTGTCGCCCATCGCGACTCAGCTCGTGAACTTCCTTGGTGGCTTGATGCGGTCCCTTGGCCTTAACGTTCGCGTGGATTGCGTTACGTGCTGCTGTTGTTGCTGCGGAGAGGCTGCATCCCTGTGCTCTGCCTCCTCTGCCTCGCCGCTAGCCGGGCTCGTATCACATGCCTATATCACATCAAATTTGTACACGAAACATGGATTTTTCTACTAGTTCATTATAGTTATCTTAATTAATTGCAAATCATTCAACACGTTGTTTAGTGCGCATGAAAAAACTGCATGACTCAATTTATAAACGTATCTCTCTCTGAACAAACTACGATTTTCTGTATAATAAAATAGATTATAATTAATCTGATTTTCTCAATATTAATTGCCTCCCTATTGTAGATTTTATCCTCCACTTTGACATCTGGGTTTCTGTCCCAACCAATTCAATACTATTAAATAACAAATAATAAATAATTTGACTTTACAATGATTTCCATACTTATTTTTAATGGTATGTGTATGCATCTCCCTAGCTATCTTCGGTTCGGTCAAACCAAGATAAGTTTTATTTAATAGTTCCATTAATTGCGTAAATAGCCTTTCATAATTATTTAAATACAGTACGATTTCTTGTCATTTATATTCCAATACTCAATGTCATTTCCACTTTTTTATTATTGTTTCTTTGCTTCGAAGAAAGAAAAAAAAAGAAGGAAAACAACAATAGAAAGAAAAGATCAACTAAGAAAGAGGTTATTTCTTGTAATGTTTTCTGAAAAGATATAATCATATGAAACCATCGTCCATCCGTCGTCACTCATCAACCACAAATATTGCGATTTTTATCGCTTATTGTTTAAATTTAATGATTTAAATTTAATTATCAAAATCAGAAATTTAACGTGTGGTAAATTATGAAAATACTTAAAAAGTTCAACTCTATAAACAACTTCGTTAATACACCTATTATGTCACCTCTTTAATATATTAACACTTGTACATGTCACGCCAATTACTTCAAATCTTTAGCAAGCCCAAAACTTTTCATCATATAATAATTGGAAAAAATGTCAAAATTATTATAATCAGCAATTTTTAAAATTTGGGTTAAACAAAAAAAAAATCTTGCAATTTGCCATATTTATTTCCTTGTAAAAAGTCGTTCATTTCCGCATCCCGCGTTTAAACATACACATAACCTCATACATATATATAGATTAAAGCTATAGAGAAGAAAGAGTGAAGAAAAATCCACCATCACAAATCCCCCAATTCTAATCAGATCTCTCTGCTCAAAATCGAGAAAATGGAGAAGAAGAAATCCAGTGAATCGAGCAATCGCATGATATGGGATTGCGGAAGCTCGCTCTACGACTCGTTCGAGTTGAACTCGCTCCAAAAGGAGCTCGATTCCGCCCTAGTCGCCAGAACTCTCTCGATGCCCCATTTATCCGATCGCCGCCCTCCGCCGCCGCCGGAGAACAGGAAGCAGTCGTCGAAGATTTCTCGCTCTTTTCGTAAGCTGATTCGAGCGGTTTTCAGGCCAAAAGGCGCCAAAAAATCGAGTTGCGATGAGAAATCGGGGAACAGATTTTACGTGGTTTATGATCGAGCTCCTAAAATGGCGCAAATTCCGGAATATGAGGAACTGTCGCCTAGATTAAGAAGGTCAGCTTCTCTAGGAGTTATTTGTTCTTGATTCGCAGAAAATTCTACTCTCTCTCTCTAGATTTTCGATCCTCAATAGTTTTTTTTTGCTTTGAAAATTAGGATTTGAAAAAATACAAAAAGTTGATGATGTGTAGAGTTGTAGGAATATGCTTTGTCCATATAGTTCATCAGAATATTTCTTTGGTTGGTGTATTTTTAGCTAATAAAGTTGTTTCAATTCCAAAATTAAAATACACGTTCTAATAGTTATCTATTAGTGCTACTAATAATCTAATGTGGCATGCTTGATTGAGAATTATAAGTCTATAATTAAATGATCGACTTATTAACAAAACAAACTTAAGAAGATCATCAACACTTCAATAACTAAAGCATCTAAATATCTACTCAGAAAAAAGTGAAGTTCATTTCTATTATGAATGTTTATGATCCAATCCTCACTATTCTGTAATTATAAAAAGATGATTATATCGACTGAGAGGCCAGATTATATTTTTTTTTAAATCCTACTAGAGATTCCAACATAAAATAATGTTGAAGAAAAAAGATAACGATTATTAAAAAAATTTAAAAATGATTTCGTCGCCTGAGAGATTCGAACTCTCGCGGGGAAACCCCATGTACTTAGCAGGCACACGCCTTAACCACTCGGCCAAAGCGACGCTTGTTGTTAAACGCTTTTATTTTCGATTAAATAACTTGTGTCAAATTATAATTGGTTCGGTTACCATTCCGGATTTAGGATGGTTTGTTAATTGGTTAACCAACTTAAATGGATCGATTATAACCAAAGCAACAAATTAATCACCACTAGACATAAGTCATGAGTGCATAGTCAATAATTCTTTCGTCATATACTAAAGAATACTGTGCGCTTGTCGCTATTAAAGCGGCATACACATCGTTTTGGATGGTTGTTATTATATGACAACATCTTACAAACTCAATAACAACACAAATTCTACCATAAATGAGAAAGGTGGATCTCTAAGCTATAGTTATCAATTCAATCAACAACATCACTGCTAAAAAGCTTGAACTCGGCAGCATCTCCAACCAGCTTCCTCACAGAGGAGAATGCCCCCACAATCCCCACACATGTGAACACAACAATGATGGAGTTGTTGATCCAATACGCGGCCGATGATCTCGTCGGCTTGTGACTCCGGTTGTAGAGGAGCATCGGGAGCACAAAGTCCAAAGGGATGAACCCAATGGCTCCAACCACACCGTTTATGTCTCCAAAGAAAGGCAGCATCGCAGCAAAGAAGCCACACACGATCACGTATAAAGACCGAAGAACGATCCTCGGGATCAAGTTCCTTGTAGAGAACACGCCCTTGTTCACATCGGCCGACTTCTTGCAACTTGGGAATACACCTGAAACATTGCACACTTGATGTAAATAAGGCAATGTGGATACTTAGTAGTAGTTGGTTAGTACTAACCAAGCCGATGGCGAAGAGCTGAAGGAGCACGAATACAACGGTGGCCAGAGAAGGGCCCTCATCCGGCATGAGGCTTTTGAGGATGTTCGCGTTGGATTTGTTGCCAAACACCCAATATCCGGAGACAGCAGCAGAGTAGAAAGTCAGGAAAATCACAATGTAGCACATGATTAGGCCTTTTAGCATCTTCCCAGTTGCTGGTGGAGCCAGTGTCGCTTGCATTACTCGTTGAAGACTGACAATTATACATAAACATCATCATTTCCACATCATTACAAACAAGATAATCCCACCTGTATTTCAGGTAGTATGCCATTCCCATAGATGGCTGCGATTATGGATATGGAAGTGGCGCTGAAGATTCTAGAAGACTCGAAAGGCTCTAAAGAGTAGTCCCTCCGTGGCGCCTCTTTAGAGGCGGCTGCAAACAGAAAATAGGGCTAACATGATAGGATACTGAAAAAGCTGACAAGACTAGCTAGGTTGGTTACGGGCATTGATGCAAGCTCCGACTACAAGGAAAGTGTAGCCTATGCTGAGAAGCAGCGACACGAGGTTAATGTGCCTGAGCGAATGGAAGCTCGGGAACTGGGAGAGAAGGATCATAACTAGTGTCACCATTGCTATGAAGTGGTAGAGCTTCAATGATCCATTCGGAGAGAGGCTCGAATACATGATCTACAAAGAATCAATGCAACAATACTTTTTAAAAAAGTGGTGTAACATCTTCACCTTTGTCAAGATAGTTAGCATCATACCAGAAGGCATTCCCTGGCAAGAAGAATAGCTCCGATGCTGATGCCGGTGTTGATTGCTGTCTGAATGAACACCACAAAGTAGAACATCCATCCTGAACCTATAACAACTCAAATTTAGCTCAAATTATTCTCAATGGGATGTGAATCAACCAAAATTAGCTCAAATAATGTAAACTACAACTCCCTCATATACACAACAAAGCAGAGTTTCATCTCATTAAACTATGGATTGCATATGCTATCTTTGTCTATGTTAATCCTAACGATAAAAATTGAAGTACCAACATTATTCATTATACCAACCTAACAATATTATTCACAACAATAATTTCAATGTATAATAATTCTTGTTTTCTATTTCAACTATAATAATTACCATTTACAATAATTTAGATGGATTTGATTGCAACACTAAAAGATATCCTTATTCATAACTAAGACTAGAAATACTAAGCCACCAACATTTCCATAGATATTATTCTAAAAATCATAAGAATGAGTGAAAAAGGCGTGATTTAATTTACCTAAGACGTCGGCAGCGAGTTCGCGGAAGCGGATGTGGCGGCGGCCGGACTTCTCGCAGTGGTCGAGGACCAAAGACATGAGAAAGTAGGCGTAAAAGGTGACGAGTCCCATGGAGGTGAGGCAGAGGAGTCCGAGGGCCCACCCCAGCCCCCGGAAAGCATATGGCAGCGTGAGTATGGTGGGGCCGACGATGGCGGTGGTGAGGTGGAAGGCGGCGTGCCACCACTTCCCTCTCGATTGCAGCACGAAGGCGGCTCCAGCGTCAGCCTCCTCCGCCATGGGAAAGGGAGAGTTGTTGCTGCGGTGTGAAGGGATGAAGAATGATATAAGTGTGGGAAATTTGAACGTATATTTGCTTATATCATAACTATGTTTGTTTTGATTTGAATCATTTTGATGATGTTACCGGTAATATATTAGCCTTGATTGCACGACAACACCATTACTTTATTAATACAGCTTTTGGTCCTATTTATAACTTAGAAGTGTGTTTTATTAATTTGTTTTTTGATTAATTAACTTTTTTCATGCAATTTTTGAGATTCGGTTGGTTTGTTATCTATCTAATACGACATTTTTAGGCTAAAGACAAAAGTAAAAAAAAATCAATCTGATTGGGAAAACAGAAATTCAAAATCCCAAAGACATCAATTAATAGCCCCGATCCTTCGTTATGAGAAAATATTCAGTACTCCTTCCACGCCACCATGACATGACGAGTACTCCTTCCACGCCATCATGACACGATGAGGTGGTGTGTTCAACCAATTATTTATTGACAAGTAGAAATTTAAAATGGCACATATCCAACTAGACATGCAATTATTTAGAAAACATTCATTATACCACTTTTATGGAAAATGCATAATATAAATATGGATATTAGTATTACCAATATATTTTCAGCTTCTATATATATTTCATATTTATATTTGCACTTACAATAATAATAATATCCAATACGTACCACAATTAAAAATGTAATCCTACATCATTTTGTTAATATTATTTTATGTGTATGATTTTCTTTTTCTTACTTTTAAATACATAAATAAATATATGTACGTATATATTACACATAATATAATAATAATAACTTATATGTACCGTTGATAAAAAATAAAATGTTACTAACACTTGCAGGTATTTTTTTATGGGTATGATTATCTTTTTTCTTATTAGTTATGTATATAAATAAACATGATATATATATTATAAAGCATGACTGTAATTTAAATATATTTTCATAGTAATCTATCTGAGTGAATATATAACCGTTTATATGCACTAAAAAAAGATAGAAAAATTACATTATAGTCATACTTTTTTTTAATTTATGTTGTAAAATTTAAATCTATTTTCATATTAATCTATCTGAGTGAATATATAACCGTTTATATGCACTAAAAAAAGATAGAAAAATTACATTATAGTCATACGTTTTTTTAATTTATGTTGTAAAATTTGTAGTTATATACATACACATATTTATTTATGTAAATAAATAAGAGAAATAAAATCACACACATAAAATAATATTAACAAAATGATGTAGGATTACATTTTTAATTGCGGTAGCGTATTGGATATTATTATTATTATTATAAGTGCAAATATAAATATGAAATATATATAGAAGCTGAAAATATATTGGTAATATCCATATTTATATTATGCATTTTCCATAAAAGTGGTATAATGAACTTAATAATTTGCATGTCTAGTTGGATGTGTGCTCTTTTAAATTCCTATTTGTCAATGAATAATTGGTTGGACACACCACCTCATAGTGCCATGGTGGTGTGGAAGGACCACTTAATATTTTCTCAACTTTAAGATGTTCCCATTCATGATTTATGCCGGAATTTACCGAGCTCCTCCTCAAACTTGAGCATCTATAGGCCAACTCTGTCTAGGAGAGTAGTTGTATTTCAATTTTCTACTTCATCTCTTTCAAGTAACTACATAAAACAGAGCATTTGAAATATCACGGATGAACAAACTTCAAGAAAAAACAGATCATGCCTTAGACGAAACGTAAATAAGAAATTTAAACTGGAAACTACTGGATCTACGCTAGCTGACCAACTAGAGTGACAGATAAGCAGAAATGAACCATAATTATGCATTCAACACGAAGTAAAACTAGATCTAAGTGATTCTAACAACTAACAACTGCGCGAAGCAACGAAAATAGAACGATCTCCGATGCTTCAAAGAACAATATCCAAAGCACACAGCAAAATAACTAAAACAAGTGAAAATAGTTGTAATTCAATGTCTTAATCGCTGTCAGTATAGTTAGAATCTGACTCGCCATAGTTTTCATAATCGTGTATGTCGAAAATTTGTTCAACAACAATCACATTAGGAGGAAACTCCACCTCACTATACAAAGTCCCCATCAAATAGTTCATTACTCCTTGAAATACTGTGCGAATTCCGTTACGTCCTTCCATCACCTTGAGACATTTCATGTTGGGAAATGGTGGAGGAGGAGTTTGCTCAAAGGGACCACCATTGAATTCAAGAACTGATGAATCCGCGAATTATTGATGTTAATAAATGCTGGTAGAGAATGAAGATTATGACACAGAATTTTACGTGGTTCGATTTACTGAGGTAAATCTACGTCCACGGGGAGAAATGGGGGCAGGTTTGTATTGCTTGATCTGCGAATTACAGCTTACAACACAGACTTGCTATATGATTATCTCTCTAGAGAGATTCTAACCCTTTTCTACCAGATCTAAGTTCTATTTATACATTGAACTAAGATCGTGGCTTACATCATCACTCTAGGTCGTGGATGTCGTGTAGGTCATGGCCTAAGATCGTGGCCTGAGTTGACGCCACGTGGTAGTGGGTGTGTTGGAAGTTGTGGAAATCCTGCATGGGTCCACTAACTCCTTGTTCGGTCGAATACTGAGACCGAACTGCTTTGGTTGCCGATCTGAGAGTAGAGCTTGACGCCGACCTGAGAGCAGAGCTTGATTGGTTGGCTTTTACCGAGCTGTAGGCTGAGGCCGAACTCTTTGGTAATGCCGAACTCATCCGAACTCTTTGGTCATGCCGAACTCATACTCTTCCTTGGGCTTCGGGCTGATGGGCCGTCATTGCTGTTGGGCTTGTTTAGTCCGTACCCCATCACTACCCCCCCCGAAAGACGAAATGAATCACTTCGGCGAAGCGAGTCACTTCGGCATTCTGGATAAAGGTACGGGGGAGGCTGACGTCAGGGGACGTGCCATGCATGTGACTGCATTAAATGCGACAGTAAAATCCGGCCGTTGAATCCTGAAAAGGTGGGATTCGAAACGGTGCGACGATTTTGAAATCTTCGCCGAATCTGATAAATATGCTCTTTCTTCCTCATTTGAACACCTTTGCTGTTGCGTCTTCTATACTCTCTCTTTCTCGAGAAATTTTCTTCCGCTTTCAAGAGCTTCTTCAGACTTTCTTCACTTTCAAAAAGTAAGAAAAATGTCTTCTTCTTCTTCTTCGGTGTCGGGTAGCGGTAGGAAAGGGGATAAGGGGTCTTCTAGCCGGAAAGAATCCGGGGAGAAGACCGTAGAGTATTTTCACAGTATCTTGAGTAAGGATACTGTGATATCCCTTCACGAGAAATATTTTTTACCTGGGGGGAAGGCGGTGGTTCCCGACGATGATCATAGGGCTAACGACCCGCCGGAGGGTTATGCCACCGTTTACGAAGCCTGCTTAGAATGCGGGCTTCGTTTTCCTCTTCCCCCACCTTTTGTAGAGCTTCTTGATTTTTTTCAACTCCCTTTAGGTCAGGTGACTCCGAACTCTTGGAGGCACTTATCGGCTTTTGCTGCCGAACTGCGTAGGCTAGATAAGGATCTGTCTCTGAGGGCAATCCTTAATTTTTTCCAGTTTAAAAGGAAGGGATCTTGGTTTTACTTGATCCCCTTACAGCCTTTTAGGGCCTTCTGCAAAACCAAGTGGCCGAAATGGCAAAACCGTTTCTTTTTTTATAATAGGACTTCGGCTCCGGGCTTTCCTTGGAGAAGGCCGAAGTCCGTGATTCCCCATCCTCGGTTAGAACCGTTGGCCGAGCTCGAGGGCGAGCTCAATAAGATTCCTATGATTAGGAAACAGTATTCGGAAACTGAGCTCGTCAAGGGCGACCTCGTGTTCAATATCTCGTCTTCGGACGAAGAGGCCGAGGGTGAGGATTTCTCTTTATCTTTATGCTCTACTGCTTTAACGAAGAAAACTAACCTTGTTTTCTTGCTTTTTGGCAGTGTTCATGCTGAATAAGGCTATCCGAAAGTCCTCCGAGCTTGAGGAGCCGGAGAAAGAGAAGGCTACCAGCTCGGCGCCTGATGCCGAGAAGAATCCGAAGAGGCAAAAGACCTCTTCGGGTCCAAAGAAGCCGGAGTCGACTTCGGCAAGTAGGAAGGGGAGGACCCAGAAGCCCCCGAGAGCGCCAGAGAAAGACGTGGTCTTGGCGCCTCCTTCGGAGCATATCTGTGAGCCATTTTTATGGCCCACGGACTTCGCCGAGGTGAATTGTCTTCTTGATTCTTTGGCCTGGCTTCTGTCCTGTATTTTTGGTGCCCTCTGTTGACTTTTTTCCTTATCCATTTTCAGAGGAACGATATGCTCTCCAAGCTCGTCGCCGTCGAACTCTCCAAAGCGTCCAATGACTATGCCGAGATGCAGAGGAAGTTGGCGGCTGCTTGTCATCGGGCCGAACAGGCTGAGGCTAAATTTGAGAAGGCCAGAGCTGCTAGGATTTCGGCCCAGGATGAAGCTCAGTTTGCCAAAAACCAGCTCGTCATCCAGCGAGAGCAGGCGAAGCGGAGCGATGCTGCTGCCGTGGTTGCCCAAGGGGAGGCTCTCCGTGTTTACACGGAGAAACTCTTTTTGAGCAGCCAGTTCTCGGCCTTTGTCGGTAGCCTGGTAAGGCTAATTGCCGATAAGGGCGAGCAGGGGGCCGATGTCGTGCTGCCTCTGTACAGCCGAGAGATAGCAGCTCGGCTTCAGAATCTGCCGCTCCTTGAGGAGCTCGCTTCATCCTCGGTCCTGCTTTCTGCAGACCGAGTCCGGAGTTGTCGAGCTGATCGGGACGAGAACCTGGAGGCTATCTTTGCCTCCGTGGGACCCGTTTCACCCGCTTCGACTTACAACGGAGAGGGTGAGGCCGAGCCGCTGGAGCGGGAGGCCGAAGTCGAGCGAGCCGGGCATCCGGAGAAGGAAGCCGATCAGGAGACGCAGCAGATCGGCTACGGTGGCGCCGAGCAGGCTGAGGAAAGCAAGGAGGCAGAGGCTGAAGCTGAAGCAGATGAGAAGGAAGCTGAACCTCACCGAGAAGGTGGAGACGAAGCTAGCGAAGTATGATTTCGTCTCCCTTCTCTTAGTTTAGTTTCTTCCTTTATGTAAAATGGCCTTGAAGCCCTCCTTGTATAGAAAAATTTTTTTCTTATGAATGAAAAAATTCTTCTTTCTGCTCTTGTGTCTTCGTATAGCCTTTCGTACTCTCTTACTCCTGTTGTGGTTTACTACCTGCTCGGTAAGCTGAAATGCCGAACTGACGTAGCTGCTTTGTATTCTTAACTCTCCAGGAGCTGGAGGTACTTCACTGGAAGCGGCTGTACTCTTCGGCTTTAGACGAAGCTGAGAAAAGAGCTATAGCCGATCAGACGAAGAATGACGAGCTTCTGGCTCGTTTGGTGAAGCTGGATGCCGATAATAAGGACTTAGAGTCCGATAAGAATGATCTGGAGGCCGAGCTGAATACGACCATTGCTGAGAGGACTGCGTACGAGGATTACATCCGTGTGCGCGGGGGAATGACCATATCAGATGTTCAGAGTCGAGTTGACGAACTGTGGGAGGAATATAATGTACTCCGGAGGAACAATGCGCTGGAGAGCTCGGCTTGCCAACAAGTCGTGACATCATTGCGGCGCTGGGCTTCTCGGTACAACATTGTTCTTTCTCGGCGCCCCTCCATAGAAAGATTCCTTCGGCATATCGTGCCAACAGATGCTCGCACTCCAGATCAAACCTTTGATTCACTTGCTCAAAACCGTACTCCAAGTCAGCAACGAACTCTGGAACAGCCGGAAACGTCAAGACGAGAACAGGCTGAAGTTCGTAGAGGAGCTGTGATTATGAGTGAGCAAGATCAACAACTGCTTCGTGAAGAGACTCTTCGCCGCCGAGGTGCTAGGGCTTCCCGGGCTCAGAGAAGAGGTGGCAGGTCGATTAGAGCATCTCGTCGACCTGCTTATTCTGCAGCTGCCTGGAACGCCCGAACTCAGCTTCACGAGGATTTTGTGAATAGATGGCTCAACTTTAGCAACCCTGGACAGTAGAATAGTCCTTTGTAATAGCGTAACGCCATCTTGTAGGGTAGCGGAGTTGTGTGCCGAACAAGATTTGAAAATGAAATTTTGTTTTTGTTTTCGCTTCTAACACTGTGTATTTACAGCTTAGCGAAAAAATTTCATCGTACTTGTCCTCGGTCTTATGAAGTAAACTTCTTTGACCGGACTTGTCTTTGGTCTGATGAAATAAACATCTTTGACCGGACTCGTCTTTGGTCTGATGAAATAAACATCTTTGACCGGACTCGTCTTTGGTCTGATGAAATAAACATCTTTGACCGGACTCGTCTTTGGTCTGATGAAATAAACATCTTTGACCGGACTCGTCTTTGGTCTGATGAAATAAACATCTTTGACCGGACTCGTCTTTGGTCTGATGAAATAAACATCTTTGACCGGACTCGTCTTTGGTCTGATGAAATAAACATCTTTGACCGGACTCGTCTTTGGTCTGATGAAATAAACATCTTTGACCGGACTCGTCTTTGTGTTCTAATTTGGCGATTTTCGTCGCCGGGATCGAACTTTCCCTTGTCCTAATTCGGCGAGTTTTATCGCGTGGATCGGACTTTCCCAGTTAACCGAAGTGGTCTTATGCAGTAAACCTCTTTGACTAGACATGGTCGTCCTCGGTCTTATGAGGTAAACTGCTTTGACCGAACTTGGTCGTCCTAATTCGGCGAGTTTTATCGCGTGGATTGGACTTTCCCTTGTCCTAATTCAGGCAAGTTTTATCGCGAGAATCGGACTTTTGTTGCAGTTCGTTTCAGACGAAGTGCTTGATTCTTAAGCAGAATTGTGGTCTTGTATCCTCTTTAGAAGCTTTGACACACAATCGTGGGCTTGTTGCAGCTCGTTTCAGACGAACTGCTTGTTTAAGCTGAATTGTGGTCTTGTATCCTCTTTAGAAGCTTTGACGCACAATCGTTGGCTTGTATGTTCTAAAAAGGGGATCAGCCTTTGAAGAACGAGATACCTCAGTTTTATTTGTAAGAGACGACACTCACATAGACAGACACAACGCACGTAGAGACAAGAACAAGTAAAAAACAAAGAAAACACATAAGACTGACTGACCGGACTGTCTCTTACAAATGGAACTTCTTGAGGTTGGAAACGTACCATGTTCGGGGTACTTGTGCTCCTGACGCGTGAGTCAATTTTTAAGACCCTTTGCCGAGGACTTCTGACACCCGATATGGACCTTCCTATGTGGGCTCGAGTTCGCCCAGCTTTTCTGCTCGGCTTACTTCGTTGTTTCTCAAGACGAGATCTCCCACTTGAAATTGCAGCTTCTTCACCCTTTGGTTGTAATACCGGGCTACTTGCTCCTTGTACTTGGCTGCTTTTAGGCAGGCCAATTCTCTTCTTTCTTCGGCAAGATCTAGTTCGGCTCTCAGTCCATCACCATTCATTTCTGAGGAGAAATTGAGTTCGGGGACTGGATATGCCGATCTCAACCGAATCACGGCTTCAGTGCCGTACACCATCGAGTTCGGCTCCGGTGTGACTTCGGCCATTTCGCCGGCCTCTGATTCCGGCTGCTGTGATTGCTATGCTTGATGGTGCCGAACTGATTGCTCGGCACTTTTAAGCGCAATCTGCGAACACACTTGCTCTTTTTCGATCACCTCGGATGACCGCTATCTCTCCTTTAGTGGAGAAGGTGTTCGGCGAGGATGCCTCTGATCGCTATGACCGGGCTTCTTTTTGTCTTCTCTGGATGAGCTGTCTAAAGACCGTTTTCGACGGTCTGCCTCATCGGCACGAGAAAACTTGTCCGCAATGTCCCACATCTCTTGAGCTGTTTGCGGACCGCACTCCACGAGCTTTCTGTAGAGAGCTCCGGGCAGGATTCCATTTTGGAATGCCGAAATGACAAGTAGATCATTGAGATTATCTACTTGTAGGCATTCCTTGTGGAATCTCGTCATAAAATCGCTGATCTTTTCGTCGCGACCTTGACGTATAGAAAGCAGCTGAGCCGAAGTGATCCGGGCTTCCGCTTTCTGAAAGAACCTCCTGTGGAAAGCATCCATTAGATCTCGGTAGGATCTAATGCTGCCTTGGGGGAGGCTATCGAACCACCTTCTTGCGTTCCCGATAAGCAGCTCGGGAAACAGCTTGCACATGTGGACCTCGTTGAGACCCTGGTTCGCCATGTTATATTGATAGCGTCCCAAGAAATCATGAGGATCCACGAGTCCGTCATAGGTCATCGACGGAGTTCGGTAGTTCTGTGGTAGGGAAGTTCGGGTAATATCGTCCGAGAACGGAGTCCTCAATGCTCCGTACATGGCGAACCCGACATTTCTTCGGTATGGAGGAGATGGAGTTCTCCTGTGATTCCGGTACCGAGGATTCTTTCTTCTGGAAGACATGATACTACTGCGGTAGTGACTGTCTCGTATGGAGGGAGAGAGAGAATCCGCCGTTTTCGCCTCCGGCTGCTTTTGGCTTCTCTGCAGGAAGGTTAAGAATTCCTCCTGCTTTTCAGCCAAAAACAGCTTGACAGCCCCGTTCAAATCGGGCTGCTGGGAAGACTCGGTGTGACGGCTTTTGGAGCGGCTTGTTCCTCCGCCATGAGAACTGGTGGTGGATTTATCCCTAGGCTGTTTTCCAGACCTATGGGATGGATTGGCTTCCTCCTGGTTCTCACGGGCAGGAATACGGGTACTCTGCGATCTGGTATGCATTTTTTGGGTTGAAAAAATGGTCAAAAATTCGCTTTATCACAAATTTGGTTCTCTGCTTCCCACAGACGGCGCCAGTGATGAATCCGCGAATTATTGATGTTAATAAATGCTGGTAGAGAATGAAGATTATGACACAGAATTTTACGTGGTTCGATTTACTGAGGTAAATCTACGTCCACGGGGAGAAATGGGGGCAGGTTTGTATTGCTTGATCTGCGAATTACAGCTTACAACACAGACTTGCTATATGATTATCTCTCTAGAGAGATTCTAACCCTTTTCTACCAGATCTAAGTTCTATTTATACATTGAACTAAGATCGTGGCTTACATCATCACTCTAGGTCGTGGATGTCGTGTAGGTCATGGCCTAAGATCGTGGCCTGAGTTGACGCCACGTGGTAGTGGGTGTGTTGGAAGTTGTGGAAATCCTGCATGGGTCCACTAACTCCTTGTTCGGTCGAATACTGAGACCGAACTGCTTTGGTTGCCGATCTGAGAGTAGAGCTTGACGCCGACCTGAGAGCAGAGCTTGATTGGTTGGCTTTTACCGAGCTGTAGGCTGAGGCCGAACTCTTTGGTAATGCCGAACTCATCCGAACTCTTTGGTCATGCCGAACTCATACTCTTCCTTGGGCTTCGGGCTGATGGGCCGTCATTGCTGTTGGGCTTGTTTAGTCCGTACCCCATCAAGAACCTATCAGTTTCAAACAACCATTACAATATAGTGCATATATACATACATTTGTATGAGGAGAAAGAGAGAGAAAGGTACCCTGAGAGTGTCCAAAGTCAATGAAACTGTGGTGGCACTTTCAAATTGGTGAAGCATCCTAACAAAATGAATGCGATGCCGATAATTGTACCAGGGTCTAGTCTCATGAATGTCTAAATAGACTTGCTCCAACATGGGGAGATTCACGGTTGCACACTCCCAAGCCCTATCAGACTCGTATCTAAAAGAGGTGAGCAAGGGAGTGTAAATCTCTTTCACTACGGAATGAGTGGTGATTTCAAGAACTCTAAGCTTTGGTGCCTTTATAACAAGGCCATAAATAAAAGAACCGATGAGAGTAAGCTTCTCCAGCTCGGGAAGGCCGGAAAAAGGCTCCATTTTGTTGTCTTTACCGTGGAAGCACAATTCAGTTTCAAGATAAAGGGTTTTCAAATTTGGTAAAGATAAGCGCCCGGGTACGTAAACATACGACTGCCGGAGGTCGAGCTCCCGCAGCGTCTTGCAGGATACAGGAAGCGTTAGTGAGCGATTGGTATGGACGCTGATGGATTGAACGTCGTGATTGATGGCGTAGAGCACGCATTCCTCCACAATTTCGTCCAAGAATTCGTCGTCGACTAGACTGTATCTAGGGACGTCGAGTGAGAGGTGAAAGTCGTGGACAGCGGCTGCGGAGTCACAGTGAGAGAGGCAGCGGGAGACCAAGTGAGAGAAGCGGATAGCTAAATCTTCTAAGTCGCAGACGTGGTGGCCGATGCAGCTCAAGTGGAAGCGGAGGTTGGGGACGAGACGCCATAGGTTTTTCCATCTATTGGAGAGAATCGTGGTTTTAGCGGCTTCAAATGTATCCATTTTACCCAGGATGAGTAGAAGAATATCATCAGGGAGTTGGCTCATCCGATCTCTCTCTCCCTCCATTGTTTAATTAATTTCCTGGAAGAAAGAATCAACTTTAGAAAAACAGTTATTTCGATTGATTGATTTGTAACAAAAATTTAATAATCCACAATCCAAAGTAAAATATGATCAAGATCCATGAACCTTAGGCGGACCGAGCGGCGGCGGCATGGGATGGAGAGGCGGCGGCGCGGTTTGAACGGTCTAAAGATGGAGAGGCGATCCGACAGTTTAGGAAAATTATAATTATAATGGGATTAAAAGAATAGTTATGTCAAAGTTATATTTTGTTTGGTTGTTACAAATCTCATAAATATTTCACTCCATAATTACGGGATTACATAATTAATTGATAATTATATATGGCAGTTATTAGATCCCATAAATATCTCATTCTTTTTAGTATTATTATAATTAATTGATAACATATTTACGTTAATTAGGATGAGACATCGTTAAATGAGCGATTCAATATAAATATCTACGCCTAAATTTAGGAATCCAGTATAAACCTGGAGAGTTAAATTTACGTCTTTCAATATGAGGTATCAACTTGAGATTAAAGAAAAGAAATCCTACATTACCTCTAACTTCATCAAATGCACTTTGATCAACTTCACAAACTTATACAAAATGCATGCTCATCTCATACTACTAAATTGTTGAAATATTAGACCACAACCTTCTAGAAACTAAGACGTACTAACATTATTTAAACAAGAAAACAAGTTTGAAATCACATAAAGCTAACTATCTTCAGCCAAGTTTGAAATCTTTCAAATGATTTGGTACTTTCCGCTCTCTCTTCGATCTTCGTCCCACAACAATTCCATCTTTCGAATCACCATCTGTCTTCTTAACTTCCTTCACCTATTAAAACCATCACATTTGAATAAGTTTCATGATTGAAACGATCATCAATTTTTTTTATTAAATGATACGACATTGCATAACATACCTTTGCATTATTAGATTTAGCTTCCTCCACCTATATTTAAAAGCATCATATTTAGCAAGTTTCTTGATTGAAATGATCATCATGACGTATGAAGATATACATAACATAACATAACATAACATACCATTGCATTAGATTTGGCTTCCTCGACCTATTAAAAGCACCATATTTAGTAAGTTTCTTGATTGACATGATCATCAGTTCGTATTAATTATTACATAACATAATTAACATACCTTTGCATTAGACTCGTCTTTGATCTTGTTGTACAGTCTATCGAGCTCCTCCTCTTTGCTCTTCATATTCGCCTCGGCTTCCTCCTTTACGATCTTGAGCTTCTCGAGCTCCTCCTGCATTTCTTGCACCTGTTTCTCCAAATCATAGTTCGCGATCTCTTCTCGGGTGGGGCTTGCCATAGCTGCCGTGGTGGTGGGATTTGACGCTTTTTTGCTTCTTCCTTTCTTCGTAGGCGCTGCTGCCAGCTCGGAGATATTAGGGTTTTCTTCTGTGGTAGCCATTGAAGAGACGGTGATGAATGAATTAGTAAAGAAGAGTACTGATTTATAAGAGAACTATTGATATGTTTGTTAGGATTTGATTTGATTTGATTTGTGATTTTTTATACATGGATTTATAATGTTTAGTCACATTTTTATGATGTATTTCAAATGGTTGTTAGGACTTTGTTTGATAGTTAGGATTTAATTTGATTTATTTCTTTTAGTGTATATAGCATTTTCCGTAACTCAATGAATATGTGTAGAAAGATATTAAGATATTAAAAAATAAATATAATTATTTTCTTATGTTATTGGTATCATAGTTCAAAAGTTCATCACACTTCACACACACAGCGTTATATTTTTGGAAGTAAATTTAGGCAAAGCTATAAGCATGTATACTTTTGAGAAAGTAGTAGTAGAGCAAAATAAATTACAAAAATAGGCCAAAATTTTCATTGAAAACTAAATTTTTTTTTAAAAATATTCAGCCTCCAATATACTACTCCAATCCCTCATGTCCAACTTCCAACTCCGCTGCCCCACACCCTATCATGCGCACCCTCTAAATCCATTGAAGACCTACTCTTCAACGATTTGCTCCTCAATCTCTCCGCGAATCCAAAGCTCGATAAAGATATAGTCCGTACCATTCTCAACAGCGAAATCGAGAAACTCAAATACAACTCCGGACAATTTTCGTATTTCGGCTATATGTTTAAGACAAAATATTATACTTTACTCATTCAATTTCAACAAGACAAAGGGAAAATAGTTGATTAAGAAATTCAATGTCTTAATCTCTGTCCGTATAATTAGAATCTGACTCGCCATATTTTTCATAGTAATTGTCTATGTCGAAAATTTGTTCAACAACAATCACATTAGGAGGAAACTCCACCTCACTATACAAAGTCCCCATCAAATAGTTCATTACTCCTTGAAATACTGTGCGAATTCATGTTGGGAAATGGGGGAGGAGGAGTTTGCTCAAAGGAACCACCATCATCACGGAAGGACAACACGGATTCGAGATGAAGGGTTTTCAAATTCGGTAAAGATAAGCGTCCAGGTACAAAAACAAACCACGAGTGCCCGAGCTTGAGCTCCCGGAGCGTCTTACAGGAGAGAAACGCTTTAGTGTGCGTTTGGCGTGGAGGCGGAGCCGCGATTGATGGCGTAGAGCACGCATTCCTCCACGAAGTCTAGGGACGTCGAATGAGAGGTGGAAGTCGTGGACAGCGGCTGCGGAGTCACGGTGAGAGAGGCAGCGGGAGAGCATGTTAAAGAAGCGGATGATTAAATCTTTAAACTCAAAGACGTAGTGTAGTGGAAGCGGAGGCTGGGGAGGAGACGCCACAGGTTTTTCCATCTATGGGAGAGAATTGTGGTTTTAGCTTAGCGGCTTCAAATGTGTCGATTTTATCGAGGATGAGTAGAACAATATCATCAGGGAGTTGGCTCATTTTGTCTTCCTCTTCCTCTTCCTCCATTGTTTAATTAAATTCCTGGAAGAAATAACCAAGTTTAGAAAAATAGAGTAAATATTGATTTGTAACGAAAATTTAATAACATGATAGATTGAGTAAAGATGAATGAACCTTAGGCGGACACGTCGGCGGCGGCCCTAATTTTGAGAAAGCGACGACATGGGATGGAGAGGCGATCCGAAACTTTAGGAAAATTATAATTATAACTATAATAATAATGGGATTAAAAGAATAGTTATGTCAATTTATATTTTTTGGTTGTTACAATTTCCACGATTATATTGCAGCAAAAAATTGCGGGATATTTCATTCCATAATTACGGGATTACATAATTAATTGATAATTATATTCTTTTCATATTAGTATTAATTGATAACACGTTTACGTTAATTAGGATGAGACATGAATGAGGGCTTATGGGTGACTGCAAACGTGGCAATTGAATTATGGTGGGGCCCTAAATATTTTGTCTCATGGGTCCCTCAATATTTAATTTCAATTTCGCTCTAAAATATTCATCCTGTGTCATTCACAGTTTCACACAGTGTGGTTATGGTGGGGCCCTCAATATTTTCTCTCAGTTCGTCTTAAACCTTGCGACCAAGTTCTTTTCAAATGATTTGGTAGTTTCCACTCTCTTTTCGATCTTCGACCCACAACAATTACATCTTTCGAATCACCATCTGTCTTCTTAACTTCCTTCACCTATTAAAACCATCACATTCAAATAAGTTTCATAATTGAAATGATCATCAATTCTTTTTTATCAACTGATACATTACACAATGTACCTTCGCATTAGATTTAACTTCCTCCACCTATTAAAATGATAATATTTAGTAATTTTCTTGATCAAAATGATCATTAGTATATATGATATACATAAAATAACATAAGCATACCTTTGCATTAGATTTGGCTTCCTAGCTCTACCTATTAAAAGCATCATATTTAGTAAGTTTCTTGAATGAAATGATCATCAGTTCATATGAATTATATACATAACATACCATTGCTTTAGATTTGGCTTCCTCTACCTATTAAAAGCATCATATTTGGTAAGTTTCTTGAATGAAATGATCATCAGCTCATATGAATTATATAAATAACATAACATAACATACCATTGCATTAGATTTGGCTTCCTCTACCTATTAACAGCATCATATTTAGTTAGTTTCTTGATTGTAATGATCATCAATTCGTTTGAATTAGGGATGTCAGTATAGCCCGCAACCCATGGGCTGACCCAAATAGCTCGCCAAATTAATAGGGTTAGGGTTGAAAATTTATAGCCCGATAAAATTAAAACCCGATTAGCCCGCACCCGATTAACCCGCAACCCGTTAGGACCAGACCCAAAACCCGATAAAATTTCTATTATTCTATTTTTTACTCCTAATTCAACACTTCATAGATTAATTTTATAACATAGATAACTAAAAAATTTTCAATTTTATATTAAATATACAAATTATATATTTAATTTTTATTAATATAATAATTGATAAATAAATTAAAAACTTCAAATTCACTAAAAAAATTATTTAAAATTCTAAAACATGAATTAAAATTTCACGAAATATCTCAAATATTAGTATTTACTCATGTTTATGATTGAGTTTAAGCATATATCTCAAATTTATCATAATTAATTATTTTATATTATAGAAATATAACTACTTTTCATCATTATTTATTAGTTTGACCGCATGTTAATATCACCAGTAGCAACCCGATAAACCCGCTGGGCTAGCCCAAAACCCGAGCGTTAGGATTAGGGTTGAACTTTTATAACCTGAAAGAAATCACAACCCGACTAACCCGCACCCAATTGACCTGCAACCCGAATAGGGTTGGCCCGACCCAATTGACATCCCTAGTTTGAATTATATGCATAACATAACATACCTTTGCATTAGACTCGTCTTTGATCTTGTTGTAAAGTCTATCGAGCTCCTCCTCTTTGCTCTTCATATTCGCCTCGGCTCCTTTACGATCTTGAGCTTCTCGAGCTCCTCCTCCATTTCTTGGACCTGTTTCTCCAAATCATAGTTCGCGATCTCTTCTCGGGTGGGGCTTGCCATAGCCATTGAAGAGATTTGTGATGAACGAATTAGTAAAGAAGAGTACTGATTTATACGAGAACTCTTAAAGAAATAAGTTTGTATTTTCTTGTGTATTTGACCTTGCTCATCATCTAGTATTTATAGGTATATTTGAGACTCTTCATGTACAACAATCAATGGAGTTTGGAACTATAGGGACTCTACAATAATGAATGTACCCTAGGAATTCCACTATCATACATAGTGTGCGGCCATTTATTTCTTATCTTTCCAACAAGAACTATTGATATGTTTGTTGGGATTTGATTTAAATTGTGATTTTTTACGCATGGTTTAAAATGTTTAGTCACATTTTTATGATTTATATGGTTGTTAGGACTTTGTTTGACAGTTAGGATTTATTTATGATGAGGGAATTGACAGCAGATTTTAGGAGTTGTTTTGTGGTTAAGTGGAAAGAGAAAAAAATAATATATTTATATCAATGTGAGAGAGAAATTTTAGAAGATGTTGTTTTGTGTGTCAAGTGGAAAGAGAAAATAATATATTTTTATTAATGTGAGAGAGAAATTTTTCGCTCCGGTTCCACCTTGCCTGCTTCCGCCTCAAATTTGAACCTAATTTCGTTCATATCCGCTCTGAGTTTGTTTCCCAATTGCTCTCTCACTGCGACGCGACGCCACAGCCACCATCCACGACTTCCACCTCTCATTCCACCACAACGGGATGTATCGTACAAGGTTGACAGGGCATTCGTGGAGGAAAGCATGCTCTACGCCATCAATCACAGCGTTCAATCCCTCCGCCTCCACGCCCCCACCAAACTCACACTCAGGCTTCCGGAAGCGCTTATCTCCTGCAAGACACGCTGCGGGAGCTCGAGCTCGGGAAGCCCGATTAAAGTACCTGGACGCTTATCTTTACCAAATTTGAAAACCCTTCTTCTTCAAACCTCCTCTTTGGTCTTCGATGATGATGACGTCAGCATGGAGCCCTTCTCCGGCCTCCCCGAGCTGGAGAAGCTTACTCTGGACCCCACTTACACTTCTCTTCATTGGATTGTCTTCAAAACTCCAAAGCTTAGAGTTCTTGAAATCACCAATGTCTTTCTGGTCAAGGAGATTTTATGCTCCCTTCCTTACCTCGTTTAGATACGATAATTATAAGGCTTGGGAATGTGAAAAGGTGGATCTCCCAATGTTGGAACAAGTCTATTACACATTGATGAGGTTAACTACTGTTTCAATAAGATTCATAACAACTTTGTTAGGATGCTTCACCAATTTGGGAATGCGCCACAACAGTTTCATTGACTTTGGACACTCTCAAGGTACCTTTCTATCTCTGTCTCTAATTCAAATTACATATATGGAGTACTATATTGTACTAATGCTTGTTTTGAAACTTAATTACAGGTTCTTGAACTCTTCCTCCCCCATTTCCCAACATGAAATTTCTCAAGGTTATTGGAGAAATTCCCCTAACACGCACACACACAGTGTTACAGGGAGTAATGGACTATTTGACGAGGACTTTGTGTTGTGAGGTTGTGTTTGTTCTTGAACAGATTTCTGACCCTGACAAAGATGACTGTGAAAAATATGGCTATTCTGACGACGGTCATTATGATTTTGATATATAATCAACTATTTTCACCTTGTCTCGAAAATATTTGTCACTAATTTTTCACCTCCTACTTGTTTTATCATCTTTATCTTCCATGCTTACATGTGATGAATTTTAGAGCACAATGTTGGCTATTTTGACAACGATCATTATGTGATGGAGAGGTGGCGCGGTTGAACGGCACTGAAGATGCAGAGGCGATCCGAAACTTTAAGGAAAAAACAGCTTCATATCATAGTTGCTTTGCAGAGAAAAGTCACTACAATATGCCTAATTTCTTGGTTGCTTTTTGCCAAAACAGAAGTTCTCAATAACTAAAACAAGCTTCTACTCTTGTATCTTTATTCGAAACATATACCTTCGAGAGTATGCATAGAAGAGACTGGAACTGGTGTCTTGATATCGAATCACCAGTGAAAGCCCAAGTTTTACTCCTCATCAAGTCCCGGGGTAGAGATAATCCGGGTCGGGCTGCCCATTTTCACACTGTTCTGGTCTTCTGTAATTATGTTGCAACCCCTATTTGTGTAAAAAGGACCTGCCTTATTAGCAACCCAACCCCCATGAAAAAGATTGATTTTTTCTTCACTACCTATGGACTCTGTCCCAACCTCGGCACTTTTTCATAGTATTTACTAATACAAAGTACAAAGATACTAACTTTGATATCAATAGAAGTGATAACTGAGCCTTTGGCAACAAAATACAATCTATTAACAAACACTTGGACAGATACAAACAACATCAAGCCTTGAGAAATAAGAGAGAGACGTGGCCTTTTTGGTAGGAATGTGATCTGTATTTTCTTGAGAATCAGAAGAAATTGTGTTTTCAAGAAATGAGGAGCCTGAAACTGCAGAGGATCTATTGTGAATAAGCCAAAAGGCAAGACCCACTAAAAGAGCTGAAATGGTCAATTTGATAAGGAAGTAATTGGTCTTGTGAGGAGACCTCCAACATAGTCCCCATTGCTGCTCCAGTTTCTTCAATCTTCACCATTTGGAAAGTTTCTAGAGAAATTTCATCATTTATTGCGGGTTAGTTTAAGTTTATATGGAGTATTAGTTGAAGAAAGAGACTATGTTTGCATCCCTCAGTTTTGAATCAAACTATTTGGTTTAATGTTTAATTCTCTGTCAGAAACAGAATTTTATATTTTATGCTATAATTCTTCTGTTGTGAATAATAGTTACTCCTATTTTTTTAATTTTTGCTCTAATCTCACTATTTTGTAATTACTTTTACTTGTCTTGATGAATAGTTGCATGTTAAAAACAACTACTACTAGTAAATTTTCACGAGTCAAAAATATCACTAAATCTCAATCTCCACTATCCTCCACGCCTCAAAAAAGTCATACTCCTATAATTAATATGGTACTCCAATTCTATTCAAGTATTCATCATACTTATTAGTCAACGCTATTAAAATTCTTATATAAACGCAATCATGGAGAATTATTACTGAATTCTATATTATCTCCAAATAAAAAATAAAGAAAATGATGGTTTAAAAAAGGATTTAAAAAAAGTAAAGAAAATGATGGTTTAAAAAAAGGATTAAAAAAAAGTAAAGAAAATGATGGTTTCAACTTCTAAAGAGAGATACTGAAAAAGAAAGAAAAGAACATCCTCAATAAGTTGCATCCAAGACAGAAATATATTGCTACACAAAATTCCACTAGCAATTTCACAATCAAACATTTGCTGCATTAAGGAAACACTAAGCACTTACCAAACTAACTAAAAGTAGTACCATAATGTTTTCCTATACACCATGTACTTGTAATAAACAACACAATGCATCATCCAAACAATCAAATCTTTGCACAAAATAAGCATTTACCAGAAAATCAGAAACAGATAAAAAAGAAGAAAACTTACAAACAAATCACACCAACATTCTTTGGAACAAATATCAAGCAGCAATCTGCCTTGTTCCACCCCTCTTCTTCAAGATCATGTCTTTGAGATCTGCGTACCGATCATGGTGAAAATCGATCCAAATGCACAACTGTCTTATGGCCTCTCTCTTCTCCTCACTCAGTCTCAACATACCACTATCCTTCTCATTCATCTTCCTCTCCAATTCTCCCACCTTCTCGTCCCTCTCTTCTATCATCGTCTTCATCTCCTTCGCCTTCTCCTCGTGCTGCCTCGCCATCTCAGTTAGGCGTTTCCTCTCCTCCTCGTTATCCAGCAGTATCATCTCCACCTCCTTAACTCTCTCCGTCAACACCTGCACTTGCTGAACTAAACTCCCAATCTCCTTCTTCATCTCATCCTTTTCAGCATTGCTCCCAATAATCAAGTTCAGCACAGCTTTGAGCTCATTCCCGATTTCAAAAACCCGCGACTCCAAGTGGCTGTAGTCCTCCTCAAACTTCACACAGAATGTGTCAATCCCATTCAAGGTCTCATTCGTCTTCTCAGAGATTTCTGCAAACAAATTCAGTCGAGCTTCGTTGTAGATAGAAACTAGCCCGGATAATGAAGCAATCCTCTCTTCGAGCAACTTCTGCTCTTCCATCAACTTCTCAACTCTATTCTGCTGGGTCTCTTCCTGCTCGCTCAACACCTGCTCCGTGATCCGGAGCTTCTGATCCGACAGCCGCTGCTTAACCTCAGTAGCTCTCATATTCTCTAACAGAGAACTAAGCTCATCCTCCTTGATCTCTAGCTCAGATTTCAGGTCTTCTATGGTTTCTTCGAGCTGATCGATGTCCTGATTCTTCGCAGCCATGCTTTCACGGAACTGATCAGAGATCTCCTCTGTTTTCTTCTCTGATAAGATGAGTTTCTCATGGCAATCCCTAAACCGGACTTCCAATTGCTTGTTTTCCTCTCTCAATCTCAGGACTTCATCTCTCTGTTCTTCCATTTCTCTCTCATGCTCCACAATCTTATGCCCTAATTCAGTGTTCCGATTCTCAGCCAGAGATAATTCCTCTTTCAATTTCTCAATCTGAACTAAGATCTCCGAAATTTCTTCACGCTGTTTCTCAATAACCCTATCTGATTCACTTTTCTGATCACTCAGATGCCCTAATTGCTCTCGGAGATCGTTCACATCTGCAGTCAATGCCACAATCCGCGCAGATGATTCACTCTCACTTTCCTCAAACACCTTCCGCAAATCGGAAATCTCACTCTCCTTCTCCTTCAACATTTTCTCCATCTCAGAATTCCTAAATTGCAACTGCGCATTTTCTTCTCGCAGCGAGGAAACATCGGCGTTTAACCTCTCCACGGCGCTCTGACACTCCTGATGCAACGCTTCCTTCTCATCCACGGCGGATGAGCTCTCCTCCACATCGACTTCGATTTCGCCGTTTCTTTCCGCTGGCGAATCATCGGAATCCGACGAATCCGAACTCGGCGAGGAGCTGTCTTTCCCCCTCTTTCTACGACGAAACTTATCCCTCAACACTCCAGTTAGATGATCATAACGAGCGTAAAGCGAGTCGTACTGCTTCTGGAAATCCTTAATCAAATCTGCCACCTCCTCCTTCCTTTCATCACCAACTTTGTCATTCAGAAAATTGAAGATTTTCTGCACATTTCCATCAATTTCTGCAGTTTTCCACAAAATATAAACAGCAAAAAGAGCAATCAAAATCATATTCATAGAAGATCTGAAAAGGTGAAGAGAAGCAATTAATTAGTAGATTTTCTGAACCTGTTTTGACTCCTTTGAGCTGATCGTTGCTAGTGGGATCGATAAAGGATTTAAACGACTTGCGCCAGCGCTGCCTCGGCATTTCTCAGTTGAATTCTCAGCAAATTTTCTAGGTTTAGTACTTGAATTACAGTTTTATGAAGAAGAAAGCAGTTGTAAAACATTTGGTTTTGTTGACTTCGAATTGTTAATTTTACATAAATAAATTAGGGAAAATCTAATTTTGAAACATCTGGATCTAATTCATTATAAATTCAAATTCAAATACTATTGACTTTTGTTTAAGAAATCCTTGTTTGTCTTCTTTGGTATACTAATTAATTTAGGAATAGGATTATGACTATTAATTAATCGCTCTCATTCTTATCAACATAGCTAAGTTACAATTTATATTTAATTCTAATAATTTTATTTTTTGAATTTTACAAAATTTAATATTTTATTTCTAAAACATAACTGTTTAAACTTTGTAAAAAAGAATGCATAATAATTCAAATCTGATTATTATTATATCTCATGTGGAGCATAATTTGTAGACTATTCACTTCGATAATTGATGACGAAAATTGCATTCTTGGATTAAATTAATGAAGCATTTTCAATATTTGATACTGTATTATATAATATTGGATACTTTGATCTTAACAATTTTACTTTAATGTTCACTGTAATTTTATCCGACATAAAAAATTGATAATTCAAACCTTATATGAGTGAGTAAAAATTTTACTAATCCAAACTTTATTTTTTAATAACCAAGAAAATGTAAACATAAATGTACAAGACTAAAAACATGCAACCTTTTCATTAAGCAATACAAATAGTGGTTACAAATATTACAATTCACCGGCGATCGTTGAGATCATATCCATCCCCCCGTCGCCGGAGATCCTCCGCAAATTTATCCGAGCTCCGCTTCTCGGTCCGTGCACTGCCGTCGTGATCCAACGAGTCTCTCACATTCTCAGCCGCATCCACCATTCCGTCCACCGTTTTCTTCGCCATCTTCCCTATCTCTACCCCCGCCTCGACCACTCACGCGGCCACCTCCTTGGCCGTCTCCGCCGTCGTCTCTCTCTGCTCTTCGTACAGATTGTTGGTGGTTCCTTTCACTTCATGTCGATTATTGTAGCTTTTGGTCAAGTCTTCCGGTGTTGAAGGATTAGTGTACCCTTAAATTAAATAACACAAAATAAAAAATTATTGACATGAGATGTGTAAATGAATTGAAATTGTTAAATTGGTGAATTCAGAGAAATTGTAGGGGGCTTAAACTCGGCACCTCATACAATAATGTCTAAGTCCATTGCCGCTAGGACAAAGGCTCTGGACGATAAATAATCTAAGTTACTCCAAGTTGTAAGTGTCAATATTTGAGATTGAAATACCACCATTCACCCTTCCAGGCCCGGCCCTGGGGGGGGGGTCGAGCAGTGCCCCCGCCCCGGGCCCCCAAAACGTTGGGGCCTCCAAAATCCAAATACATACATGAGTATATACATGCTACTGGGCCAGGTCCAAGCAAGAAACAAGAGCCCACTGTTAAACTATTAGTTTATAGTATTATTATGGGGCCCCTCTTTTAGTTCCGCCCCGGGCCAATAAAAACTCAGGACCAGGCCTGCACCCTTCCCCTGAAAGGCATAACATAAGTCATTAAAAAATATAGGATAAGTTGTCGTAGATTCGTGAAATTTGATAAATATTTGATTATTATACTACTCTTAAAATCATGAAAATTCGGTAAGTGTTTCACATAGATTTATTTTATAAAATTGTATCTTACAATGCAATTATACATAGTATAAAAGATCAAATTTTTTCATTAAAACCGTTCATGTATATATTGCCGACGAGGTAAATGATATTGTCTTTTCAAACATAAATCGAGGGAGGTCATTTGAATAAAAACAACAATATTTCATGTAAAAGATCTATATTTTTCGCTGAGAGATAATTGCGATGTTTTTATGGCAAACAGCTTCTCAACACTTCTCCATGATCCAGAATTAACAAACTATGATGTACTTCTCATGATTCTGACAATGCAAAACAAGATTAGCTAATTGATCAAACAAAACTCAGCTCAATACTACAAAACTAATTCAAGAAACTCCTAAAATTAGCTAAATGTTCAAACTGAGAAGGCTCTAAATGAACCCTTCTCTCCACCATGATATTAACCAAGCTCTCAGCTTCTGCAAGATGATTCTCTTGACAAAGGCAAGCCAGAAGGCTCGAGTAAACATCATGATCAATCGACACCAAAGATCCCAGCTTTTCGATTTCTTGAAACAAGAAGTATCCATCAAGCACCCTCTCTTCCAAAACAACTCCTCTTATGATGCTACTTGCTGTCAAACCACTAGGCTTCAGCCCACGAGCCAGCATCGTCCTAAACACCTCCTCTGACTCCGTATGCCTCTCTGCTCGGAACAGAGACAACACAAGCACGTTATAAAGCTCATCCGTCCGAACCCCATCTCCTCCAAACGTATCAACCACCTTCCAAGCCTCCTCTACTTTCCCTTCTTTGACAAGTCCATCAATCAGAGTAACAAATGTCACTCTATTCGGTTTCAGCTCTGAATCATATGTCCGATCCAAGATGATCCGCGCTTCACTAGGCATTCCTTTGTCGATAAACCCCTTTATCATGGTGGTATAAGTCACCACATTCGGCCTACCCTCATCCTTCTCCTTCTCTTCCACTTTCTCCATTCCATCTAAGAACTCCAAGGCCAGCTTCAAACTCCCGTGCATACAAATTCCATCGAGTATGGTCGAATATATCACATAATTCGGCACACATCCATGCCCCTTCATAACCTTAACCAATCCAAGAGCAGCCTCCAAATCTCCAGCATCACAAAGACCCTTAATCACAGCACCATAGGTGACCATATCAGGAGTCAGATCACATAAAGGAATTTCTTTCAACAATCTCATCAACTCATCTAATCGACCTTTAGCAACGAGAAGCCTAATTACAACATTATACAACACCGTATCAGGCATACACCTAAGCTCATAAAACCCATAATCCCATCTCCGCACACCGAGCCTCTTTACACAAATTCAAGAGCACCTTAAACATCTTAACACTGACAGCAAAACCCTCAGCCCTATACTCATCCACAACATCAGCAATGATTCAAGGGTTTTTCTCAAGATTCAGTAGCTTACAAGCTTTGCTATACATGTACGAAGTGTGTCTGTGTGTGAGGTGAAAAGCAGCCCAAACGAAGAATCTGACGCCCAATTTAGGCTTTTCAATAGCACACTGTTCCAACACTGCGCTATGCATTGAGAATTGAGATTGGATTTCACTGTGTCTAGATTTTTCTCGACATGAGATTGATGTTTCTGTAAATGGGTCAGGAAATCTTGGGCTGGAATGGATGAATATTTGCTGAAAAAGAGGAATCTTTTGAGTGGGAAATCAGGGGCTCTGGGTGCAATTAGAGAGGACGAGAGTCGAATGAATGAAATAGAAATCGGCATAATCTTTCAAAATATGAGGAAAAGGGATTGTGGGGTTCTTATCGGATTAAAACTCAGGCACCCTCACCGGATTCTATTTTTACCAGCCGAGATCGAGGAATGAATCGTCATTGAAGCGACGAGGGCTTCAATTGGGGAAAATCGGGTTTATGGGGCATTTTACACTAAAGATTACGTAAATGTACCCATTTTGTTATCTATTCCAAAAATGGGAAAAACGCCAACCACATTGGCGTTTCTATTAGTAAAAACGCCAACCTCATTGGCGTTTATCTTCGCGTCGTATTGGAGGTGTATTTTCGCCAAATACAGCGACGGGAAAAAACGCCAATGAAGTTGGCGTGTATACCAGGTAAAACGCCAATGTAGTTGGCGTGTTTAATTAATAAAAACGCCACTGAGGTTGGCGTGTTATGCTTAAAAACGCCAATTTGAGCGGCGTGTTTCTGTTGAACCATATCCTTATCAGATCTCCCCCAACATCGCGACCCTAAACACTTTCCCTCCCCAAAACGCGAAAACCCTTCCCAAACGCATAAAAACCTTTCGCTCGGGTCGACCCGGTGGTGGATTTAAGCGTGGATATTTTGAATTTGGCTAATTCTTTCAACCATTAGTCCTTCTAATCGGTTAGTATATCAAATTTTAGACTCATTCTTCTAAACATTAGTCTTCCAATATTTGATTGATTGTTGTGATAATATATATTGTAGTGTAATTAATATAATAGTTTGACCAATTATTATGGGTACACTAATATTTTGATGGATTATTATGATAGTATATATTTTAATGGAAATATTTTGACCAATTGTTATGCTATTATATGTTATAGTATATTTTATGGATTGTTATGATAATACATATTGTAGTGTATTTAATAGAATTATTTTGTCAATTTTTTGGCTGACTCTACATAATGATGAATGTAAAAATAATACATATTTATTTGTGTTTTACATTATTGCAGATAGTATGACGTGGTGTGTCAATTTATATTGGGGTGGAAAGATAATTCCCGGAGCAGTTATTTCGTATGATCCTCCTTTTGCTAAAGGATTCATTATGTTGGATGAAACAATTTCGTACGATGACCTTGTGGAAAAAATTTGTGAAAGGATGGGGATAAGCATATATGAAAACAATATTCAAATAATATGGAAACGTACTATATGCTTTGGATCCGGAGTCACGTTTATAGGTGTTCAACTAGAAGAAGTATGCATGCAACTAATGTTTAGTGAGAGTATGGTTATTGGAGGTGTAATTGAATTATATGTTGAGTATTCGGCAATTACTCAACATCATAGTCATCATGTCATAAGTTATGATGCTGGTACGTCAACGAGAGCCCAAGAACCATATTTTGCTGCAACACAAGATTTTGATGTTGGTACGTCTACGAGAGCCGAAGAACCATATTTAGCTGCAACACAAGATTTTGAAGCTGGAGGCGTGCATTTAGGGGATCGTGACAATTGTGATGTGGTGGAGGACATAATAGGTCCTGATAAAGCCGACTTTCTTGATCCACAATCACCTTATAATTCTGAAGATTCCGACACGGTTAGTACAGACTCAGATGGTGATCCGTCGGATGATGAACAATTTGTTGCTTTAAGACCATCCATTCCACTTGGAGAAACAGCAGTTGGAGAAACATCAGTTGGTGGAAGGGCAGTTGGAGGAAGAGTAGTTCCACAGTTCCCACAGCCTGGAATCAACTACTTTCGCACCTTACCAGGTCCATATGATAGTTTTGATCCCAAAAACTTTGAGCGTGATGATCCCAGTGTGCATTATTGGAGTGAAAAGGATCCTACCAATGTCGGTTTGCATACTAAATTTAGAACGAAGTTGGAATTGAAGGCAGCTGTGACTCATTGGCATTTGGAAAAAATCCGACAATATACAGTTGTTGAAAGTAAAGGAAAGAGATGGCATGCAGTTTGTAAGTGGCCACAGGGAAATCCGAAAGATAAGTCCTTACCGCCATGTTTGTGGGAGTGCCGAGCAACACTGAGGAAGCATGATGAACACTGGCAAATTAGAGTGTTCAGCACTGCTCATACTTGCATGGGGGATCGTAACTATAATGGTCACGCTAATCTTTCGTCGGGTATGATAGCGTTGAGTGTTCGCCATCAGATAGAAAACGATCCTTGCTACAAGGTAAAAGCAATTGTGGCGGATATTGAAAATAGATTTCATGTCAAAGTTAGTTACAAGAAAGCATGGTATGCTCGGAGGACAGCGATTGAGCTTGTATACGGTGGATGGGAGTGGTCGTTCAAAGTTTTACCAGCTTATTTGAATGAAGTGCAAAGACAAAATCCTGGCACAATTGTGGAATGGATGCACGATGACATATTAAGCAATGGTATGAACAAGGTATTCAAGTACGTATTCTGGGCTTTTGGACCAGCTGTGGAGGCTTTTCAACTATGCAAACCAGTTTTAACGGTTGATGGAACTCATCTACGTGGACGATGTCGAGGTAAAATTCTTATTGCCGTTGGATTTGATGCTAATAAGAAATGTTTGCCTGTTGCATATGCCATTGTTGATGAGGAAACCAAAGAAAGTTGGAATTGGTTTATGGAACGCATTAGACTTCATGTAGCAAAGCATGAAATATGTGTCATATCTGATAGGCATGTGGGAATCATAGATGCAATGAATTCTCCCATATGGAAAGAAGAACCCAATGTGGGTCATCACAGATTTTGCTTGGTACATGTTAGAAAGAATGTTTTGCAGAATCACAAAGGTATCATGGTCAAAAGACTTGTTTGGAAAATTGGTATTGCTACCAAGAAGCGCAAGTTTAAGATCAGACGTCGTTTACTTCGAAACGTCAACAACGAGGCTTTGCAGTACCTTGATGCCGTGGAGTTAGAAAAATGGAATCTGGCGTATGACAAACACAAAAGATGGGGTGAGGTTTCCACTAATATGGTGGAATCTTACAACAATGTGTTGAGAGGCGCAAGACAACTCCCAATTAAAGCTTGCATTGATATGATATTCTGGAGGACAATAGAATGGTTCAATGACCGGTCAATTGCATCAACACAGTGTGCCACACCACTTACCCCGTGGGCGCATGAAAAGGTGTGCAAAAATGATGCAAAAGGTCAATTGCATAATGTGAGAGCACCCAACACAATTGCAGGGCATTATGTGGTTCGAACAAAGCGTCGAATTGGTGGAAAGGGCGCTAATAAGTGGAAGGTAAAGTACTTGGACTCGCACTGCAAATGTCAAAAGTGGCAGATGTGGAGACTTCCATGTTCACATGCAGCGGCAGTTGCGCGTTTTAGAAACGACAACATGCTGTCGCTTGTTGATCCCGTATACCGCACAAGTGTTTGGGTACACCAATATTCTACGGTGTTCAATCCACCCAGACACCAAGATTATTGGGCCGTGCCTGAATGGACTTTGCAATGTTCACGAGCTCAGTTAATGCCTAAAAGTCGCGGTCGATACCGTACTACTAGGATTCCTAATCAGATGGATGTCCGTGAAGCTGACTGATGCGAAGCTTATTTCCTATTCTTTACCCCGGATTTCATGTTAATTATAACTCACCAAGTTGTGCTTTGAGTGTAGTTTCGGGTGTTAGAAGCTGGAAGTTCGTCGGAAATGCATAGCTGAGATTCCAGAGAGTTCGCCCGGTCGGGCGTTTTGATGTCGCTAAACGCCCGGTCGGGCGTTTCCATATTGTGCATGCGGAGTCCAGAAAGTTCGCCCGGTCGGGCGTTCTGATTTCAACTAAACGCCCGACCGGGCGTTTCCCGCGAGGCCATGCAGTAGCCTTTCGCCCGGTCGGGCGATTACCTCCTTTGAATTCGCCCGGTCGGGCGTTTTAGTCGCGTAACTGCGATTTTGCAGTTGACCCAGCGGTTGATGGATCAAAGAGGCTGGGAGACGGATTTAGATTGGGGGGGAACGAGACAGCGAAAAAAGACAGAGGGAGAGAAAGGAGGAGAGGAAGAAGATTCCGGCCATTATTCCGACCATCCATTCCCGAATCCCGACTCCACTCGACGAGAGCATCACACCTATGGTTTTATTTCTACATTCTACCATGTGTATAGGCTAGGCTCTCTTTGTTGCTCCGAGTTGTAATCTAGGCTTGTGTATTTGTTTTAACACCTTGAATCGTATGTTTGATACCAACATTGTGTTTGATAATTAAAATGCTACGTTTTTGGCTAATGATGTAGTGTTGTTAAATCTTAACTATTGTCTCTTTAACATAGCTTAGGATTGATCGTTTGTTGGTATGCTATCGAATTAGAACTGTTCAGGGGATAATTTGATAGTGGATTAGGTAAGTAATTATAGTAGACAACGTTTGTTCCAGCGCATCCGCAGGAATTAAATGTCGTTGAAAGTTGGTTCATGGAACAAGTGTTTAGCTGACTGTGAACTATACGTCGTAGACATGTTCAGTGCACGCGATTAGGTTGATAATTCTAATCCCTTCATTTGGTTCGTTGTAATGGTGTAAAACAATGCAAGCTTAGAAAGCAACTTGGAGTGACTTGTCTTTCTCGTGTTAAAAATCTCGTTTCAGTAGTTTAAGTTAGTTAACCATCTCAAAATCAAAATAAAATATTTTTTATGCTTTGTGTAGTCTTATTAAGCGTAAGCAATCTCGCCTCCCTGTGGATCGACACTTGAAATACTACTACGATACTGTATTCTTGCAGTAGTGTAGTATTATTAGAGTTAAAATAATTGAACTTGATAATCTTTATGCTTTGATTAAGAACTCTAAAATATCACATCAAGTTTTGGCGCCGTTGCCGGGGAGGCAATAGCTTGTTTATGCTTAAGTGTTTTAGTTTTTATTTCGTTTTGTTTGATTTTTCTTTTTGAGTTTTTTAGGTACATTGTTCGTGTTCTACGGTGTGATAGCCATCTACCACGTCCGGACTTGAAGACGAAGGAGTGTATTATTTTAGGTAATTTTTTTTAGCTAACTCTTAGTTTAGTTTTAGGTAGTTTTGTTTGCACACTAGCACACACGTTTTATATGACTTACCCCGAAGTTGTCGAGAGGTCTCGCTTTCGGTAATTAGGAAATATTTTATGCTTGTGCTTGGTGTATTTTCTGTTGTGTAGGTACTAATAATAAAAAAAAAAGTCGTGAATGCACACGAGATCTCAGGGTACACCGCCTTTCGGATTACTCTGTTATCAAAGAAGGAAAGGGTCAGGAAGTTCAGCCGGGTTTGAAATTCAACAGGATTCGCCGAGTCCAATCAGAGATAACCCATTGTTTGAGAATAGTGACAGTGATCTGGAAGCTGAGTCGATGGCCGACAATAATAACAACAACGCTGTCCCACCACCCGTTGTGAGGTTTGGCGACACTCTTAGATCGGGAATTGAGTACCCCGGAGAGTTTGCTTATGCGAACAACAACATCAACATTCCACCTCACTACATTAGTTTGGTGAATGGGGGGAATCTTTTCCATGGACGGGATGATGAAGACCCGATGAGCCACCTCAATGCCTTCTACGAGTTGACGAACTCTCACAGACCCCCGAATGTGGAACACAATCTGATCAAGAGGGTCTTATTCCCATTCTCTCTGAGGGAGAAAGCAAGAGCTTGGTATGACTCTATACCGGGCTACAACATTGAAACATTCCAAGAGTTGAAGACGTTGTTCCTCTTAGAATATAATTCCCCGATGAAGATCGAGAAATTGAGAGAAGAGATCACTTCTTTCCAACAAAAGTATGATGAGTCCTTTGCAGAAGCTTGGAAGAGATTCACAGACTTGATAAGGAAATGCCCGAGCCATGGTCTAGCTCCGGGGCATGACCTTTTGAAATTCTACAAGGGACTCAACAATGAAGGCACGGGACTAGTTACTGCAGGCTCTAATGGAAACCTGGATGACTTAACGCATGAGGAGGTGAGAGCCTTATTCCAAAGGTTGGCTAACAATCAACGGAACTGGCACAACCCAAGGAGAGCAGCGGAGAAAGGAGGAGACACATTCGGTGCTACAAAGGATGCAGAGAGAGTATCTGCAATTGAAGCTCAATTGGCAGATATAAGCACCCAGATGTCGTCGATGACAAAGGCAGTGAAATCGCTGCAACTGACTCCTCAACCCAAAGCAGTGGCAGTGATGAGATGTGGATTGTGTCAAGGAGGGCATCATACTGATCAATGTTCTAGTCTTCAAGGACCACCAATCGAGGATGTGAACTACATTGGCAACAATGGCCAAGGGTTTAACCAAGGCAACCAATACAGCAATCAGCAGAATTGGAGGCCTCAGCAATCGAACTGGAATCAAAGTGGTCCTAGCAACAACTCGGGGAACCAATGGAGGACAAACACTCAACCCCCGGGTTATGAGAAGAAGCCATCGGTAGAAGATCAATTGGGACAGATACTCTCCTTCATGACCAAGAGTCAAAAGGAGAATGAGAGCTTCAAAGAAAGGACGGTAGAGAAGTTTGGTCAGATGGAGGCTACATTGAGGAATCTCGAGACTCAAATTGGGCAGATTGCTACAGCATCTCACACAAGAATTCCTAATGCTATCCCGAGTGATACGGTGCCCAATCCTAAAGGTTTTGAACAGTGCAAGGCAGTTAAGTTAAGAAGTGGGAAGGATCTTGAGTCTCCAATCATGCTAGATGCACAAAATGGCTCGAACATCTTGCACGCAGGGGCGGACAAGTTGTTTGGCTCACAAACCTCGCACGCAGGGGCGGACGAGGGGATTGAGTGGGCTACTACCGAAGCTAGGGAATGTCAACAAGAAAAAGAAGAGTCAACCATGAGTGATATCCACAAGAAGAATCCACTAAGTCCGGCAATGGACCCGAAGTGTCCATTTAATTTTCCAGATTTTATCCCGCCACCACCTTTCCCAGTCGAGAATAAGAAGAAGGGTAGGAAAATAATTCAAGAGAAAGGACTCGATTGGATGATGAACATTATCAGGAAAGTTAATGTAGATGTGTCCCTGGTGGATTTGTTCCTACACTTTCCTAAATTCTCCAAGTTTTTTAAGGATCTTATTGCGAAAAAGGAGAAGATACAAGACGATGGTGTGGTGATATTGAGCGCATTTTGCTCACAATTTGTGAAGGGAAAGATGCCGGCAAAGAGAAGAGACCCTGGAAGCTGTGTGATCCCATGTGAGATGGGAGATAAGGAGTTCCCAAAGTGCCTACTTGATCAAGGCTCGGGAATATCATTGATGGCTCTGAAAACCGCACGGTCAATCGGTCTAGAAGCGAGGATTGAACCAATCGACATTGACCTACAATTGGCGGATCATTCAATTGTGAAACCAAAAGGTATCATCGAGGATGTCTTGGTGAAGGTTGATAGATTTGTACTCCCGGTTGACTTCATTGTCCTAGAGATGGAAGAGGACAAGGATATGCCTATCCTATTTGGTAGGCCATTTTTAGCAACCGGTGATGTTGTGATAGAGACCAAGACAAATACGGTCATGTTTCGAGTAGATGGAGAGAATGTGGTGATCAAGCAAGAGAAGGCGGGGAAGCGCCTATTGGAGCCTGGATAGAGGTAGACAAGGATGAAGAAGGTCGAGCCAACGACTATAAACAAAGGCGCTGATTGGGAGGCAACCCAAGTTTTTTGTTTTTATTTTTGGTTTCATATGTTGGAGGTTTTGTTTGCTCAATTCTTTCCTCCAACATTTTTTTTGAATTGAGTGTTTCTTTTTGTAGTTTTTGTTCTTTTTGTAGGAGCAACTGGGAGTTAGGATTGGAGTTTAGGAGGAAGCACACCTGCAAAGGATTTTTACACCCACCCTCCCACCCGAATGCACTATGGACGTCATGCCAAGTTTGGGGGAGTTTCCTTTCCCTTTACTTTATTTGTCTTCTTTGCATGCATTGAGGACAATGATGCATTCAAGTTTGGGGGGTTATGAATGTTTTGTGATGTATGTTTTTTGGGTGTTTTGCGTGATAAAGATGTTTTGAATCTATGTAGTTGACGGGTGCATGCTTTATCTTCGGCTTTCTGGTTGGGAAATCTTGCTTAATTTTACTTGAACTTTGAAGCCTAGGATGAATAGAATGGGTGCATGAATCTATTTGAAAAAGCATGTCGTGATTACATCCGATTTCTTAAGTTGAGGAGAGTATGAAAATCGCATGACTTGTGGAAATTATTTTGGATTGATTTGCTTTATCGAGTGAAATGCTTGCGTTCGTTTGTGTTAACGATATGGGAGGACAAGGCACTAGGATGAACTCCATGGCCAAATGATCACATGCCTAGTCCATCAAATGATCCCCTAGAAGCCACCTTGAGCTTAATTTCTTATTCTTTGTGTAAACACTTAGCCAAACACTTAGCCACTGAAATAAGCCTAATTTTAGCCTCATCGATAGACCTTGCTACTATTTGGGTGCTAAATACAAGTTGAGCTTTGTGGTTTGAGTTTGAGTGTGGGTGGTGAATTGTAAAGAGTAGACATTTCTAGACTTGATAGAAGGTGAAAAGAATGAAGTTCTAAGAAAAAAAAAACAAGAAAAAGAAAAAGACGACCTCCAAATTCACAAAAGTCGAGGTCTTTACAAAAAAAAAAAAAAAAAAAAAAAAAAAGAAATAAGTTGATGAAATAAAGATAGAGCTTCTATGTTTGTTTGTGTAATCTCGTCTGGAATAGATCTCAAGTTTGGGGGAGTGTGGGTTTGGTTGTAATTTTTCGTTGGTTAATCTTTGGAAGGAAGTTGTAGGAGGGAAGATTTTGGCACTCAAATGTGTAGCCTTTGAGCTCACTATCCATACTTATCCTACCTCGTCCCTAGCCCCATTACAACCTTGAAATAAGACCTTGGACCTTATCGTTGCTGCTTGTGGATGTTGTGTAAAGAACTTGGTAGAGTTAAAGAGGTTCGATTTGAAATCTGTGAGTCTATGTGGTTAGTATTGCTTAATGAGTCAATGATGATGGTTTGAGTTGTTTGATCGCATGCTTGGACTTATTTTGAAGTGCACCTTAACTTGACGTTCTAGGGGGATGAGTGATTGTTCTTGAGAGTGGGAAATCTCGATTGGAAATGTTAGGGGTTTAGATTTTGTCACTCACGTCCCTACATGATTCTTTGTGATGAAAATTTCTCTGCGGGGTAGACTTGCGTTGAGTTTTTGTGCTAAAAAATGTACCTTGCTCGGGGCGAGCAAGAGCTTAAGTTTGGGGGTATTTGATGCGAAGCTTATTTCCTATTCTTTACCCCGGATTTCATGTTAATTATAACTCACCAAGTTGTGCTTTGAGTGTAGTTTCGGGTGTTAGAAGCTGGAAGTTCGTCGGAAATGCATAGCTGAGATTCCAGAGAGTTCGCCCGGTCGGGCGTTTTGATGTCGCTAAACGCCCGGTCGGGCGTTTCCATATTGTGCATGCGGAGTCCAGAAAGTTCGCCCGGTCGGGCGTTCTGATTTCAACTAAACGCCCGGTCGGGCGTTTCCCGCGAGGCCATGCAGTAGCCTTTCGCCCGGTCGGGCGATTACCTCCTTTGAATTCGCCCGGTCGGGCGTTTTAGTCGCGTAACTGCGATTTTGCAGTTGACCCAGCGGTTGATGGATCAAAGAGGCTGGGAGACGGATTTAGATTGGGGGGGAACGAGACAGCGAAAAAAGACAGAGGGAGAGAAAGGAGGAGAGGAAGAAGATTCCGGCCATTATTCCGACCATCCATTCCCGAATCCCGACTCCACTCGACGAGAGCATCACACCTATGGTTTTATTTCTACATTCTACCATGTGTATAGGCTAGGCTCTCTTTGTTGCTCCGAGTTGTAATCTAGGCTTGTGTATTTGTTTTAACACCTTGAATCGTATGTTTGATACCAACATTGTGTTTGATAATTAAAATGCTACGTTTTTGGCTAATGATGTAGTGTTGTTAAATCTTAACTATTGTCTCTTTAACATAGCTTAGGATTGATCGTTTGTTGGTATGCTATCGAATTAGAACTGTTCAGGGGATAATTTGATAGTGGATTAGGTAAGTAATTATAGTAGACAACGTTTGTTCCAGCGCATCCGCAGGAATTAAATGTCGTTGAAAGTTGGTTCATGGAACAAGTGTTTAGCTGACTGTGAACTATACGTCGTAGACATGTTCAGTGCACGCGATTAGGTTGATAATTCTAATCCCTTCATTTGGTTCGTTGTAATGGTGTAAAACAATGCAAGCTTAGAAAGCAACTTGGAGTGACTTGTCTTTCTCGTGTTAAAAATCTCGTTTCAGTAGTTTAAGTTAGTTAACCATCTCAAAATCAAAATAAAATATTTTTTATGCTTTGTGTAGTCTTATTAAGCGTAAGCAATCTCGCCTCCCTGTGGATCGACACTTGAAATACTACTACGATACTGTATTCTTGCAGTAGTGTAGTATTATTAGAGTTAAAATAATTGAACTTGATAATCTTTATGCTTTGATTAAGAACTCTAAAATATCACATCACTGACCAGCCACGAGCCCGACGCCGATGTAAACATTGCCGTCAACCAGGTCACGACAGGCGCAACTGCCCGAATGCTCATTCAAGGATGGATACTCAGTTGGTAGATGATGCCGCTGACGATTTTTTGCATCCACCTCCACCAAGGATGGATAATCAGTTGATAGATGATGCCGCTGACGATTCTTTGCCTCCACCTCCACCAAGATATGCAGTTCGAGGTCGTCATTCTGTCAGTCACACTGATGATGTCGATCACGATTTTATGCCTCCACCTCCACCAAGATCTGCAGTTCGAGGTCGTCACTCTGTCAGCCACACTGGTGGTACAGGCGAACACATCGGTCTCAGTGATGTCCCACATTCTCCACCTCGGTCTTCTGTGCGAGACGAATATTTTGGGGTTGATTTAGAGAATGTCGTTGTGCGAGAGACTCCTCCGTCTAGACTCTCAACCGCCAGAATCGGGAAGGGGATCCGTAGCTTTTTTACGCGGAAAAGGCGAGACAATTGAACGTATGCATTGTGTAATATTGGATTTCTGTATTTAGCAAGATTTGGACTAATGTATAGGGTAATATTTGTATGTACTTATATATTGAATAATGATGAAATGATTAAAAACTCTTAGCTGTTGGAGCGTTTTTTTATAGGACACGCCGATGTGAGTGGCGTGTTTGAAGAGACGCCTACTTAATTGGCGTCTTTTCACTTTAAAACGCCAACGTGAATGGCGTGTTATTACTGAAACACGCCAACGGGACTGGCGTGTTTGTTCAGAATGTCCGCTTTCGGCGTAGAAAAAACGAGCAACGAAAAAACTAACTTAAAAACGCCAATGGCGTTGGCGTTTTTAAATAACACGCCAACGGCAATGGCGTCTTATTAAAAACGCCTCAGCCGCCTGCTCGGCACCTCAGCCGCCTGCTCGGCACCTCGGCCGCTGGCTCGGCATCTCGGCCGCCTGCTCGGCACCTCGGCCGCCTGCTCGGCACCTCGGCCCCCTGCTCGGCACCTCGGCCGCCTGGCTCGTTCCGTGCACACTCACTTAAAAACGCCAACGGGAATGGCGTTTTTAAATAACACGCCAACGGGAATGACGTCTTATTAAAAACGCCAACGGGAATGGCGTGTTTGTTCAGAATGTCCGCATTCGGCGTAGACAAAACGGGCAAAAATATAAACTAACTTAAAAACGCCAATAGCATTGGCGTTTTTCACAAAGACTTACATTCACAAAAACGCCAATATCTCTTTATTTGCCTGTTTTCATTTTCATTTCTACTAGGAAATAATAATTCAGACATCCAAATACTTAATCATAAAGACTTAAAATCAATGAGTTCAAATCAAATGAAAAAACATCAATATCAAATTACAGTAATATCAAGAGTTCAAATTAGTTCAATCGTCACGACGTTTCCGCATAAACAGACGCCGTATCCCCTTCCCAATAGTAGATGTAGATCTAGGGATCCTTGAGGGAGGAGTATCTTGAACAACAGCGTTCTCAAGATCCTCCTGCACAGACGACCGCGGTGGAGAAGCGGGGACATCACTGAGGCCAATATCTTCTCCGGTACCACCGGTATGGCTAATAGAATGACGGCCTCGAAGTGCAGAGCTCGGTGGAGGTGGGTCCTCAAAATCGTCATCGGAGTCGTGTACGAACTGAGATGACGACTCTCCGCGGACGGTTTTCTGCTTGGTTCGTCGTTTTGCCTTTTGCCTTATGGGTACGTCCACGTCCATTGCAGAGCGCTGCGAAGGAGGGTAGTCCATCAGCTGAGGCTCCCCGGATATCTGCAGTCCTTCTTCAACCATCCTCGAAATGGTTTCCATATCCGGACAGAAATGTCCTGTCGCAGCTCGACCACTTAGATAGTGACGTATTTTGTGAAGCGTCTCCACCTACAATTTTTCAAAGTTAAGTACATATCATAATATGAATTTGAATAAGTAATCAGGGTTTAGTTAAGTATGAATAATGTACCGTAAAGTTATGAGAAGATGCGGTTTCGTGGAATCCCTCTTCAGCATGCACGCCGGGTTTGGTTAAATACACCACAGTGATCTGGCGAAACCAATTCATATATTCTTCCGTTGCAACAGGCTCAGTACTGTCCTCCAGATCAGTCCATATCGTAAAGTGTCTGTTGTCCCACTCCTGTATATAATTGGCGTGCCATTGAACCCAATTCCGACCAGCTTTTCCACGGCGATCCTGTTTCAAAAAATCAGAACCGTGGAACCGGGGGAGATCCGGGATATACGGTTGGACAATCCCGAATTGGCGCAACACTCGGTGTGGCAGGTGTGGCTCAGCCAGATTCCAACAAATAAGCGTTGTGATCGACATCCATATAGGACGACCGGCATCACAACTTTCCGGCAACTCCCGGTGGAGATAAGGCCTCCAAATAAACTACATGTGATACAAATTTTTCAAAATAATTTCCATAAAAACAAAAAACAAAAAACCAAAAACATTTTATAAATATATGAAGTACCTGATTAGGATGCATCATGGAGAACTGATCTCGGAAATTTTCAACACAATGTCCGGGTGCTTTTACATATGACGCCGGGCCATTCCATCTAAAAAATTTAAATTATGAGCGAAGAACACGAAAATTGATGAACATTAAGTTTAAAAACGCAATTAATGAACAACTTACGCGCTTGCACATGGTAGATAGTCTGTATGCACGGGATCTAGCATCCTCGGTCTAATATTTGGGATTCTCTCCCAAGCCCAAAGTTGTAATAGAGTTAAGGCTCCCCCTACATCCGTCCTCTGACCAACGGCCGCTTCACACAAATTGTGGTACAAGCAAGCAAGCGTCGCCCCACCCCAGCTATATGTAGAACACCGTTCTATATCCATGAAAAAGTGTAGGTAGAAGAACGGAATTTTATTTCCGGTGGCGTTGGGGATCATCAGACCACCAAGTAATAGCAGACAATAGATACGAGCCCGCTGAGCATATATGTAGTGTTCGTGGTCATTAGACAGCTCAATCCTCAATTGGCGCGATAAGCTCGTCTGCTTAAAAGCCATTTCCTTCAACTCGGATGCTTCCGGTATGAATCCTAGAAAATCCATACACCTGTCCGTCCAATATCCCGCGTCCGTCGGGGGGATGTAAGTTGTCAGAGCCTCTCCATCAACTTTCAGGCCCCATAAGACCTCCACGTCTTCCAGTGTCACAGTCGCTTCACCGACTGGAAAGTGAAACGTGTGAGTCTCTGGCCTCCAACGTTCAATCAGAGCTGTGATAAGATGGTGGTCAATTTCTTTTGGTTTACCACACCTTAACATACCCCCAAACCCCATCTGGTCCACTATTGTCAAGACATGTTGCTGGATGGGAACATCCCAAATTTTTCCTTCAAATCGTCGGCAGCGTACATCTTCGGATGGAACTCCTGCCCATATGTTGTTAGAGACGTGTTGTCTCTGAAAATATAATACAGATGGATCCGCAGGACCACATGCAAGCCGACGACGAGAGGTTGAAGATGATGCCATAATTTACCTACATAATTCAAATTCAACAATAACCAACCATAACATTTAATCCAATTTCATAAACCAAATTCAACAATAACCAACCATAAACCATTTCAATAATTAGATACAATTTAATCCAATATCACAAAATTGAACACCAACATCAAATAAGCAAGTTACACAACATTGCACATTCAAAATCATAAACCAATTCACCTACACAAAATTAACAATTTCAATTAACAATTCGCCCAACCTACCAATTTCAATTTTGCCTAACCTAAACAAATTTAACAATCTAAACTAATCAACCAAAACCCACATAAATCAAAACAATTTGCCCAATTTTTTAGCTATAAAAACCCTAGGGTTTAGGCTTATAATCAAATTTATACACAAATTAACTTAAACCCAACACAATCCAACATAATAATCAACAATAATATCATTCAACCAATCCAAAATGCATAATATTTCTACTCAATTCACAACCCATTACAAACCCTAGCTATCCACCAATTACTATAATTATGTAAAAGGTAAGCATACTAACCGAATAAAATAGATGAATTTGGGGGAGAATAGCACCGATTGATGAATGTAGGCCGAAATCACGGAGAGAAGGCGCGCAGCTGGAGAAATCGCGAAGGCTGTGTGTTGTGAGGTTTTCGCGATTTGGGGGAGGAACGCCTGGTATATCAGTCTGATTAAACACGCCACTCAGAATGGCGTTTTTCATGATTAAGTAAATACGCCACTCCGGTTGGCGTCTTTTACAAAACGTCAATATGTTCGGCGTTTCAACAAAGAAAACACGCCATTTACAAATGCGTTTTTTTATTTATACACGCCAACCAAGTTGGCGTGTTTAATCGTAATTACAATCCGAGAGCATACACCCAAAATCCGGCACAAGTATAAAACGCCATCATCGTTGGCGTATTTACCTTAAAACACGCCAATGACGTTGGCGTATTTACTAATAAAAACGCCAATGTGGTTGGCGTTTTTCCCATTTGTGGAATAGATAACAAAATGGGTACATTTACGTAATATTTAGTGTAAACTCCCCCACAAACCCGATTTTCCCCTTCAATTGATGTTTCAGTAAAGACAACGTTTTTACCTTTAGAAACGGAAAAATTAATATAAATGGTTTTTGTTTAATCTTTATGCAATTTAATGGAGTACCAGTGTCTAGTACTATGAGTTTTGAAAATATGTTTTTTTAAAAGCATCTCCAGTGGTTCTGGACATGCAATAGTCCTTCCATAGCCTTGTCATTACCACATCATCAGCACTAAAATCCTCCTACCACATCATCTGGACATGCAACTGGACATGCAATAGCCCAGCCACATCACTCAATTATGAAAAACAAACAATTAACAATCACACAAAATACGGAATTAAATATACAACACATATACGCGAAAATATACTATTTTCATTTAAATTAAAAAGTACATTTAAAAAAATTACATAATTTTAAATAAATTACTCATTTCACGTTGTTGATCTTGTACAGAAATTAAGATAGAGAGAGTACTCGTTAAAACAAGTGGTGCGAATGAAAATGACGTCCAAAGCGCGTATGTATAGTGTTTCGAAAAATTAAAAAAAAATTAAAAATCTGAAGCCGGTATGACGCCGATCTGGGGCCTACATTGGCGCCGTGCGGATCGGCGTGAGAATCGGCATCAGCCCAAGAATCGGCGTGGGCACGCCGATTTTGAAGACGATTTTGCCGACGCCGGCTGCAATGGTTCGGCGTCAGCACCGGCGTCCGCGAAAAATCAGTGTGCCGGTGCCGACGCCGCCATTGGAGATGCTCTTAATGAAAACAATAATTATTGATAGTACACATTTTTGTTTTGTTAATAGGAGCAGAAAATTAGAAAAGGAGTCTATTAACAATAGAAATTGGGAATAAAATAAAATTGATGAAGTATCTGGTCAAAGACTTTTTCTTTCTCTATAAAGCTCTGGAATCATCAATCTCTTCCAATACCGCTCCGCCATGAATTGATCATCGATTAAATCTTCTATGCACATATCTAGATAAATAAAAATTTCCCTAGAAGGCGTGGTGTCTTTTGTGGTTTGGACAGAGTGCCAAACTGTTTGACATATTGCCCCAGAGAGAGAGAAAAATGAGCAAGCGGCCTCCTCCCGATCCTGTGGCTGTTCTCCGAGGCCACCGCGCTTCTGCTACGGATGTTTGCTTCCATCCAGTCAAGAACATCCTTTTCAGCGGATCCACTGATGGGGAGCTGCGAATTTGGGACACGTTGCAGCGTAGGACCATTTCATCATCATGGGTTCACAGTGCAGCTCATGGCATCATCAGCATTGCTGCTGCTGGTGAGAACAGACTGATTAGTCAAGGAAGGGATGGAGCTATCAAGCTCTGGGACTTAGGAGAAGCTGGCCTGTCCAGAAGCCCTCTCACTACGATTAATACGAATTCGTATCACTTCTGCAAGCTCTCTGTATTCGACAACCCCCAAGCCGAAATTACGCCAACTGAAAAAGTATCCAAGAATCCCCACGAAACTGAGGTTGGCTCGAAGACTGGAGGGCGTAATTATGTTGCCACAGCTGGGGAAGACTTGTCTGTAGTTGAGATTTGGGATGTTAACACTGCTGAAAAGCTTGTGAAGCTGCCTCCGAGCTCAGTGGATCGTTCTGCAAAGTCGAGAGGAATGTGCATGGCTGTTGGAGCCTTTTTGCCATCTGAGTCGGAGGTTTATGCACATGTTGTTGCTGGGTTTGAGGATGGATCAATGGTGTTATGGGATTTGAGAAATCCTTCCTTGCCGGTGACTAGTGTGAAATTTCACTCGGAGGCAGTCCTAAGCTTGTCTATTGACAGTTCATGTGGAGGAGGGGTTTCCGGATCTGCTGATGAGAAAATTGTGACATTTAGCTTGAATCCTTCAATGGGATCGTGTTTGGTCAAGAAAGAAGTTATTTTGGAGAGACCCGGTATAGCAGGGACCTCCATAAGGCCAGATGGTAAGATTTTCGCCACTGCTGGATGGGATCACAGGGTGAGGATACATGACTATCGGAAAGGGAATGCGTTGGCTATACTGAAATACCATCACGCAATTTGCAATGCTGTCACATTCTCAGCTAATAGTAAACTGATGGCTTCATCTTCAGAAGATGCCACTATAGCGTTATGGGAGCTTTATCCTCCTAGAAATTGACATGTAATGTATAATTTGTTGCAAGTTTAGAACTTACGCGAAACAAAGGGTACATTTATAAGATTGTGCTTTGTTTTGTTGTTCAATGGTCTATTTTCTTACCTTTTGAAATAGTATGTTTGGATTGCTGAGAGTATCTTTTGAATACTTAATGTACTTCGGCTTCTGTTGTTTACTTAGGCGCCTTTCTATGATTGAAACTGTGTTCTGCTGTTCTGGTGCTAAGTTTAATTCAGCAAAAACGTCGGGATGCATGGTAACTGTATGTTGCTGTTTAGATGAATGATGTTTGATGGTTTCATGTAGCTACGGTTACCAAGTTACAAAATTCTTACAATGCAGCCAAGATGTTATCATGCCTCCTGTGTTCAGACAACAAATCCTTGTAGAAATCCGATCGGCCTTTGTGATAGTCTATCCATATACATAGTTGCCGTATAGCCTCCCTCTTCTCCTTTGTAAGTATTTGCATTTCATCTTCTTTCTCTTCTATAATTTTCTCTAATTCTGTCACCGTATCTTCTAACTTGCAGACCTTCTCTCGGGATGCCAATATCTCGGTTTCCTTGTCATCAAGCTGAGCTAGCAAGCAGTCTAAATCGTCTTTCAAGTGTGACATGGATCTGTTCTTCGTTGCTGCCCACTGTTTCACAGAGTTGATCCCACGCGAGGCTTTCAACATCCTATTCTGGAGTTTGGCAGTGCATTCCTTGAATTTCAAGGTCTTTGAGTCTATCATTGTGAGTAATTCGTTTGCTGTAACCGTCAAGTCCTTCACATTCTTCAGTTCAGTAGACGTTCTGGCTGTCATCTCTTTGAGGTCCCTGTCATCTTTCTCATACAAGTCCCTTGTCTTTCGGTACCACTCCTTGTTTTCAGTTTGTAGCTGTTCTGCAACCCTTATCCTACGGCTCAGGATCCTGTATTGGTCTTCAAACTGTTTCCGGAAAACTACAGCCATTTCTTCTATTTTCCTTTCCACATTATGGAAGTTCGATTTGGCCATTTTCTCCAACTGGGATTTGTTTTGCTCTTTCTCCTTGTCCAATTCGCGCTGCAGTAGTTTCTTGTCATTCTTCAAGGCTTCAAACTCCACCTGCAAATGGATTCTTTCATTTTCTGACGTCTCCAGCTTGCTCGTGACACTTTCAACCCCTTCTTCCAAGTATTTCAACTTCTTCTGTCCAGTTGATAGTTCATTTTCCCTCGTAGCAGTAGTTCTCTGCAGTTCAGACACTCTTTCTTCTAGCTTCTCTCTCTCTAACCTCGATTGAGACACTTCGTGGTTTATTTGCTCTTCCAAGTTGCTCTTGGTGATGCTTAATGAATCTATCTCTGACTCCAAATCATGTACCTTAACTTGCAGGCTTTCCTTCTCCCGCGCTGTTAGCTGCTCACTCAAACACAGCTCATTTCTTAGAGCTTCTATCTGAAGCAGGTAATGTGATATTTCTTCTGATTTCTTTTCAATTTCCAGCACCATTTCCTCCTTGTGGCTATATACAGTCTCTAGCTGTTCCTGCAGCCAACTAACTCGTTCCATTAGGCCCTCGACTTCAGATGACCAGTGCTTAGTTTCGTCCAACAGCCCTTCTTGCAATTCACTTTTCTGATGCTTCAAACTGCTCAATTCGAGCTGCATTCCTTCAGCCTGAGTTTCGAGCTCCGTGATTCTAGTCTTGTAGAGGTGCTTATTATCCTCGAATTGCTTCCTGAAGGAGCTAAAAAGGTCCTCTTGCTCTCTGCTTTCAGCTTCCATTTCAATTATCTGAGCTTCTAGTGCAGAAATGGTGTCCTGTGCTTGCACAGCTTCGTTGGACCTCCACTCCACTTGCTCTTCCAGTCGTCTCCTGTGTGCGCGGAGGGTAGAAACCTCGATCCTCAACACAGCAAGCTGTGCCTCCAGATCTCTTAACCTGGCCTTGTCCCTTTGATTCTCGAGGTCCCTCAGATAGTCGAAAGGCGACCCTGGTTCGCTGTTCATTACTTTAGTCACCTCACCCGAACAAGTCAAAGTATCTTCTACATCAGAGGTTAATTCTTCGTCATTTCCACCATTCCAATAATTTGGTTCTGCATCCGAGTCGGGAGCAGGAGAAGAGTATTCAACACTTTTCTTCACCCTTTCTCTCAAATTCTCATAGAGAATGTAAAGTTTTTCATACTGCTTGTGGAAATCTTGGATGAGTTCTATTGCTTGCGACTTTTTCTTCAAGTTCCTCTCTCTGTTTCCGCGGTTTATATCCTTCATGATCTTAAGAATGCTGTCCACTTGATCCCCCACCGCTGCACACATCATACTACTTGTCAATTTCTTGCATCAATTTCTTGAAAATATCGAAGTTGAAGATAACATCGCGTACCTATTTTGACTCGTTTGAGCTGTTCTTCCTTATCAGGATCGATGTGATTGCAGAAGGACTTGGATCTCCATTGTTGCTTCGCCATCTCTGCCACACCCCAGAATTCTAAAGAAGGTCTGCCTCTCCCTTCACCCCCTTTGTTTATCTCATTTTCTCTCTCTATGTTAATCTGCAGCATCATATTGTGGTTTACAATGTTAATCTCATCACAGTTTGGCCATCTAAATCAATAATACTTATACTAATAGTTTCAAACCTATAAAGTTTAATGCATGATTTTGATCACTTTTGCAGGAATTTAATTATCAATATCAAGAATGGTTAGCCTGAGACATATTCGGCTATTCCTCATATACTTTATCTGAATTAAATCCGCCTTTCATTTAAATTCAATGAATTCCAGATATGAACAATCATGTAACATGTATTGTAAAATAATAGGAGAATTATGCATTGATTAATTTAGGTAAAGGTTTTCTGGAAAGTCTCAACTAAATTACAAAAACATAAAAGAAAATGCATGACAAGAACAATATTACCTGAATATGAGAGAGAAAATGGTGAAGATTTAAAATCCTCAGGGGTGAAGGGAAGGTGGAGAGATGATATGGAGAGATGAAATCTGGATTTTGTGTCTGAATATTTCCTTGAATAAACAGACCACCATATATTTACTAATTATTTTATTTTGAGGGAGCAATATATTTGTTACAAATAGAAGATATCCCTCTGTGATTATATGAAAATTTTAATACTATAAACTCATGCCCTGCTACACTATTTTATCTTTTTCTTTTTTAGAGACTCTGGTTTAAATTAGTTATCACTTGTCACCACCACCACCACCACACTGGCAGTTTCAGTCTTCAATCTGGTAAAATTTTGGAGTGGTGATTGGAATTAGACATGGTGATGGAGTTGGTTGTTAATAGCTTCCTTGGATCAGTATTTATAGGAGTGCGAATGAGTCGAGTGGAGTCGAACATCGACCAATTGGTTAGCTATATAGTCGAGCTAAGGAATTTCGTAATGTAGATCAAGGTGACTTTTTAATCCGAATTTGAAAATATTAGCTATTTATGTTGTTCGCTTAATAGCTTGAGTTAAAATTTTCAATCAACTGAAGATAAGAGTGTTATGTCAGAACCCGATTTAGCATTACATAATTGAATGTGAATGAAGTTGGTGTATCTTTTCAAAACAATGCAAGTGTTGCCAAATCAACTTCAGCTTCAGGTATAGTTGGTTGGAAATTTTGATTCTGAGCTATTAATTGAACAATGAATTTGAGTACAAAAGTATGTTTGTAAAATTTGTAAGTACGAGCTAAAAAAATCACCATGGGATCATATATTTAAGAAGAAACATATTAATATTATGTTCTAATTATAAACTGTTAGTGTACAAATTAGATTGATAACTCACTTACACCAACTGCTTGGCTTGGTTACACAGCAAGGGAAGAACAAAAAAGTATCAAAATTTTCGCTTCTTTTTTATGTTGTGTGGAAGGCAAAACAGTCTAGCACACTACCTGAGTATGTGATCTATGTTTCAGGTTCGAGGACTGGCATCCGAAGGCAGTGCAGTCGGCCTAGCAGCAAGTCTTGAAGGACGTGCATTGGGATTCATGGGCGATGACATTACTGAAGCATATGTGTTGTAAGCGGATGGATGGATTGGCGATGGGCATACATTGTAACCTCTTGATGGCGAGGAAGCCGGGGAGTAGGGCTTCTTCACTCTCGCTGGCGAGCACATTGAACTCTCGCTCTTTGCTTTAAATTCTCTGGCTGGCGAGGATGCTGGCGAGATGCTGCTCTTCATCCTGGATTGTAGTGTTCTTTTCACGTCCCTCTTTGGACTCTGCACCACTGTCTTGCTAAATGCTCGTGATGGCGACGAGGCTGCTGAATTCGACACCTTCTTTACCCTGGCTGGTGAACTCAATGGTGCGTCACATCTTGGTGATTTAGGAGATTCTGCTTGTACGAATCATCAATTTTCAGCCGTTGATCAGAATTAGAAAGCAGAAACTAAAAAGGAGAAAGAGAAACTGACCTGGGATGAATTTGGTCTTGATGGTTTTTAGTTTCTTATCTTCATAGCTGTCGTTGGTCGTAGCTGTTGATTCCATGGTCTTGTGAAGCGGAAATGATTTCTTCTCTGGGATCTCGGGTAATCTTTTGTTACTCTCTTGTGATTCAGATGGGAGATTTTGATCAAATTCTGGTGAGATAGTTTCAGCAGCTGTAGTTTTGGTGTATCTCTTCCCTGGGGCCTCTGGAACAAATGAGTCCAAGTGGAAAGGCTTCTGGTGTATCGTCTCAGATATAACCGTCCTGAGATCCACATCAACGGCCGAGTTCTTGCTGTCAATGATATCTGAGCAAACCGACTTCCGATCAGTCGGCACAAGGAAGAGATCATCCATGGCAGTCAACTGCTCCTCATCAAAGATTGATGCAGGGAGTTTCACCATTCCTTCAGTGACCATATCCCATTTCTTGCTATTGGTTTTCTCCTTCTCAATAATCTTGTAGGCCAGCATCTGGAACGGGATCTGCGTCACAGGCGCGAGGTTCCCGCTCCCTTCTTCTTCGAACTTCTTCAGATATGCGGCCTCCATGTCGCAGTACTCCACAAGAGGCGGAGGCGAATGTGGGTGGCCGTGCTCAGGGCTGATGATGAGGATCTTCTTGATGTAGCGCAGGATCCGGCATATAGACGAGAATGACGGGCGCAGAGCCGGACTCGTCTGCCAGCATTTCTTGGTGAGGTTAGTCAGGTATTTTGGTGTAGGGCGGGAGAAAAGAGGCCTCTCTCCCGCCATCACATTCGTCGCCATCTGCTCCCCTTGCAGATGGCCGTCCTCGAACGGGACTTTCCCCGTTAGCAGCTCGAAGCAGAGCATCCCGAAGCTATACACATCAGCCTTCTCGGAGTAGCTCCCGCTGCATTTCCCTCCGAGCTCAGCCAGCACCTCGGGGGCCAACCAGATATCAGCATCAGCAGCAACCGGCCTAGGGCTTCTCGAAGCGCAGCTCCTGATCGCGCTTATCCCAAACCCGGACACTTTAACATCAAAACCGCCCGTGGCGCTGTTCCTCTCCTTTAGAAGGATGTTGGAAGGATTGAGATCTCCATGACACATCTTCTTGGAGTGCAAATACTCCATCCCTCTCGCAATCTGCAGCATGATATCCACAGCCACCGGGATAGTGAATGGGACGCGATTCTTCTGCCCCGAATGCTCCTTCACGTAGGAAGCAAGATCCTTGCTCATCAGATCCATAACAAGGTACCCTTCCTTCCTCCCTTCGTCGTAAAACGCGCAAAGGTGCTGCAATATGTTGGGATGCGACAGCGAAAGCAGAGAAGAAACCTCGGGGAGTAAAGGCGCAACTTCTCCAACGAACGTCCTCAACCCGAAGCTCTCCCCCAGCCAATGGATCTCCTTGAGATGGCTCGGCCCACTGGGGTACCCCGACCCCAGACGCCGTTTCACTTGGTAATCCGCGGCCCCTACTAGGATGCTGCTCGACATCACCTTCTTCAAAGTCTCCACGTCGTTCAGTTTCCTCAGCAGCAGCTCAGCCAGCTTTTGCTCGCTCTTCTCGTCCTTCCTCTCCCCAACTTTCTCGGACAGCAGCCATCTGTCCTCCCGCCACGCGATCTCTATCCGGCTGCTGATCTCCGCAGGTACTAAAAACTGCTTTCCAAACTTCCACAAGAAAATTTTGGGATCATCACATTCATGATCATATTTATGCAGGAGGGCCACCCTCTTCCTCTGCTGCTCCCGCTCGTCGCTCCCAGAGATCTCCGCGGCCGTCTCAATCGCCTCAATCACAACGGTGAAGCAGGACAGCACGTTGTGAACGTGCATCTCCACGCAGTCCCTGTTCGCATGGAGGCTGATGGCCTTCCCCCACCAGTTCTTGATATCGAGGCAGTATCGGATATGGCACTCGGCCTCCTTGAAGACGCAGTGGAGCTCCTTCAGCGGGCGCTCTAGAGGCTTCCACTTGGTGGCTTTCTCGTCGAGCCTCAGGCTGCGCCTCATCTCCTCCGAGATCATGTCGAAGGCCAGCTGCATCATGTCTGCCAGCAGACAGCATTGCCTCTGGTTGATGGAGATCTCATGCTTGAGTATCATCAAAGCCTTCACACTGCCAACAACCTCCCCAACCTGCCTCAACTGATCCATCTCTCTTTCTTTGATGGCAATTTTTTTTCACACAATACACTCACCTGGTACATGCAAATACACACATATAAACCATCACTACTTTCAATGGTTTTAGCTTTGGCAAATTGCCGGAAGAACCGTGAACTTTGGTCGAATTCTACTCCATTCCGCAACTTTAAAAATCGGCCGTGAAAATCTTGAATTTGAACACTTTTCGCAATTTGTCACGACAAATATTTTAAATTGTTGTGTGTTGAGAAAATAATAAAATTTCCCGTCGGTCTCGTCCCTATAGAAATTAGATCCCGTGGAAAAATTGAGATAAATGTTAAAATTCATGGATATTTGCTTATGAACTATATTTAAAATCGTATTACCAACCAGAATTTAACCAAATTTTATGATTTGAGTGACAATTTGCCCTTTAGCTTGGGAATAAATAATGATTAAATACGGAAATAGTGAGTTCCCATGTTAATATACAATGTTTTGTTATGATAAATTGCAACCAAAGAGAATGCACCCAAACAAGAGAAATGGAATAATGACTAACCTATTGCACAAGGAGATGATCAATGAAGCAATGGCATCTGCTGAATTTTGAAGGGTTCGGGGACGAACCCTAGCGAAATTCAGCAGAAACCTGATTAGGTATAGCCAATGCTAGATGGTACCTGTAAATGAATAGATTAGATGCAGCAAAAACAAATGGAAATGAAAGTGTTTCTTGTTTTTTTAGTTTGCCGTGGAAATCTACCTTCTTTCTTTTTGCCTTTGATTTTTTTCTTTTCAATATATTTCCGTTAATTTCGTTACATTCTATTATGGTCTCTGTTGTTTCCTTAGAAGTAGAAATTTGTAACTAGTGAACGGATTTTAATTTGTACTGTACAAAATTGTTGTGTATTTAGCATATAATTAGTAGATTATGGGGTCCACTTTATTATAGTGGTATAAGTGGTAAATAAATTGTTATATACCGTAGGAGTCTAAAAGATTTCTTTAAATGGAAAGTTTAAAAGTTTCAAATTTTAAGAGATGGACTAAAATAGAAAGAAGAGTTGTTATTTAAAATAGAAAGGTAGTATTCCATAAGTCACACTATAAATATGTAGTTACTTACTGCAAATTCTTTCTGAAAATTGCAATTGAATCCATCTTGTTTGAGTATTTTCAAATAGAGTAGAGAGCAGAGAGAAAACAAAAAGAAGGGAAGAAGATGAACGAACAGGGCGGCTAATAATTAGGTTTTTAGGTTTTATTGTGTGTATAAAATTGGGCTTTAATTAGTGGGCTAATAATTTATTAAATGTAAGTAGGGCTAAATGAATTAATTATCTTTAAACAAATAGAAATAGCAAAAGAAATAAAAATTAATGAATTGGCCATGAGATCTAAAGCCCTAGCACGAGGCGATTTCCATATTTTGCGATTTAAGCTAGTTAAATAATACTAATAATTAAAAAAAAAACTAGTAGTATAACATAAAATTATTAAAATATCTAAGCAAAATTTTTAAAATTGTAGATTATAAGTGTCCTTGATTACATTGAGATATCAAATACAGTATCAATATAGTATGTCTAAACCTTACAATATTTTTCCAACATGTTAACATTTAATTAATTATAATTTGATATCCAAACCGAAGACTTAAATTTTATGTGTGTTTTATATATTTATTTTGTGCGCCTTTAATACTTGTTTTCTTCCTCAACCACGAAAAATAAGCTTCACCAAATATAAAATAAAATTATTATTTTCCTAAAATTTCTTTATATATCTATATTCTTTACAATTTAATTTTCGTTTTCATATTTGCAATTCTTATTTCCTTGTGTAAATATGACCATAATAATACTAGATCTCTAATTATTTTGTTGCCTAAATTATAAATATTATTAAAATAATAATCTAGATTTGATTTATTTTTCTTACTATATATTACTATCGTTCATTCTTTGAATTCTCTACAATTTTATTTGTATCGGAGCTCTGACGTTAAACAATGGAGGAAGACCGAATCAGCCAACTCAACTTGGTAAAATAAGTTAGATGGTATGGAATGCAAATTATTACCAGTATAATATATTCTAGACATAACACAAAATAAATACTACTCCTTCCGTCCTATAATATGAGTCACATTTAGTGTGATAACTGGTTTTAAAAAATGTAATGAATAGTGAGTTACAAAAGTTAGTGGAATGTTTATATTGGTTTATAATAGAATGAGAGTGAAGTGATTTAGTGGAATGTGTGACCTACTTACAATCTATGGTAAAAGTGAAATGCGACTTTTATTGTGAGACGAACTGAAATGACAAAATATGGACCAATCATATATATGTTAGTGGGGTGGAATAGTTGCTTTTCATGGACTCTATAGATTACCATTCAAGCCCCTAACGATTTAATAAAGCAACACAAATGCAAACGGCTAAGGACCACAATCAATTCGTTAGTTGCTCTTTTATTTAGAAAAAAATGTGCAAAAACACAACTACATGTCGTACTAGATTTGCATCATGAAAATCCCAATCACGTTAGTTGTTTTCAGCTTTCGATTCAACCACCAAATTAGTCTCTACATTGAGCGGCCACTAAGGTTGATTATCCACAACTTGGGATCATTTTGAAACTAAAGTAGTATCAATATTTGAAATGTTGCAATAGTGGCTCCAAATTTTTTTAAAAAAAAATTAATTTATAACAATCGATGTCCCTCATTTATTAATCAAAATTTTGTCCGAGAGTGTCAATCCACAAACATTACGTGTTGAAATGGTTAAAAAATAATCTGTGGATCTACCCCGCATCATCTAATTTTGTTACTACTAAACTTTAACATAAATAAAATAAAATTAACTTTATCAGTACTACATAAATACTCTTCCCATTTCATAAAAATATAAATATTTGGAATAATACGAGAATTCATGCTCAATTAGTTAAATAAGGAAAATAGAAAGAAAAAAGTAAATATAGTAGTATTGTTAATGAAAAATAAGGTCCACCTTATTTGGAAGAAGGTAACTAAAAATAAAAGGAGATATTTTTATGAAACACTGGAAAATATCCTTATTTTTATGGAACTAATGGAGTAATAAACTAAAAGTAAGCTTAATCAAATTTAAAAATAAAATTATTATTTTCTAAACTTTCTTCGCTAACTATTTATAGTATTCTTCCGAATCTCTCTCGTTTTCTATTGAAACATTTCAAAAATTGATAATACTACTATAGTAGAGTGTGCAAAATTATCGTTACTTTTCGATCGACCCTGTTCTGGAAACTCACAAATGTTGTACTTGTAATAAATTTTATTTGTGATGAAAAATTATTACTTTCCCGTAATTTAATTCATCTCCCTCGCACGCGTAGGCTCTTGATGCAATTACTATAAACTATAATTCGATTCAATTACTCTTCATGTGCACACTAATTTGATATAATGAAAGAGGAAGGAGATTGTTCCAAGTTTGCCTACACACATTTGCTGTTATATGGCCTTTTAAAGCCTTATCACACTATTTTTGTCCCTAATACTACTAGTTTTATCAAAATTGTCCAAAATCGTTAGACAAGTAAATAGAAATTGAAGTGCTGGGACTGAAATTAGAGAAGTATTGTGTCAAATGTGTAGCAAATACAAAGTCCATGTCAAATTGCAAAATTTGTGATCGTCCTCCCTTTGAGACATTTGGTTGAAAAAAATTAAGAGAGAGAATAATGAAAATGCAAAAAAAAAGTCTATCAGAGCATGTAGATGTCTGGAACCCTCATCCACAATTTCTGGAACCCTCACCCATTCTCACGAAAAGGAGTGGGAATTTAAATGTAGATGTTGTAGGCAATTAATTGAAATCTTGTAATTAAAGAAGCATGCTATCTATCATCCACAATTTTAAGTAAATAAAATCAGTAACTCCATCTCAAATTTAATACTATCAAAACATAGATATATAAAGTAATGAATTATTTTCATTCAATTATTTGATTGGTAAAAGAAATTTTATTGACATTAGTATTTGATTAAATAATTATTTTATGTGATTAAGATATAATATCACAAGATAAATAGAACAGTTAATGAATTATTAATAGAAATTCTAATATCATTAATATTGATTAAGTTGATTTTTTTAATATGATTAAATCTCTATGAATATACATATATACTATAATAGTAATAAAATGAAATGTGCCAATGAAAAAGAAGTATATGCCACCTCTTGTATTAAATGATGATTATATTTTAGGAAATGAAGTACACTAATAGCTACTGTAATGTAATTTGTTTTGTAAAATTTAATGTTAATAAATATTATCGTCTTGGATGTAAAGATTTTGTATTGATTTTTAACTTTGAAACTCTATAATGTGTAATTAATGCATAACGTTAATTTAAATTTTCGAAACTTAAAAGGAGGATTCTAATATATCCGAAAGTATGGTGGAGGGTCAATGAGTCATTTTAAGTTATCCACTAACTACAATTTATATTTTAATATATAATTAATACTACAATTTACTGATATAACCTTGTGTGACTGACCATAATATGGCCATTTAGCACTACTCAAAAATCAAATCATCCAACGGAGCTAAAAATACAGTTATGTAATATTGTTGGGTTATGCATAGTGGTAGTTTTTGATTACATAGTTGTATTCTTCTACGTTGGTATACTGTTCAACAACAGATAAATTAGGAGAAACCTTGACCTCACAGTTGAAAGTCTGTCTCAAATAGTCCATTACACTTTGTAACACTTGGCTAAATCTACGACATCCTTCCATCACTTTGAGACATTTCATATATGTTGGAAAATGGAGGAGGAGTTTGCTTCAAGGATCCAACTTTGGTTTGGAGAATCTATCAATCAATTTCAAACAACCATTACCATATAGTATGAGGAGATGGAGAAATATGTACCTGTATAGTGTCCAAACTTAATGAAACTGAGGTTGCATTCCGTAATTGGTGAAGCATGCTAAGAAAGTTGGTATGATTTTCATCGTAACGGTATCTACTTCCATAAATGTGTAAGTAGACTTAATCCAACATTGGGAGATTCACCTTTGCACATTCCCAAGCTTTAGGAGCCCCGTATCGAAACGAGGTTAGCAACGGAGCAGAAATCTCTTTCGCTGAAAAGGAATCATCGCTGATTTGATTGATTTCAAGAGCTCTAAGCTTTGGATCGTTTATAACAAGGCCATCCCCGTAATAATTGGTCAGACTCCAGCTGTGGGAGGCCGGAAAAAGGCTCCATCGTATGGTGATCATCGTCGAAGACCAAAAAGATGTCACGATGATGAATGGTTTTCAAATTTGGTAAAGATAGGCGTCCAGGTAGTTTAACCGAGCCGAACCAATCCCTGATCTCGAGCTCCCGCAGCGTAGAGCACCCATTCCTCCATGAATTCTCTGTTAACATAGCTCGTGCTGTCGAATGAGAGGTGGAAGTCGTGGACGGCGGCTGCGGCGTTTCGTTGAGAGAGAAATTGGGAGACACGTTGGCTGTGAGAGCGTATTTTGGATCTGAACTCTTCAGAGGGGGAGCAGCCGCTGGGGACGCTGAAGGGGAAGCGGAGGCCGGGGAGGGAACGCCACAGGTTTTTCCATATATTGGCGAGAATACTTGAAGCGTTTCTTTTCTGCACAGGATTTAAGAAAGTTGTGTTTATGGGTTAATTCTTTTTTGATTCTAGGGTATTATTAACATTCTTATTATGCACTGCGTTTTTTTTAAATTACAAGTTTGGGAGAGGCGCATGAGTGTCATGCGTCTTTTGTTAATGAAATGCATGATGCTCTTGCGTTGTAGGCTACGACACATGATAGTTATGCGTTTAAAAAAAAAATTAATTGAAAGACGCATGAGCGTCATGCGTCTCTACCTAAAACGCATGACACACATGTGTCTCTACCCAACTATTCGATTTCCACTGGTTTTGTTATGGGCAAAGGGGCGGGAGTTTTTAAACAATCTTTATTATTATTCATGACTTACTATATCATTTTTTTAAAACAATTAAGTGATGTTTCACGCCATCAATCAAGTAAGTGTCAACTCGTCTTCTGTGTCATTTTTAATAGTCCAAAATCTATCATTAGTGGGAAATTGACACTAAGGTCAAAATTTATGATATTATTAGCTAAGTTTGAAATTTGTGGAGAAAATTAAAATTTTCAAAAGTTGTGTGATGGAGTATTATACTTTAATAACCCTTATTTAAAAGTGATTCTTACAAACAAAATTTAATATTTTTATGAATAATATTGAAATAATAATACGATTTCAATTTAAAAGTGTGATGTGTGATCTCAAGTAGTATTACGAAAGTGCCATGTCTGAGTGATTAGTTGGGTAGAGACGCATGTGCGTCATGCGTTTTAGGTAGAGACGCATGACGCTCATGCGTCTTTCAATTAAATAAATTTTTTTAAAAACGCATAACAGTCATGCGTCTTAGCCTAAAACGCAAGAGCATCATGCGTTTTATTAACAAAAGAAGCATGACACTCATGCGTCTCTTCCAAACTTGTGTTTAGTGAGTTAAATAAAGTAAAATAAAGTAGAAGAGAGGATAAAGTAGGAGAGAGGGTAAAGTAAAAGAAATAATAAAGTATGTGTGATTAGATGTTTTTTTAGATAAATGACTCAAATAACTTGGGACAATCAAAAATGAAATACGACTCAAGTAACTTGGGACGAGTGGAGAACTAAAAAGGTTAAATTTAATTTATTTATTTTAATGTTTAGTAGTACAAAATTAGATACCATCAATATGGCATATTTAATGGAAGATTTGTTTTATGAGTATATAATATAATTTGTTGAGTCGGATAATCAACCTTAGTGCAGGCTCGTTCAGCATAGAGATTAATTTGGTGGTTGAATCGAAAGCTGAAAACAACTAGCGATTGGGATTTTCATTATACAAATCTAGCTAGTACAACATATAGTTGTATTTTTGCACATTTTTTCTAAATAAAATATTATTCTGGAAACTAATTTATGAGCTTTGTTTTCTTAAAAGTGTTATAGCTTGTGTATGTTCAGCCCATCAAGAAGATATCATTAGCTGGAAGGATTTCTCATTGTATCATGAAAAATGTTAAATAAGGAGAAGAGCAACTAAGGAATTGATTATGGTCCTTAGTCGTTTGCATTTGTGTTGCTTTATTAATTCGTTTGGGGCTGAATGGTAATCTATAGAGTCCATGAAAAGCAACTGTTTCACCCCATAAATTACAAATTGCAGGTAATAAGAAATTGGGAAATGAGTGAAGACCGAATCCAAGGAGAAAGGCATCTGCCACGTGGAGGAATCACAGCCGTGAATAGGTGGCGCCAGTAAGGGGGCAGCTGAGAAACCGATTCCCGTCGGTTAGGCACGTGCTATGTCGTTATCAGTGATTGGACCCATGTTCTTCATTACCGGTTGGTAACCGTTACTACTGGTGCCTTCAACATCTGCCCATGTCCCACAAATCAATAAATAATTGTACTAACTACTAAAAGCATCCACAATGGCGCCTAGCGCACCGCCTAGCCAAGCCCCGGCGCTAGGCGGTGCGCTCGGCGAACCATTACAACCGCCTAGCGGTTTTCTAAAAAAAAATCACCTAGCGCTAGGCGATATACGGGCGCTCGGCGATCCGCTCGGCGCCATTGCAGGGTCCGGATCGCCGAGCGCATCGTCCAATGGATTTTTTTTAATTTTCGAAACACTATATATACGCGCTTTGCACGTCATTTTCATTAATTAATGTACTTTTTTTTAATTAATGTACTTTTTAAATTTTATTATACTTTTTTTAATTAATGTACTTTTTAAATTTTTAATAGTATTGTTAAATTTTCTCGTATCTGTGTCGTAAATTTAATTCCGTATGTTGTGTGATTGTTAATTATTTATTTTATATAATTTTGAGTGATGTGGCTAGGCTATGGCTGGGCTATTTGCTTGTCTTGATGATGTGGCAGGAGGATTTTTAGGGCTGATGATGTGGCAGGAGGAGTTTGTGGCTAGGCTATGACTGGGCTATTCCTATTGTGGATGCTCTAACCTCTCCTTTTCTTCAATATGTAATTGGCTTGTCTTAGTCTTCCGCTGTCAAAGTGTCAACACATGCTTAGACCATCCACAGCGCGCGCTGGACGAGCGACCGGCGAGCCGCTCGTCCGTCGTTTTTTCCGCTCGTCCTCGCGCTCATCCACCACTGTGGGTCCTCGACGGACGAGCGCATGCATGTCCGACCATTTTCGATTTTTTTTTTTCAAAACTCTAAATATACGGCTCGTTGCACTTCGTTTTATTTGCACCACGCATGTATTACCATACAAAATATGATCGTCGAAAATGAAGGCTTAAAACAAAACATATCATACAAGGCATAACATGTACTTTGTTTAAATCGTTTTTTGGTTTGGGACGTTTTTTTTGTGAACTATGTATTTTTTTATTTAATTATATATGTTTTTTTAATGGTTGCATTTTTCCAGTATTCGTGTCGAAATTTTAATTCCGTATTTGTGAATTTGTTTGTTGGGATGTTCTAGTGTTTGTCCTAGTGCTTGTTCACTATTGTGCAGTGGGATATACTTATAACGTGGCAGTGCAGTGAGATATCCTTATGACATGACATGAGATGTTTTTGGGATGTCTTAGTGCTAGTCCGTGGGAATATCCACATCATTGTGGATGCTCTTAGTCCATTGTGTTTACCATTTGAGCAATTCAAGTAGGAGTATATAGTTTCTAAGTAGCACGTCTTTATGATCGGTCCATTACAAATAAAACTTGTTTAATAAGAATACAAAAATTGAAACTTGAAATTGTTGAAATTGTTTTAATAATAATTTAGGAAGCTAAAAAAAAGATATTCTAAAATAAAAGATGAATTAATTTTATTTTTTATTAAATATTAATGGTAATTTAGAAACATATATTAGCGTGCTTAAATGCATTAAAAAATTTCTTAACAGATTTTTTCTATTGTAGTGGTCTTAAGTATAGATAAGAAATTGAAACACGTTACTCAAATTAAGAGATGCAAAATTGAATAGTAGTAGTAGTAGTAGTAAAAATTTAGAAAAAATAGGCTGATTATCAATATTTAGAGATGCATTTGAATCTAGATGGAAAATGCAAGGGAATTCGATTGCAAATAATTGAAGCGTCGGAATAAAAAATTGACTTTGTAGTACAAGAAATGCTTGTAATTATTTATAGTGCAATATACTATAATTGTTTTGAATTTATTGTGTTATCTCATCATAATATATTACGAGAATATCAGAGCAGCATGTGAAGGAAAACCATCTGCGCCGGTAGAGAGGAATCCAAGGAGAGAGAAAGGCATATGATTTTGAAAAACATGCTTTCCATTTCCATGGCCCACCCTCCACCACTAATACACTTGCCTATTTTCGCTTTACCCTAACTCCTTCACAGAGCAATTCGTTGCTGCATTACTCTCTCTCCCCGCTAGAATAAATTCTTAGAGGGAGAGGAAGTAATCAACAAAAAATAAATAAAAGAAAAAAAAGGAAGCAGAAAATGGCAGCGAATTGCAAGTTTTCGGTAGGCATTTTTGCCGCATTTGCTCTGGTTTTCGCGATCTTCATGCCTGCTGTTCAAGGCCAGGGCCACGGCGCTTTCGCCCCTGCCCCTGCCCCAACCAGCGACGGTTAGTTCGTTCCTTCGATTTATTGAATTGAATCATTTGTGTTTAGATTTTTTGAAATGCTTTCCGTAACTGCATCCGCTTTTTCTAGATCTGTTTGCTATTGCTTTTCGTGTTTGATTCAATGCTAGAAAATCTATTGAATTGAAAACCTAATTAATGAAGAGCAATTGATGATAATTGAACGCGATCTGCTTTCTGTTCCACCGGAATATGGAAGAACATGAATCCGATCACTTTGAAAACAAAAATTAATACTAATAAATGTGAGCAATGTATGTGTAGGTTGGGGCATAACTGTGAGTATAATCAAACTCATAACCAATTTAAGAATGTTGTACATCTCAAAAGCCGTCTCTGTTTAAAATCACCTGCAGATTTTGATTCCAAATGTCTGGATCTTATCTATATTGAGCTAAGATAAATGCATCAATTTGCTTTTCTCTTATCAGAATGATATGATTACCTTGTGCTGTTACAACTTCTGCATAATCAGTGATCCATAGGTTGGACTTTCTGATTAGTTGCTGTTGATGCATTTACTCATTGAGTAAAATATGAAAGTTGTGGAGTAATTGAATATGAATGGTGTAGGGACTGCAATTGATCAAGGCATTGCATATGGGCTGATGCTGTTAGCTTTGGTCCTCACATATATCATCCACACCTTCGACGCCCCGTTCAGTATCTGAATCCCAACGGCAGTGGGTTAGTTAATTTTTTGGTGTTTAGGTTTCCTGGATTTTCATTGATTGACTGCATTATGAGTTATGAATCATGTTCATTGTGGAGACAAGAGTTTCTGACTTATTGTATTCTTCCCAGTACAAGATTTTAATTACTTTGTCGATCTTATCTATCTCTATGGTGCCCATTTCCTCAACAATTTCATTGCTTTTGTATAATTCATGTTTGTCTTTTGCTGCCACTTGGGCTTAGAATAAGTAGTATCTTAAGGTCTGGTCTAATTTCATGATTTTTGGACAATTTCTTGGACTTAAATTTAGGTTGGAAGTTTGATTATTTTTGACAAAAACTTGGATGCACGCACTCTCGTCCACCCCTCTTCATCCTCTTCCCTGCTGCTTCCACCTATCTCCTCCACCACCATGCCCTCCTTTACCCTGCCGCCTCCCACTTCACCTTCTTTTCTCTGGTCTGCTCACGCTTCATCGCCCACTTCACCTTCTTTTCTCTGGTCTGCTCACGCTTCATCGCCGTGCGCAAGAGCCATGTTCCTTTTTTTTTTTGCAATATCAGTCAATCATACACCTCCATTTACTGACGAAAAGTAAGTCTAGGACTCTAGATCATCGGCTAATTGTTTTAGAATAGTGTTTGCACCGGTATTGATTTCTCGATTGCAAAATGCATCGAAGCTCGAGGTTGTGAAAAAAGCGGGATGCTATATTTCCAAAATGGATTTCATATTCGAATAAGCCTCGTAATGGCAGGACATGCTCTATTTTGAATTAGATTGTGCGACTTTGAAATACGATGGTGAAAATTTTGTATTAGAGCATACTTAGTTTGCTTTGCTCTTCTTCTTCGCACACATTTGGCATGGTGCTAGAACCTTGTTCAATCACTAAACCTCGTAATCGCAAAACACAAAAACCTAAAAGATGCCCGCAGGGGTGTAGCGCAGTTGGCAACGGAGGGACAGATCTTGCTGCAATGAGCCTGGGTTCAAATCTCACTGCTGTCGTGTAGTTGCTTCCATCTCTCAGGCACAAGTGTGAGGCCTTGGGAGATGGGCTTCTGGCAGTCAGTGGGTTAAGGTCTCCCCTTTAACATACTAGTGCGTACCCTGATTTAACCACCTCACATGATGTCGGGCCGGAGTGTGTGGGCCGCAAAGGCGACGGAATCGTCTTTTTTGCTGCAACAAAAACCTAAAAGATTAAAAGGACTCAAATCAAGAAAGCCATCTGCCATGACCACCACCAATGAAGAAGATATTAAGTTCCATTGATTTGTCTCATTAGTGAGCAACGAAAATATTTGTAATATTTCTGAGTTCGACAAATCAAAAGAGAGAGTGTGGGGGACTGTCTGTGGGTGTTAGTAAATGAAACTGAGCATAACTGTTATTGAGGCTTTAAGTCTCATTAGATGCTGAATGTAAGTTTCATTTCTTTTAATCTTATATAACTAGACAGATGTTAGTGAAGAAATGAAATTTGTAGTAATAAATTAGAGAGAGGATGGCAAATAGTTTAGTGTATGTGTATCAGTTTTTCAGTTTAGCAGAAATCCTAATTCCCATCAATCTTGTAAAATATGATATGTTAATTTCAGTAGAAAGCATGCCTCAACTTCATATTGTCTTTTCTCTTATGGCCTCATTTGGCTGTTATTTGATGGACCTGCAAAACACATGATTCATCCAATCTTATCATCCCATTTTTCTTTTGCAAATACCATTTCCATGTAACATTATTATACAGATAAATGTTCAACATTTATTTTTACAGAAAATTTAGTTGCGATCCTATCTTTGAGCGTGGTGGATTCTTTGTTACTTGCGTAACGTTTTACTATTATGTTTATTGTTTTAATAAATTTTATTGCAAAATTATGTTGGATGTGAAAGAACAATGGGGATAAATACCAAAAGAAACAATTGTATACTATTATAGAAGTGGACTTTTAACAGCTCCTTATATCATAACAAAAGAAATGAGAAATTATTACGAAACAATTCATAATTGAAATATTTTAGAAAAGAAAAACCCATAGGAGTCGAAATAGTCCAGGCTAGAGGAAGTTTCTTTAAAGATCTAGGCCTGCTAACTTTTTTCAAGAGTAAGCCCACGACTAATATATTAGGCTTAGGCCTTACTTGTTTAACCAAACTTTTTAAGAACCTACCTCAAACCTACCATATTCTGAAAACTCATACCTTGTTATGAGAAAACCAGAAAATTAATCTGAATTTGGACTTAATTTTGTGATTTTTAGTCCAAACTAAAAAATTACTACAATTTACAAATAGGACGTGTACTAATTCTCATTATTCACCTATTAGCATGCGTCACAATTTTCAAACAATTTAAGTGGTTTACATCTTTTAGGTAACTGAATTTGGAAAAATCAATACCTACACTGCAAAAAATCAAAGTTAATTATATTTGCAATATTTCTAAATGTAATCTAAAAGATAATAAAGTAAAAATTCGAAGTATAATTTAAAAATAAGATGCTCTATTTTGGACAAGCGATGGACCCAAATATTTAGAGTGTATGGGATTGGGAAGAAACAAGTTGATAGTTGAAAGTTGAAACATGATATTTTGAGTGAATTATAAAAGGAGCAATAATAAGTTAGTGAAAAAGGGTGCACCTGAGGTCCAGAGCCTTTGTCCTAGCGGCAAGGAGCTTAGACATTATTGTATGAGGTGCTGAGTTTGAACCCTCTTGACATCAGTCGTAATTCCCTCCTTCGTATAGGAGTTAATTTTTTTTAACATGTATGTATAGATGTGTGTGTGTTTAGAGAGAGACAACAAAGCAAAATAGGATTGGGCCCAAAAGATCTTGTAAATTCCGCCCCATCACTCTCCTGTTGGTAGGTGAGAGTGACTCTTTTGGTCCTACTTTTCATCCCCTCTTTTCTCGACGCCCCATTTTGCCCCTCACTGTTTACTTTCTCCATCTGGCTTGCCACGTGTACCATTAAGGTTGGGGTTAATCTATTTTTTACCATGACCAATAGGTTTGATATATTCCCTCGTGTTCTATAGCAATAGAGTCATCTTATCATTTTAATATGTTCCATATTACTGAAGTCATTTTCTATTTTAGTAAAAGTCAATATATTTTTTCTTACTTACTTTATTCTCACTTCATCTATCTACCTTTTTCATTTTTTATTTTATTCTTCCTTCATTTAACTCTAAATCGCTTAACACATTTTTTCTTAAATCGTGCGCCGAAAAGAAACGTCTCAACTACCGCGTAACAGAATCGGTAATGTACGAGGGAGAAAGAGATAAATTGAATAAAGTAGAACATAAAATTATAAAAATGTGGATAAAATAGGAAAGGGGAAAGATTAAAAAAACAATAATAAAATGTTATCTAGGATTATACTACAAAATACTCTCCTAAATAAATAAAAAATTTGTTATTTAGAATTGGATGAAGGGAGTAGTATTATTAAATATGTAAAGATATTTCATCTGAACAAGTGGTAGATTATTTGACTCAATTAAGAATATATTTTAACCCTAATGTGGCTTGTGAAGTTAATAGTTATACTGCTATAGCACCCATATACTACTCCATGTTATAGTACATCCAATGCTTCGAATAATTCAATTATATTAAAAGATGAGATATTATTCAAAATAACTAAAGGTATCCAACTAGTATCTGCATAGTACTCATTATTATAGGAAATTTCTTCCATAGACCATCATGTCTTTTAGATTTTATAGGTAAAAGTGGAAAGGTGCATCATGTAGCACCAAATAACTCGAAATAAATATTTCATAATTTCACAACTTACATATTTATTTTGTATATACTACAACAAGTATTCAGTTTGAATAATAGTAATAATAATTGAAATTAAAAATCATATTCCCTAAAAGTAGTACTCCAATTAGATTACTTGCATATCAATACTTACACATTGCCTTAGGGAATAAGAATCTAAGAAAACTGAACAACTCTGGTTATATTTAGGATATTTTTCTACTTAGCAATATAGATCAATCTAAAAACAATGAACCATATATTACTTTTACTTAAGTCACGCCTATTATTCAAAATTTCAAACTATGAAAGGTATTATAGCTAATTCAGGAATGTTGAATACTTGTGGAGAATTATGAGAAAAAGACACAGGGATGATACAAAACTTGTCGCATAAAAATAATATTTTTGATGTCGAATTTAAAGAAGAAAAATAGAAAAAAACATAAAAATTTCGACTAATAGAAAATATGGAAAAATTATAATATACAAAAAAAAACAAAAATATTGGAAATCCAATCGTGGCCGACCGGATCGCCGGAGAAGAGTTGCGGAACACCCGACTAGCCCAGTCTCCATCCGGAGGGGGTTAAAATGAAGGCAGCCCGATTGAGGGTTGCACCACATTAATAGGGTCCTGATTTAGCCCCAACGAAGATCTCGAATGGATGTGACCTTGTTGTGGATGCTCTAAAATAGTATAGCAACGTCCAATCGATTACTCCCTCCGTCCCCTAATAGGAGTCGCTATTTGACCGGGCACGAGTTTTAAGAAATGTTGAGAAAAGTTGGTTGAAAAAGTTAGTGGAATGTGGGACCCACATTTTTATATTGTTTTATAATAAAATGTGAGTGGAGTGAGTTAGTGGAATGTGGGGTCTACTACCATTTATGGTAAAAATAAAGAGTGACTCTTAATGGGGGACGACCCAAAATGGAAATTAACGACTCTTATTCGGGGACGGATGGAGTATTACTTAATATTCGTCTGGCGAAGGCATAGTTTTCTTTTTTCTCTCAAATAAAAAAACTTCATTGGCGCCAAGCGTGAGGGAATGCTAGACGTTTGGTAATTTCTCCTCCAACCAGAATAAAAGACGCAATTATGATCGGAAAGTTAATTAATAAAACCTTTTTGAGTTTTGTATTGATGCAAACTCGAAATACTCGTACAAAACTAATTGAAACACGAAGATTTCCTTGTCAGCTTTGTAGCCAAATGGATAAATCAAATTTCTAAAAAGGATCGAAAATGGATAATGATTATGAAAAAAGAATAAAAATATGAAGAAAATGAAAAGATGAAATAGTAATGGGCCGGGTCAAAATCAACTATCCACGCCGCCGTTAAAGTACGCGCCTCCTACAATCTTGTCGTACGCACCCCCAGTGCAAGTTAGGAGCTTTGCTCTAATACTATGATATTTTAAAGGATTTTAAAGTTAAAATTATCTATATAGCAGTATGTTTTAAAAAATTCATCTCATTTTACAATTCGACCAAAAGCCATATCATTAAGCACAATTAACTCTAAATACTATCCAAACATGCAAACTAAAATTAATTACTATAAAACTAAAAATAAACAAACCATTGATAAAGAAAAATTTATGAATGAAGAAGCCACCTGAAGATGGCACCAAATTGGAAGAAAAAGACATGGCCACGTGATTATGCGGCAAATGGGCTAATAGCTGAATCATCAGAAATTCAGAATATTGAGTACTTATTAATTTTGACCAATGCATCAAATACCCAAATTAATTTCTTGAAAAATAATAATAATAAAAAAAGAAATCAATGTTACCACAAAAGACTGTACAGAAATCTTGTTGTTCGAGATCCTGCACCTATATCAACTGAAATACAGCTTTAAAATAGAAGAGCCAAATTTGTACACAGCCACATGAAAGCTAAGTTTTGGATTTCTTGGACTTTGGCCCAATGCCTACAAATGCTTTTTGAGCAATTCAAATTCCCTATATGCCTATCTATTTGAGCATAACAATATGACAACCTAATAATTTGTCTTTTTAGTTTTTTTTAACTCAGTTCAAGTGGGGGTAATTTGACAATCAAGTTGAAAGTATTTACAAGATTGGAGCAATTTGGAATGATTATATTATTAGGACTTAATCTAATATAATCACAAGCTAGTGGTGCATTTCTAATTACTGTTTATTGCATAGTTATTGAAAGAGATATAGTAATGTGTGGCGGTGTGGGAGGATGAGTTCATCAAGATTCTAACCCTTTTTTTTTTGGATTCATCAAGATTCGACTTATAAAAATTATTTGAGGTGGACTTAGTGTTATCTCAAGTTTTTGAGGAAAAGGATTGATCAAATTTGTCCTCTTAAAAAATCCTCCCAAAATTGTTCACGCCTAATGAAATTGTTGTTGTGAAAATACTTTTATGTATCTAGGGGTATTATCGGTTCAATAAACGTTGTTGCCGAAGCGGTTAAGGTTCCAAGGGAAGTGGAATGATAACATCCTCTTCAACATATTTAACAGATCCGATTTTATAGCGATAATCGGAGGCTCTGGTTCGATTTCAACAATTTTGTCATGATTTTTCTTGATTTTTCATGATTATTTCTGCTTTTTCTCTGTTTTCTAAAGTTTGGTTCAAAATCGACGGTAATAGCATGTTCCTGATTCAAAAGGTTGGAAATCAAATCGGTAGAACCTATAAGATGGTTATGGTTAGGCTCGTCTCAAGATACAGTTAAAAATAAAACAGTCGATTTAGTTTCTAATCAAACTAAAAGTTTCAATTAACTATGCATCCATATCCATATATCATTATATCTCACGTACATAAACAAAGATGTATGAACTCGAGCAAGAGAAAGACATTGACGAGGTTACGGTTTTTTTGGGCTTGTGACATAGTAATAACTACATCTGTGAGGGAAGTAAAGTAATTAGTTGCTATCTCATGTCATGTATGAGGTGTTAAAGTCACATATAATTGTTGATATTAGTGAGAGATACAAGGAACATTAATATGGTAAAAGCTAAGGTTTCTTGAATGAGTATAAGCATAGTTGTTTGTCCAAATATATGTCTCCACTGTGACTCACCAGCTCATCCTAGGACCACTCTGATGATTTTTCATTGAACCTCTGTCATCACACTTCTTCTTATTTGGGCCTTCACAGTCACACACATAAGTTGCAAACCAAATAAATCCCTCTTTTTGGATGTATAGTTGCAAACCAAATAAATCCCTCTTTTTGGATGTATAGTTGCAAACCAAGTGGCACTTGCTGCAAAAGTATCTTCCTGTGGCAAATTTTTTATCCAAAGAATTTCATGTAGGATCTTTATTCCTTATAATAACTTGTAAATTACCAAATTTCAGTTAAATTTTAGCTTCTTCCCTATAAAAATAATCTTCTTTTTCCATTGCTCTATCCCACAAAATGGTCCATTTCTATTTTTGACAAATATTTCCTTTCTAATAAGTTGGGCTCATTCTTTACTAGCAATATTTCAAGTACTTTTTTCATTCTGTCTCTCATATATAATAAACATATACTCCTATAAAATAGACATATTGAGGTTGATTTTTATAGGCGTTAAACTAATGTTAAAAGATTCACAACATCTTGTTTTTCAGAACTATAAATTAATAAAGGTGTCCCTCAAAAATTTATAAACTCTACCAAGTGACTTAAGTCTCATTCAAACACTATGACCAATGTATAAAATTTCTTAATTTCAATCATGAGTACGATATCTAGTAGGAGTACTAGTATTATTTTTTCTGATTTCTTTAATACTACTACTTGTTTTAGAAATTTTATTTGACTAAATTTGGAGACAAAGACAGGAGGGAAGGGGCCCAACGGCCAGCACTCAGCTGGGAAAGATCAAACAAGATTGAACCCTTCATTCTTACCATACCTTAACCCATCATTTCCAAATATTTCTTCCCCTTTTCTATGTTTGGATATCTTACTTTATTTCTCAACAAAATTATTTATTCAATCACAACTATACAGACATAATAAATTAAAAAACTAGGGAGGTATGCTACTATGTTTGACATACCAATACATTCTAAGTATTTGTGTACAAGGCCACGTTGAAGTGATGCGTGAATATATTGTACCGTAGTTTAATTATTAGTGGAGTACATTTACTCTCTTCAATAAAAAGAGTTGCATACAGTGATAGCCTATTGCTAATAATTCCGCCAACATTTAGTAGTATTGCAACCGTCTATAAGAGCATCCACGGTGGGGCGGCCTAAAGTCCGCCCTATACACCGCCACGTCAGCATTTTATCCTTCTACCCTTCCACCTGCAGTGGGACGCCCTAAGCATTTTCTTCTATTTGAAAACTTAAATAACTACAAAAATTGGGAAAAACCTTCATTTCATTTATAAAATTAATAAATTACAATATGGATTATAAAAAAATTACGCAAACTCAACGACGGCGGTTACGGGCCCACACTTCTTCAACCATGTCGTCGTAGTTCATTTTGGTTTGTGAGAGATGGAGAAACGTGAGAGATGAGAGAAATGAGAGATGCGAGAAATGTTCGTATGAAAAATAGAATGACAATCGAGGTTTAAATAGACAAATTTTGAATTTAAAATAAAAATAAAAAATAAAAACGCGTTGCATCGTCCGCGGCGCCCACAGTGGGCGGACGATGACCTATCGTCCGCACTTCGTCCGCGGACTAAGCGAAGGGTGCGGACGACACATCGTCCGTCGTCTGCGGAGCCACAGTGGCGGATGATAGCGCGCCCGATGCATCAGGCGCGCTATCGTCCGCCCCACTGTACATGGCCTAAACATAATGCATCGGGTGCGCCATTGTCTGCCCCACTTTGTGGATGAGGATGGCTTAAACATAATTTGTGGTATTAAAAGTTGAGGCAAAGCCCAATAGAAATTTAATGACAAATAATGTGACAAATTAAGGGTATGCAGATTCATTCCATTTCAATCTTTCACCTAATTCCAACTTCGCAAGTCACGTGACTGCCACACGTGCTCTTCTCCTTAAACAAAAATTCTTATTCTAATTGCACACGCTTAAGCAAATACTTTTATTAATTAAAATATTAGCACGAAAATCCACCGTTACCGGAAAGGAGCTGAGCTAAGATTATTTATTAGCACGAATAATTTAAATTTCTTCTCGTTAAACATAGAATTACATAGGTCTATTTTCCACACAAATAAATAAAATAAAAGCACACTAATTAACCATCCCAAAACTGCCGAAGAAATCAACAAAATTGGTGCTGATTTCTTATACGATTACAATATTTAATCACTCAGAGCACAACGAGAGGATCCGACCCGAATATATCACCAAAGTCATGAAAGAAGTCATCGTTTTGCCAGCTGGCCGACCCGAGACCCAAATCCGTACCCGACCCGACAACCAAATCGCCGCTGCAGAAACCCATACCGAAAATGTCGTCCGAGAAAACCATTTCGTCAAACAAGTCCACCGGCTTTTCAAACTCCGCGAATATATCGTCGCTCGGAGGAAATATCGCGAGATCGTCACGGCTCGCAACGACGTCGTTCTGAGGGAAAACGCAAGAGGACTCGGCTTCGGCTTCCGCCTCCGCTTCAGCCGAGTCAGCCGCCGAGACACACCGCAGCACAGACTTCGGTGACTTGGCAATGTTGAGCGAGTGCGACTCGTCGCCGGAGTTGTAGCCGGAGCTGTCCTTGCCAGGCGCCGAGGCAGCAGCCGGAGCCGAGAAGTTGGTGAGCGCGTCGGGGCCACGCAGCTGTATAGCCGCGTGGTCGTACACCATCGCGGCTTCCTCCGCCGTGTCGTACGTCCCGAGCCACAGCCTCACGCGCCGCAGCGGGTCGCGAATCTCCGCCGCCCACTTCCCCCACGGCCGCTGCCTCACGCCGCGGAACTTCCTCGCTCCGCCGCCCTCCGCCGCTCTCCCGCCGCCGCTCTTCTTCCGCTTCAGCGTAGGCCGGCTAACAATCACGGCGCCGTTAACGCTTCCGTTAACGTCAACATTTCCGTCATCTCTTCCGCAGGGATGGATTCTGACCTCGTTGACGAACTTCCTCACCCTCCGCCGCTTCACAGCAAAGCTAAACCCCTCCTCCTCATCGCTCGAAGAATCGGTGGCGTCCGCGTCGGTAACAAAAAACCGAACCGTCCTCGCCGCCGTCTCCGCCGGAAAAGAGCTTTTCCTGCCGGAAATTGGATGTTCCCGCCTTTTACTAACCGTAGTCCTCGTTATGTGCTCACTGTACTTCACCCTGTTTGTAGAAAACATTGTTTCCTCAGATTGTGTGAGTAATTGTTTCCTTTTTCTTCAGATTTGCATTGAAAGCGAAAGCTAACAAGGCAAAAATAAAAGGAGAGATTCCGAGAGAATAAAGAGAAAGTAAAGAGAAAAAAAGGAGGAAAAAATCTCGGTTTAATGAGAAAGTTTGAAGGGTAAAAGTAAATCTGAAAAGAAACAGAGAGGGATGGAGCGAAGAAACCACAAAGCAAAAGTGGTGAAGGGGCAGAGAATGTATGCAGAGAGTATGGTTGAGACGAAGGTGATGGAGTACGTACTAAACAAGCACAACAGCAGCAAAGCCCATCAGCCTAAAGCCCAAGAAAGAGTATCAGTTCGGCATGACTAAAGAGTATCAGAGTTCAGTTCGGCACGACCAAAGAGTTCGGCCTCAGCCTACAGCTCGGTAAAAGCCAACCAATCAAACTCTGCTCTCAGGTCGGCATCAAGCTCTACTCTCAGATCGGCAAAAGCTGCTCGGCAATAATTCAGCAGTTCGATCTCAGTATTCGACCGAACTAGGAGATAGTGGACTCATGCAGGATTTCCACCTCCACTACACCCACGATCTATTTAGTGGTGTCAAGCAGTCATTAACTCATGCAGGATAGTGGACCCATGCAAGATCGCCACGATCTCCACGACATCCACTACCTAGTAAATGGCTGCATGCCACGATCTAGGTCAATGTATAAATAGAACCTAGATCAGATAGATAGGGTTACGTTCTAAATAGACTCTCTCGCTTTCTAGAGATAAAATACAAAATAGCAAGTCTGTATTGTAAGCTGTAAGAAAACAGATCAAGCAATGCAACTCTGCCCTCATTTCTTCCCGTGGACGTAGATTTACCTCAGTAAATCGAACCACGTAAAATTCACCGTGTCGTGATCTGTGTTTTCCTGCATTCACTAACATCAGAAATTCGCCCATTCATCACTGGCGCCGTCTGTGGGAAACAGAGAACCAAATTTGTGATAAAGCGAATTTTTGACCCTTTTTCCACCCCAAAAAAAAATGCATACCAGATCACATACCACCCGTAATACCGTTCGTGATCACCGTGAGGAAGCTAGTCCAGCTCGCAGGTCTGAAAAACGGCCTCGGGAGACATCTACCTCCGGTTCTCACGAAGGAGGAACAAGCCACTCCAGGAGTCATCGCACCGAGTCTTCCCAGCAGCCCGATTTAAATGAAGCTGTCAAGCTGTTCTTGGCCGAGAAGCAGGAGGAGTTCTTAACCTTCCTGCAGAAGAGCCAACAGCCGGAGAAGACAACGGCGGATTCTCCCTCCTCATCCAGACATGAAAGTCACTACCGCAGTAGTGACATGTCTTCCAGGAGAAAGAATCCTCAACCCCGACATGTTCCTGCTCCTCCTCGGTACCGGAACCACAGGAGAACTCCATCTCCTCCGTACCGAAGAGATGTCGGGTTCGCCATGTACGGAGCATTAAAAACTCCGTTCTCGGACGATATCACCCGAACTCCTTTGCCGCGGAACTACCGAACTCCGTCGATAACCTATGACGGCTCGTGGATCCTCATGATTTCTTGGGACGCTATCAATATAACATGGCGAACCAGGGTCTCAACGAGGTCCACATGTGCAAGCTGTTCCCCGAGCTGCTCATCGGGAACGCGAGAAGGTGGTTCGACAGCCTTCCTCAAGGCAGCATTAGATCCTACCGAGATCTAATGGATGCTTTCCACAGGAGGTTCTTTCAGAAAGCGGAAGCCCGGATCACTTCGGCTCAGCTGCTTTCTATTCGTCAAGGTCACGACGAAAAGATCAGCGACTTTTTGACGAGATTCCACAAGGAATGCCTACAAGTAGATGATCTCAATGATCTACTTGTCATTTCGGCATTCCAAAATGGAATCCTGCCCGGAGCTCTCTACAGAAAGCTCGTGGAATGCAGTCCGCAAACAGCTCAAGAGATGTGGGACATTGCGGACCAGTACTCCCGGGCCGATGAGGCAGACCGTCGCAAACGGTCGTTAGACAGCTCATCGTCCCGAGGAGACAGAAGGAAGCCAGATCATAGCGATCAGAGGCTTCCTCGCCGAACTCCTTTTGAAAGAATTCAAAGGGCACCGGTACAAGGCAGATTGGGACCACGTCTCAATCCTGAGAAGCCGCCCGCTCAGTTCATACCCTTAAACAAGTCAAGAGCGGAAATTTTCGAACTACATTCCGATATGTTCGAAAAACCAAGGCGGATGACGAAATCGGCCGCGCGGCGACCTCAGGATCAATATTGCTCCTTCCATCAAGCCCACGGACACGATACCGAGGAGTGCCGAGATTTGGCTGCAGGTATTGATGTTCTTGTGAAAACAGGAACGTTAAAAAAATACCAAAGCAAGCAGCCGAAAAAGAACAAAAGGCAGAGAGGTGCGAACTGCAATCCTCAGGATCCGAAAAGGCATGAGGATCCCGAAGACGACGACGAGCCGCAATATGATGGAGTAATCCAGACTATTGATGCTCTCCCTGCCGGGAAGACTAAGTCGTCCCTAAAAGCAGAACGCAGAGGTTCCAATCAAGAGGAGCCAACACATAAAAGGCTGAAGAAAGACGAAGTGATTACATTTTCAGATGCCGATCCCGTCCCAGCCATCTCTCCTCACCAAGACGCTATTGTCATTCAAGCCGGAGTGGCAAACAAACTGATCCACAGAGTATTTGTGGATACAGGAGCATCAGTCAGCATTCTTTTTAAAGAATGTTTCGATAAAATGGAAGTGGATCCAGCTCGGCTCAGTCCGGCTCCGCTTCCTCTGAAAAGTTTCGCCCAGGAGGACACCCGCCCTGAAGGTATTATCAGCCTTCCAATCACGGTGGGAAAAGCGCCTACAAGCTCCAATACGATGATCGAGTTCTTTGTGGTGAAAGCTCGGTCTCCGTACAACATCATCCTGGGGAGAGACTGGCTCAACACAGTTCGAGCCGTTTGCTCTACTTATCACCTCACCATCAAGATCCCTACTAAAGGAGGGATAGCGGTCATCCGAGGTGACCAAAAGAGAGCAAAGGAATGTCTGCAAATTGCGCTTAGAAGTGCCGAGCAGTCAGATCGGCACCACCAAGCATAGCAATCACAGCAGCCGGAGTCAGAGGCAATGACCGAAGTCATACCGGAGCTGAATTCGATGACAGTTCAGCTGTACGAAGACGATCCATCCAGAACGGTTAAGATCGGCTTCGCGGGAACGCCTCTACTTCGGGAAAAAACCATCCAACTCCTCAAGGAGTATAAAGATGTCTTTGCATGGTCTCCGTTGGACATGACCGGAGTGCCCCCCGAGGTAATCACTCATCGGTTAAATATTGATCCTTCAATCCGGCCAGTAAAACAGAAGCAAAGACTCTTTGCGGCAGAAAGAAGCCAAGTCATCCATGACGAAGTCCGCCAATTACTAAAAGCGGATGTACTATACGAGGTGAAATATCCTTCTTGGGTGGCCAATCCTGTGATGATCAAGAAAAAAGAAGGAGGATGGCGGATGTGCATAGATTTTACCGATCTAAACAAGCACTGTCCTAAAGATTGCTATCCCCTTCCGAATATAGATAAAAAAGTAGAAGCTTTGATCGGCTTCGAAATTTTCTGTTTTCTTGATTTATACAAAGGATATCACCAAGTGTTGATGGATGAGAGTGACGCTCCGAAAACAGCTTTCATTACCGATTTCGGCATTTTCGCTTATAAAAAGATGCCATTCGGTTTAAAGAATGCCGGAGCCACTTATCAAAGGATGGTAGACAAGCTTTTTCGGCACCTAATCGGAAAGCAGGTTGAAGTGTATGTTGACGATATAGTCGTCAAAAGCAAAAGCACTTCGGAGTACGAGCTCAACCTCAAGTCCACTCTCAACGTGCTCAAGAAAGCCAACCTCAAACTTAATCCCCAAAAGTGTACCTTTTTGGTAGATTCGGGAAAGTTTCTGGGTTGTTGGGTTTCAAAGGACGGACTCAAGGCAAACCCCTCAAAAGTTCAAGTCGTTCAGAACATGGTAATGCCGAAGTCCATACATGACGTGCAAAGGCTAACCGGATGTCTAGCCGCACTGAATCGATTCCTTTCCCAAGCAGCCGAAAAGCAACTGCCGTTCTTCAAAGTGTTGAAAAAGGCACCAAAATTCGAGTGGGGAGCTGAGCAGAAAAAGGCCTTTGACGAGCTCAAAAGTTATCTAGCCGAGCTTCCTATTCTCTCTGCTCCAACCGAAGCCGAAGTAATATTCTTATACTTAGCGGCATCCGATCAAACCATTAGCGCGGTGCTTGTACGAGAAGAAGGCCTAAAGCAGTTTCCCATCTACTTTACAAGCCGAGCATTAAGAGGTCCAGAAACAAGGTATCAACCTCTGGAAAAAATTGCTCTGGCGTTAGTAAATGCAGCAAGGAGACTGCGGCCATACTTCTATGCTCACAAGGTATGCGTCTTAACCGATCTGCCTCTTCGGCAAGTTTTGACCAAGCCAGAAGCATCAGGCAGAATCGCCAAATGGGCCATAGAGCTGGGAGAACACTCAATCGAGTACCTACCTCGGAAAGCCATCAAGGGACAAGCCTTGGCAGATTTTCTTGCAGAGGCCAAGTTCGATCAAGCAATTCCTGTTATTGCCGAACAGAAGAATTCTGCCAATGCCGAACTAGCACAGCCCTTGAAATCCGAAGTAGAGCCGCCGGACTGCTGGAGCGGATTCGTAGATGGAGCTTCAAACAAGATGGGAAGTGGAGCTGGTATTTTACTTGTCGCTCCCGACGGACACGAGGTAACCTACTCACTTCGGTTCCTATTCCCCACTACTAATAATGAAGCCGAGTACGAAGCCCTCCTGGCCGGACTCCAGTTAGCGCAAAGTCTGCTCGTCAAAACTCTCAAAGTCCATTGTGATTCACAAGTCATAGTAAATCACATGTTGGGTACAAGTGAAGCTCGTGACGAGAGAATGAAGAAGTATTTGGACAAAGCGCAAAGCATCAGCCGAAGTTTCTCCTATTTTCGGATAATCCGCGTTCCCAGAGCGGAAAATAGCCGAGCAGATACCTTAAGTAAGTTGGCCTCAGATCCAAGCTCAAAGGCGGAAGAATTAATGCATCGAAGCATTGATGAAGCCGATGTACATTCAATATCCAGCTCGCCGAACTGGATGACGCCGATCTTGCAGTATCTGGATCAAGGACAATTGCCCGAGGATAAGAGAGAAGCTCGGAAGATCACGTGCCGAGCACTTCGGTACGAACTTCATGAAGGAGTCCTCTTTAGAAAGTCTTACCTCCAGCCGTTATTGCGGTGCGTAGGACCAGAAGAGACGGACTACATCCTCAGAGAAGTTCATGAAGGATCGTGCGGCAGCCACATCGGAGCTAGAGCTTTAGCTAAAAAAGTTCTAAGATGGGGATATTATTGGCCAACCTTGGTACAAGAAGCAGTGCAGCTCGTCAAGACCTGCCCGAAGTGCCAAATCCATGCAAATATCCCAAGGATGCCGCAGACCGATCTATCCACTATGCAAAGCCCTTGGCCTTTCATGCAATGGGGCATAGACATAGTGGGACCACTTCCTCAAGCTCCTCGGCAAATGAAATTCCTAATTGTTGCCGTGGACTACTTTACGAAGTGGGTGGAAGCTGAACCATTAGCTACGATAACGAGCTCGAAGGTATTGGATTTCGTCTGGAAGAACATAGTGTGCCGATTTGGCATACCCCACATCCTCATCTCGGATAACGGGACTCAGTTCACCGACAAGACGTTCAAGAATTGGTACCAAGAGCTGAATATTCAACAGCGGTTCACTTCGGTCTCTCATCCACAAGCAAACGGACAAACGGAGGTAACAAATCGTATCCTGGTGAAAGGGTTAAAAGCTCGGTTAGAACAAGCCAAAGGACAATGGGTAGAAAATCTCCCTCAAGTCCTATGGTCCTACCGAACTACACCCACAACCTCCAACGGTGAAACTCCGTACAGTCTGGTGTACGGCACTGAAGCCGTGATTCCGGTGGAGATCGGTGTACCCAGTCCCCGAACTCTAAATTTCTCCTCAGAAATAAATGACGACGGACTGAGAGCCGAGCTAGATCTTGCCGAAGAAAGAAGAGAATTGGCATGCATAAAAGCAGCCAAGTACAAGGAGCAAGTAGCCCGGTATTACAACCAAAGGGTGAAGAAGCTGCAATTTCAAGTGGGAGATCTCGTCTTGAGAAACAACGAAGTAAGCCGAGCAGAAAAGCTGGGCAAGCTCGAACCCACATGGGAAGGTCCGTATCGGGTGTCAGAAGTCCTCGGCAAAGGGTCTTACAAATTGGCTCACATGTCAGGAGAACAGGTACCCCGAACATGGCACATTTCCAACCTCAAAAAGTTCCATTTGTAAGAGACAGTCCGGTCAGTCAGTCTTGAGTCCTGTTCAGTCAATGTGCTTTCTTTGGTTTGCTTGGTCTTTGTTTGTCTCTGTGCGTTTTATCTGTGCGTTTTGTCTGTCTATGTGCGTGTCGTCTCTTACAAATGTTACTGAGGTATCTTGTTCTTCGAAGGCTGATCCCCTTCTTAGAACATATATAAGCCCACGATTGTAAGTCAAAGCTTCTACAGAAGATACAAGACCACAATTCAGCTTAAACAAGCAGTTCGTCTGAAACGAACTGCAATAAGCCAACGATTGTGAAGTCCAAGCTTCTAAAGAGGATACAAGACCACAATTCGGCTTAAAAATCAAGCACTTCGTCTGAAACGAACTGCAACAAAAGTCCGATTCTCGCGATAAAACTTGCCTGAATTAGGACAAGGGAAAGTCCGATCCACGCGATAAAACTCGCCGAATTAGGACAAGGGAAAGTCCGATCCCCAAATTAGGACAACGGAAAGTCCGATCCAAGCGATAAAACTCGCCAAATTAGGACCAAAGACGAGTCCGGTCAAAGATGTTTATTTCATCAGCCCAAAGACGAGTCCGGTCAAAGATGTTTATTTCATCAGACCAAAGCCAAGTCCGGTCAAAGAAGAGTTCACTTCATCAGACCGAGGACAAACATCAACTTACCCCATATCTTTATCCAGAATGCCGAAGTGATTCACTTCACTTTTCGGGGGGGGTAGTGATGGAGTACGTACTAAACAAGCCCAACAGCAGCAAAGCCCATCAGCCTAAAGCCCAAGAAAGAGTATCAGTTCGGCATGACTAAAGAGTATCAGAGTTCAGTTCGGCACGACCAAAGAGTTCGGCCTCAGCCTACAGCTCGGTAAAAGCCAACCAATCAAACTCTGCTCTCAGGTCGGCATCAAGCTCTACTCTCAGATCGGCAAAAGCTGCTCGGCAATAATTCAGCAGTTCGATCTCAGTATTCGACCGAACTAGGAGATAGTGGACTCATGCAGGATTTCCACCTCCACTACACCCACGATCTATTTAGTGGTGTCAAGCAGTCATTAACTCATGCAGGATAGTGGACCCATGCAAGATCGCCACGATCTCCACGACATCCACTACCTAGTAAATGGCTGCATGCCACGATCTAGGTCAATGTATAAATAGAACCTAGATCAGATAGATAGGGTTACGTTCTAAATAGACTCTCTCGCTTTCTAGAGATAAAATACAAAATAGCAAGTCTGTATTGTAAGCTGTAAGAAAACAGATCAAGCAATGCAACTCTGCCCTCATTTCTTCCCGTGGACGTAGATTTACCTCAGTAAATCGAACCACGTAAAATTCACCGTGTCGTGATCTGTGTTTTCCTGCATTCACTAACATCAGAAATTCGCCCATTCATCAGAAGGCTTTTGTTTCACTAATTTGAGTAAAACTCAGATGAGAAGAAGTGGGATTCTTCAAAGAGAGAGAGAGTGTATGTGTTGAGCTGGAGAGCCGATCTGAGTGATACGGTTACTATTTTTATAGGATTCGAGAGATCAAAATTGGGGAATAAAAGGGAAAAAGGAAATCTATTTTTGAAGAGATTTAATCTTTTTGAAAGGGGTTTAATTAGAAGTTAAAGAAGGTTAATTATGTTAAAAAGTTGGGGGAGATATTCTTAAACGAGCCGCCGCATCTAATGGGAGCCTGGGATTGCGACACGTGTAACTTAAGATCCTCACCACTGGACTCACACGAAAGGGGTGTGTTATGTGTATAATGTATAGTGATACACTGTATTTTATTTTCAACTGCCCATGGTTTTTGCAATAAATGATAACAACCCCCTCCTATTATCAATAATTTTGTTAGTAAATTATAGAGCATGTAAATTTGACAATCGGATGAAAAAAATAAAAAATAAAAAAAAAATGAATAAAATTGTGGTTTATATTTTGAAATGGAAAAATATTTATTAATTGTGAACGTAGGTGAGAGTTCTAATTTAGATTAGTAAAATAAAACAGAGATTGTTAACTAGTATTAGTAAAAATACAGAGGAAATATCCCAAAAATAGGCTACAACTAATTTTCGTTAATTACTCAAATTAATAAAACAGGATTAATGGTTGTGGATGGAGTAAATATTCATTTTGATGATTGAATTTGTTCACCCATGATATATATTGTACATTCAAGTATTGTCATTAGACAATGATATTGTATTTTCGTAAATGATTCAAAATGAATAAATATAATTTTGGAGTTTGGATGGGCTATGATATGTATTGTACCTTCTCTTTGGATAAAACCATTCTAACTTCTTACAACGGTTGGTCATTGTACAAAAATTAGAAAATAAAGGATTAACAAAATGAGCCAACATATTCTTTAATTATTACTACTATCACTTAATGAGAGACTATAAATACTCAAATGATAATGTTGTGACTTGTGACTTGCTGCCGTACAGCATCTTCCGTAAATAGTATACATACTTTTCATACTCAATATTATTATTCTTATTTGATAGTAGCACTATACTAAATTCTAGTACTAATATGTTGTTTTCTGTTTAACTTTTTACTATATAATACTCCATCTGTCCCCTAATAGGAGTCGCTCTTTGACCGGGCACGAGTTTTAAGAAATGTAGAGAAAAGTTGGTTGAAAAAGTTAGTGGAATGTGAGACCCACATTTTTATATTGGTTTTATAATAAAATGTGAGTTGAGTGAGTTAGTGGAATGTGAGGCCGAGTACCATTTATGGTAAAAATGAAGAGTGACTCTTAATGGGGGACGACCCAAAATGGAAATTAGCGACTCTTATTCGGGGACGGAGGGAGTAGTTCGTAGTATTTATTTTTATGATATTATGCATGCTAATTAAAGTAAATTCCAACCAGGATTAATATATATTGAATTGATATATAATAAAATGTTGATGAATAGTAGTAGAAATTAAACTTGTACATATATTCGAAACAGATTTAAAATTACAGGGGACAAATCCGTTAATTGGTCAATCAGAATCACCGTGGTTGCTACTCGTCAGTTTATCTTTGACTGACAAAGATCATTCTTTTTAACTGTGCGCAGTTAATTACTCCATAATAACTTTTCTCTTTTCCCCCAATAATTTATTTCTTGTGTACATCTGATTTATGAAGAAAATGAAAGGCTTTTTAATCAAATAAAACCTTATATTACATGGCAATCTATTAAATTAATCATTATTGACAGCTATTTTTCTTCTTAATAGTGTTTTTAGAAACTGACAAACTGTTAACTTTTTAATATTAACAAAATGTTTTTTACCACTTGTAGTTGATGCTTTTCTTACTGCAGGAAAGCCAGCATAAAACGTGGCAGGCAACCTTGGATTTGATGCCATTAATATTAATAAAGACATTAGTATTTTAATTGCTCTTGTGCAGTTTTCAAAATATTTTTTATTGTTAGTTTTGGGCATTTAATTGAAATTTCCACTTCCATTTGCTGCCTCTTCCATGCATCAATCTGGGCAATACATGTGTCTCTTGATTATGAGGCGTCACTCTTTCCAATTATATACATTACGTTATCAAGGAAAATAATACTACTAATAATTATTGAATTATTGTTATTATAGCATATTATATTATATTATAAATTTATAATATTAAAAATTACAACAACTTTTAGAATGTCACTAGAATAAGAGTTTTCTTCTGATCATTTGCATCCTAAAATTCAACACCTTTTGCTTGAAAGGATACACAAATTTTTATTTTATTTAGTAGTGTTGACATAATTATGTAAATGTGTATTTTAAATAAAATAATAGTAGTACTTATTCTGCTAGAAATGGACAATGAATCTCTTTTTCCATGTTGTGGATTCAAATGGTAAGCTTAGTTTTATATTTTTTAATTAAAACGAATTACTATTAATTAATTACTAAAAAAAGCCACAAACTTCTAGAGTTCTAGCATGGGACGCAATTGTTTGCTATAAGGTTTATTTCATGATTAATTACGCATTAAATATAAAAAGTTTATATTTCCAAATCACAATTATTCACTCATTCATACGTTGTTCTTTAAAAATGGATAACATAATATTTGGATGCAAGTAATACTAAGTATTTTAACATCATGTGATACATGTCTCTCCCCAAATGACACATTAGGCCCTTTTAATAATTTTGTCTAAATAATTTATTGTATTTTAATGGAGTATAAAATCAAGTTCCCTCATGCCGAACATCATAATGTTGATAAAATCTATTTGGCGTCGGAAGGAAGATAGTTGTTTTGGACCATCTGTCAATCAATACCATTTGTTCTCATTAATATTATTATAATAAAATCTTTATTGTAAAAATATCATTTACGACAATACAAATTATAGTATAATGAAGCGTAATATGGAGTAATATATACTAAAATTTGAGAATTCAAAAACATACTCTCGACATATGGAATAATAAATTTCAATAAAACCAATCATGAACTAAAACAATATAATTAGAACCTGAATTATAAATAAACTAAAAGTCAACGGATTGAATTTAATAAAATGCTATAATATGCCAAATCTATGAAATACTAATTTTCTAGTTATATGAACTCCATTATTTTATTTGTGTTTTGAGAAAATTCACTAGCATATTAAAAATATTTATATTTTTGAGAAAATATTACACTTTGCCGTTTGTTCATGTTTAACTTTATTTTACTATATTAAATGTGTTATAGATATATGTATGATTAATTAGGGTGCATGTAGAAAAGCTGTGAAAAATCTATGTATATATTTCTCCCTGTCAGCTATGAAAATGAGAGTAGTAAATAGACTTCAGCAGTAATTGTGACCTTACAAAACAAAGAACTCTTGTAGCATTTATTATTTCACGTTATAAAGCTTACACACACACACACACAGGGACATATAAAATGAATTTAAACGTGAATCTTTAGGTATTCGAATTATTACAAGATTTAATGCTTTAGGTGTTCACAATTAATATTATCATTTAGTATGCACCAAGATTTGGGTGTCTTCCATCAATGATTATTTCTATTGTAATAAAAACGATTCTACTTATCACCAAAATTTCCAATCTCTCAACCCACTAATATCCCCTCCAACAAATTCTAATTTAATTCCAGAATAAGTTTGTTCATAGCCCATCTTGTCATCAATACAGAATCTTTCAACTTGATCTCCATAATGAAAAATGAATATATTGGTTGGAAAAATAAGTCAATATTCATTTCATGAAAGTTATACTACTAAAGATGTCCATCAAACAATCTTGATGCTCATAAGTTCTATTTACAATTAATTTAATTCATCGGTATTTCATGAAAATCTCTCTATCTCATATTTTAACAATTTTTTTATTAAAACTTATATCGTTCACTAGCACGACTCTGTCTTTTTGGACGGAATTGATATAACGAGACAACCACGTTACGCGCAAATAGGATCGCTACACAATCTAATATGGTAAATATATTACACCACACATATAACTTAATTATTTATTCAGTTTCAAATAATATTGTATATACTCATCTTTTATATTTTACTAATTTTAATTTATTAAAACTTGTATCATCAATCAGTAAAACTATAGGTAGTAGACAAACAAGAGAGTATGGATATACATGTGACCGGAAAATAGCAAGAAAACATGTTTCAATACAAGGGAGCAGAGGCAAATTCAAACAAAAAAACTAGACAAGGAAATAGAAGGGTATAATCGTAATTATAAGTAGAAGTGGGCCGGCCCAATGTTATTGGATCTATCTGTTGCAATTGTGTGAAAACAAAACAAGAAGCCGTCTTGGCCAACATATATTTTATTATTAATTGAATTTAATAACCAACTGCACCTGGGATATATTACTAATTACAAACTAAAACTATTTATATTTTGGTATACCATGATAACTACTCAATAAACTAAAATAACTACATACATTTCTTGTTTCTACATATAAGTATTAAAATTTATAGGTACGATATCATTCCTTATCGATATGGTATATGTATACTGAAAAGATAGTAGTTATTGTCGTATTTCAATACGGTAAATATTTATACTGATTCTTCGTTATTTCAAGCCACCCCTTCTCCCATGAAAATTGTTCAATTTAAATTTTTGCATAGATTAAGAAAATCTATACTGTATAATAATTCTATTACTTTCATTTATTCATGTTAACATTTATAAATATTAAATAAATTACCCCCTCCGTCCCACTTTAGGAGTCCCGGTTGAGTTCGGTACAAGTTTTAAGAAATGTAAAAGAAAGTTGGTGAAAAAAGACAGTGGAATGTGGATCCTACTTTTTTATATTATTTTTATAATAAAATGTGAGTGGGAAAAAGTTAGTGGAATGTGATGTCTAATACTCCCTCCGTCCCGCACTACTTGCACTTATTTCCTTTCTGAGCGTCCCAAGTTATTTGCACTCTTTCCATTTTTAGTAACAATTTATACCTACAGTCGTAATTGTTGACTTTGTCTATCACTCATTCCTTAATCTTCGTGCCCAAAAGGAAAGGTGCGAGTAGTGCGGGACGGAGGGAGTACTATTTATGGAATATTCCAACCGAGACTCCTAAAATGGGACGGAGGGAGTATTTTATAAAATAAAATCTTAGATGGTTAAGAGACGGATAAGAGACAGCGTTGCGGATGGCGACTAATCTGGTGGGACAGTTAAAAGTATTTTTCTAGTAGTTGGCTACTTATAGATTGAAACTAAAGAAAATAACTCCTCTCTATCTCAAAATCTATATTATTGCAACGTTATAAATAAATGTTGTGTATTATTTCCCATCTTTAAATGTGGAATAATTGCCCCATCCTTGTAGACTTACTCATGTCTAGCGTTTTACAATACCATGGATTTCGACTGTTCAAAGTGTTAGATCACATTAATAGCTATGTTAATTACTTTTTTCTATTTTTTAATTTAATTTTCCAATTAATTAATCTATGTGTTCTCCATTGCAACAATTTACTCATGCAAAATTTATGAGAAATTGATATGTAATCGCATGTGTGATTTTCACCGCCGTATCAATATTTTGCAAAATTATATTTCATCCGTTCTATTAACTTCCATGTTAATAAAGACGTTCCATTTTCTGCACTTATTTTGAAAAAATTAATATTCTCATCCGTCCTCTAAAAATAGACAAACTTGTGAATACAATTTGATCAATCATTTTTTCTGTCGTTGAGGCGGACAACTGAACCAAGAATTCTTTTTCTTCACCATCCATCGAATCATTGTTCACGACCCGAAGTTGTGATTGTATCGATTCATTAGAAAGAATTGATTCAATACATTTCTTATGTACCCATAGGTACTATATTGGATTTCAATCAGATTTTGACCCATCGTCGTATCGATATTCTATTATAGATTTATATAGAGAATGTGTATTCTAATGAACAATACATAATGACATAAGTTTTAATGTGCAATCGGCAAAGTAAGAGTGAGATGAGATAAGAGAAGAACAAGGGGATAAGATAATGGAAGGAGTGTTAGTGAATTATGGAATCCACATTATAAATTATGGTAGAATTATCATTTGTTAAAAACTTTCCATATTTAAACTGTCTAATTTTTGGAGATGATCCAAAATGGTAAAACTAGTCTAATTTTTAAGGAAGAATGTAGTAATAAATAGTTAAAGTGGAGAAACAATAATAGGAGTATAAGAGAGAGAGGGAATAATGTAAAGAAGACTATTTTTCTCTTTCTTGTATTATTTTTTTTATCTACTTTAACTATCTATTATTACTTTTTCAAAATGAGTATAGAAAATAAAACGTTCTCTATTAACATAGAACAAAGAGAGCAATAGTATAAGTTGTACTATTTGCATGGTCTTGTATGCCCAAACACAAATCGGTCATTAATTACTATTTTAAAAAAGCATAAACAAAAAGTAAAAAGAAGAAAACTTATGCAAATAAACGAAAACATGACCAAATCTTATACTGCATGATCAGTGAATAGTTTTCTAAAATTTAAATACGTCTTATATTGCACTCAATGTCTATATTGGAGTTGTCATTTTTGTTAGGTACTGTTTGGTCTGCCCAGGCCTTTTTGTTGTCAAATAATGATTTGTTGTTAAGCTCTCATAATCACACAATTGATCGATAATTAGAAAGAATTTTGTCTTAAATGGGATATATTCAGTTATAAATCAATTATTAGCCGAATTGCACTCTCCTCACTTTGGACTATGTTTCATCAGCTTATATTTAGACAATTATTTGCTGTTTTTGTCCATATTTGTGGCTAAAGTTAAATTTTGTCATTCATATACTTTTAAAATCAATTGGGCATCTTCGAATTTCTTAATTCTTCGCAACACAAATTTTTGGGACGAGTCGGTTTGTAATTGACTTCTTGAAATAATTTATGTAGTTATTTTATGGTTGGTGGTTGGTACAAAACTATGAAATGCAAACAATATTTGTGTTATAGAATCACCATAATTCCACAAACAAAAATCCGCCTAGATATATAATACTATTACTTGCTTAATATATACTAGTTCGTTTATAGATGATATGTTTAATAATGATAATTAGAATATAAAATTAAATAAATAATTTGACCACTAAATTGTAACCTAGAATTATGTAAAAATTGTCATATTGTGGGATAGTGTTTTTATGCCGCCTCTAATAGTGAAACTAAGTAGTATGTGATTTAGCTAAGAAAAGACTGCAGTGAACTGTGTTACATTCCTTAATCTAATTAAATCTTCATTATGTCCAAACAAACATATAAAACCACACACACACACGCGCATAGATACATGCATCTAGAAGTATATCTATATTATGCATGTAGCATATCCATGGAATTTGAATTAAAATAAAAAGTAGAAACTTGTCACCACTTCAATTTTTTAATGAGCAGACAAAATGATTCGTAAATAACTAGTTTGAACTAATTGTCGGGTTATATATTTCTTCTTAGCTACAGCTAGGAACTAAAAAAGTAATAAAGAAAAAATGCCAATTACAAATTACATTAGATTTTGCAAGTTTCACTGGAAATTACATGTGACAACGTTATATGAATAAGAAATGAGTTCTCCCTTTTAATAGAGTTATGATAATTTATTAGGTCTATTTAGAAATAATAGTCCTAATAACTAATAATTATTACTATTATTTAATTAATCCTTAAGCACTAATTATTTAAGTGGTTGGGGTGCGTATCATTACAAACAATCATTTTGACAAATTAGTATTAATCTCCAAATCAATTTATGTTTTTCAAATTCAAAATTAGTACATAAAATCTTATAATTATCAGATAAATGAACCGAGTAATTGCAACTCGAAAAACAAAAGTTATAATTTGAATTAAATACTATTTTTGAAAAATAATCAGTTAAAAATGTCTGATGAGTTTCGGCCTTACAAAAATATAAAACCTAACTGTATATTTTAATAAAACAGAATACACCAAAATTACACACAAGAGAAATGTTTGAATTAAAACATAGTGATTAGAGCTGTTGAATGATATGGGAAGTTGTGTTTCTAAAATCGAAAGGCCAAAGTGTGGGATTAGCAAAGACAAAATAAAAGCTGTAAATTATTGGAATTCCTTCCAAAAATCCAACTTGCAAGAAAACATTAACTCTCAGACAACAAACCAAAGTACACAGCAATCGACAAAATCTCCAGACGTTTTGGTTCTTAGCAATATAAACTGAGGTTTTGTTTGGATTCACCATTTACGAAATTTCTATTGCTTTCTTTATTTTCAACTTGATTAATTTTTTTGTTTTTTTAAAATTTGTTTAGAATTCCTTAAGATGTGTGAAGCTACTATAAGTCAATGATCACCAATTCCAAGATGGCAAGATTGACTACTTTGAGCATCAAAATATAATTAAGAAGAAATTATATTGATTAACGAAGTTTTTTTAACTATCTCTGAGCCACATCTTGTAAGGTTTGTTACACCAAATCATGACTTTTACTGTAAACATAAGGTGAAATTAGTATATTTGACATGAACTTAGAAATTGATGAATTTGTGATGATGTTTTAAGGAAAAAGTAAAATAAACTGAAACTATATTCTCCTTTTCATATTAATATTCAGCTTAGTCATAAAACTAAAAACATATAGTACTATTTATATTTGAACTTTCAAACAATATTCCTAATTATTTACTGTATTATTTATTTTCAAAAATTTATAAGTAACTAATGGTTCTTGCATTGTAATTTACTGAATCATAATTTTGATTATTAATAAATTTTGCAAGCAGCCAAACTGGGGAAGTGTGGAGTGTGAAGGCGAAATCACATGGCACCCACTCGATTTCAAGAATTAAAATATTTTTTTATGAATAAATTTATTGTTCATATTTATAATATTCTTTGAAGTACTTATTCTTAATCTTTGTGTTTGCTTTTTCGACGTGCCGGCAACTAGTCATTTTCTTTCTCTACTCCATCCATTTCTTTTAGAACAGTATGATACAAATAATATTGCGAAATGATTAACACTAAGTATACTCATAGTATTTAGTTTTATGGGTTATTTTTATATATTTAATTAAGATATGATAAAATCTTATTTATGGAGTAACCACCAAACATTTAAGATATCAGTCAGCTTCTCTGTATATCATGTTTGATAGTATTATTTTTTTAGTATTTTAAAAGCGTTGCATATAAAAATTAAAATATTAAATGATAAATGATCTATTTTATCTCATCTTTTGTGACATGTACCCAAAGGAATTTCGCTGATCGATTTTATGATTTTATCTCATTTTTTGAGACGTGTACGGTGTACCCATTCATTTCCTACATGACAATTGTGTATAACGTGTATAATTAAAATCAAATAAAAGATAAATTAAATACAATGTGTATATTTGGCTACCGCAACGATATCTTGATTGTCAAATATTTTTACTGAATATTTCATTATAAAAAATGAGTGAGATAGGACTAGTAATTACTTAAATGGCGAGACATTTTCAGTTAAATGCCAACAATTGGGATTAAAAAATGGATGTTTTCTTAAAATTAAATATCTAATAATAAGGAAAAAGGAAGTGTGGGAAGCGGTTATGGCTCGCGCAAAGAACAAGCGGACCGAACTGGCCATGTCTGAAAAGGCGAGAACAAATTAAATCGGGCCCACCTTTGGGCTTATGGGCCCATTGACTCCTTTGAATCGTCCGTCCACCACAGCGCTCCGTTTGCTGACACGTGTGCCACGTGATGTCAACGTGGATCCTACACGAAAGAGGATTGGAATTTCATCAAATCGGCAATTAAATAAATTATTCGAATTATTCCCATTTAGTATTCCATTATTTGCAAATTATCATATTTGTAAGAGCATCAGCAATGGAGGCGTCAAAACTGCGACGCCGATTTTTCGCCGACGCCGGTTCTGACGCTGAACCATTCCGACCGGCGTCGGTGAAATCGGCGTCAATTTCGGCGTACTCATTCCGATTCGTGTGGTGACGCCGGTTCTAACGCCGATCCTCACGGCGCCATTGTAGGCCTCGGATCGGCGTCAGACCGACGTCAGAATTTAATTAATTTTTTTTCCCGAAAACACTATATATACGCCCTTTGGACATCATTTTCATTCGCACCACTTGTTTTAACGAGTACTCTCTATATCTTTCTTTCTGTACAAGATCAATTTAAGAAATGAGTAATGTCGGTGGTAGTGATGGTGGTAGTGATGGGGATGCTGATGAGTACGAGCGTATGCTGAACGAAGAGCTAGATGCCTATACGAGTCGTGAGGCTCATATTCGACTCCAAAAGGATTTAATTAAAGAGTTGTGGGCGCGGAGGATTGGAAGGCATTAGTTTTTATTTAAATTTATGTAATTCTTTTAAATGTATTTTTTTAAAATTATTGTACTTTTTGAAATTTTAATGGTATTATTCAATTTTCCTGTATTTATCTTGTAAATTAAATTCCGTATGTTGCTACAATTGTAAATTAAATTTATATAATTGTTATTAGTGATGTGGATAGGCTATGTGAGGGCTATTTGATGTCCAGTTGCATGTCCAGATGATGTGGCAGGAGGATTTTAGTGCTGGATGATGTGGCAGTGGGAATGCTATGTGAGGGCTATGGGAGGTCCTAGAGAATTGTGGATGCTCTAATGAATGGCATTTACCAAACTTTGTATAAATACATGGAAATTTGTGCATTTGTTCGTTAGCGATTGTGCAATGAAGAGTGATTTTGAAACTAATTACTTTTTATTTTTTATTTTTTATTTTTATATTCATTTATTATACATAGTGCATAATAAAAATGGAAGTAATTATTTGATTGTTGACATTTTAAATTGGTAATATGGGATATATAATGTCAGAAGGAGTCTCAATCCTCTTTAATGGCATATATCTAATTTGTCTAAAAAATTCATCTTGATTTACTATTTACTTGCGTGGTGATGGTGATTCGAACCACAAATTTATAAGTGTCTAAGTTATCTTTTATCATCAACAAAAGTATGTTAATTTTTTTGTTATAAAATAACACTATCACTCATTAATTTCAGTTAACTTCCACATAATATTATTCTTGGAAAATTAAAATATAATTAATATAAATTAATATTTAAGGTCGTAAAAAATACAATTATATTCGAATGATGCCATGGGTGGGGCTGGAGCCGGGCTCTAGCTCGCATACCTGCAAGTCTACAACGACGGGCGCATCCTTTGATCAACATTTAGGGACGCCTCATTCGCGCTCTTAAAAATAATCTCAACAGGATTATTCAATAGTCCAACATGCATAATTCAATAACATATTGATAAGATTAAGACCTAATGTAATCAAGATGTATTAGCTATAAATATAGAGATCTAATCACACAAACAATTATACAATTTAATTAAATTCAAGGCCAGCTAGCTTTTGACCACCACTCGTGTGCACGACCTCTGCGCTCAACCTATATTACTAAGTACTTAGTTAATGTCTTCTTAATCATAATTAATAGCTCCGCACGTGCCATTTTCAAATCAATCAAGTTACAGCTAGGTAGTAGGAGTATGTATTAATTTAATTGATTTTATGACATAGTACTATTTTATTTGAAAATCTAGTGAGGCTGTGGAGCATGTAGGTAGTCCAAATAGAAAGGTGGTAGGCATCAAAAGACATGGGTCACAATGTCCCATAAAAACAAGTTAAATAAGTAAAAGAAGATTAAAACTAGGCTTCATTTGCTCAAATCCTTTTCTTGGCAACTAAAATCCTAATTAAATACACTACATATTATCCGTTTTTTCCGATTTATGTTTAGCTAATTGTCTTCATATTATTGTGTGGATTCCTTAATTTTAAGGAGTATAAGTCTCATCAATATCCTTTATTTAATAAAAAAATCAAATTTTCATAATATATGCAGGTGAGTAAGATGTCTCTTTTCCATTTAATAGTTCAATGGTAAGAATCGCGTAAATTTAAAGGGAAATGCTACGTGGCCACATTATGGCTGGCCATAAAATGACATTTCGGTAAAATTTAGATATTATAGCTCAAATAGGTCATTTAATGCTCCAATACCTTTACACTATTACCCTTTCTGTTTAATTGTAATAAAATACATGAGTTATACTTATATTTGCATAAAAGATATTAAGTTAATGCAATAATAATAAAAAATATTTTTTATATGGAATCAAACTATATATGGTTAATAATTAAAATTTAACAAAAAAAAATGAAATCGATGCATTTACGAACTATGGAGTATAATAAATTAAAAATATAAAAAATATTCAACTACATGGGTTATACTTATATTTGTATAAAAGATATTAGGAGTTGTATATTTCAAGTAAATGGCACAATAGTCTCAACATGTTTACTCTTTTTGAGGTGTATCGATTTTGTTGAATTAGCATTAATCACACAAATATTTATTAATATTTTAAGTTTATGGCTAGCCATATTATGGCCATTTAGCATCACCCAAATTTAAAACCGTTATGGAGCATCTTTAAAAGCTGGCAAAATTTTGAGAAAATCACAAAAAAATGTCAAACTTGTGTAGATTGTACTAACAAACACAATAAATTTAATTTGAAAAATACTCCAAATTTTTGCTTTTAAGTCATACACAAATTTATTCTGTAATTGACAATATTTGAAAATTACATATAACCTTGAATTTGATCAAATTTCATGATTTTTCTCCATTTAAAAACACAAAAAAATCTTGCGCTTTTTAATTATTTAAAGTTTAAAGTTTAAAGTTAAATGTGCATAACTACAAAGTGCTGCCCACTGCCAAGATAGTAAATATGTTAGCTATGATCAGTCAGTATTTTACAACTGTCACAATTACCTAGGGTTACTTATACCCACTGGCGGATCCAAGTGGGAACAAGGGGGTACCATTGAACCCCCAAATTTCATACTAATATTAATACTATTTTTAGTAATCAGTTCGATAAATCTTTGGTGGTCGGGTGGCAACTGCCTTACTTTTTCTATCTCCTATCCCGGGTTCGATTCTATTGAGGCGCACATTCCTTGAAATTTTATTCTCCTTTTCAATGTTTTTGTGGTATGCATTGCATTATTATATTTTTACCACTCCATTCCAGTTATGTTATTATTAGTTAGCCTAGTACTAATAATTTGCACTCTTATTTTTTTATTTCTGTAGTCATATTTTCTTTTTTTTTGTATTGTAATTAGTTTTTTTAGTTTTGTAATTATTTGAAGTCCTATTTTCTTTTCTAGATATTAGGCTGTTTACTACTGCCTTAATGATTTTGATTTCCCATATTATGCTCTATTATTTTTTACTTGCTTTGATTTTATAATATACTCTATTACTACTTTTTTCATCATTTTATGTGATATTATTCGTAGTAAAATTCATACTTTAAATAAAAATAATCTTACTTTTATTAAATGCTTTGAATTTTTTATATTATACTATTATTTTTATCATTTTATATATTATTATGTTTAGTACAACTTGTACCTCAAATAAAAAAAATTCTTTCTATTTTAAATTATTTTAATATTTAATGCTATTTTATTCATATCATAATCATTTGTTGGAGATTTGATCTCCTGGGCGACAATATATGGGCGATATAGAGGCGAATGCCTACGTGGCAGTCGAAGTGGAATAATATTTTTTTATTTATTATTCTTAATATTCTCTTTGTAATGCACTTACATCTTCACCATTTACTCAAGTCCGTCAAAAACAATTCCCAGATCTAATTCATCTTCTCTCTCTACAGTTTCGCTCAATTGCTCTCTTTTTTTCCTCCATGTATAACTCTCCATCAACATTACGCATAACCCAACAATTCCATCTTTCGTGATTTCATTCTCCAAATTGAAATTCCTTAGTACATTCTTCTGATCTCTTGTTTCTTCCAAAATTTCAGAAATCATAAAATTGCAGAGCACAAGATGTAAAACCCCTTCCACTCTCTTCCTTCTCCTAAAATTTCAGAAAAATTGCAGAGCGTGACAACAAATTTCTTATATCCACATATCCCTTTTTCGATTTATGGGCGTTGGGGATTTTCATTTTTGTTTAGCCACCGCCCAAACTTGAAATCAATCAAAAAATTTTGATGCGGGAGTGATAAAGTCCGCAAGGATGAAGTTTTGGGAGTATTTGAAGCTCGAAAAATTTGTGATGCAGGTATTGTCCAGACATGAGAATATGTAGATAGGTTTGTTCACGGCCATGGATCATTGATAGAGATGAAATTACATTTACATGGTAGAGAAAACATTAAGAATAATAAATAAAAAATATTAAGAATAATAAATAAATAAATAAATAAGTTATTACTCCACTTCGACTGCCACATATGCAGTCGCCCATATAACGTCGCCCAGGAAATCAAATCTCTCATTTGTTGTACAACTTCGTACCCCCGAACTAAAATTCCTGGATCCGCCACTGCTTATACCTACATAAATAAATACATTAACGGCCTGACCAATAAATAAATAAAAGAACCAAAATTGGACCACAAAATATTTGATATCACAATAGGCTCAGAGCTGGTCATAGAACACACACACACACATATTATATTTTTAATGTATAACAGCTAAAATATGGTCAGAAGTGCTGGATTTTTGTCTATATACTACACATTTCTTGATTTTCAATTCAAAAAAATGAACCAATCTCAAATTTTGCCACTTTTTGACTGCATGAATAAAGTAAAAAAAAGAAAAAAAAAAAACTCAAACGGTAAATCAAAGGAAAGCCAAATGGTGAAGACATGTAATAGTAGTAAGATTTAGGATTCACTAATTTTGATAAAATGTAGCCGACCTATACCTATACATTATTTACTAGGTTTTTGTAAATTGTAGCTCTACGATTTGTATCACGAGACACTACCCAAATTTGAGTACAAAAAGTATGTCGAGTAATAAATATTAATTCCTGCAGCTTGTGAACATTTATTGTCGAGATCGATCATAGACGTGTTTGGTAAATTCACCAATTATTTCGTGATATATAAACATGTGAGGTTCAGAGATTTTATTCAATAAATGCTAAGTTTTGCGTGATACAGAAATGACACTAGTAAAAATAAATTGGCGATGAAATTATAAAATCTTATCAAATTATAGTCCTCTTGTAATTCTAAAAGTTGATTAAAAAAAATCTTAAAGCTTAAAAGATTGTCAATATGTGATATGTTATTGTTATGGTACATACATGTATCAAATTGATGATGTTATGTTTTTGCTAAGTTTGTTTTTTCATGGATTAAAAATCATTTTATACAAAAACATGTCCGATTAATCAAACTTGTGTGACCCATACTAACTTGATGCTAGTAGCATATTACGAATTAGACATATTAGTAATTAATGATGAGAAAAAGAATGTCAAAGAAGTCTAAAATTCATAATCAGGTGGTTTGTTATTCAACAAAGATACTAATAGTTTGATTTTGAAAAAAAAATGGTTACATTTATAAAACTAAATAACAATGCTTATAATTTTGTAGTAACATTTCAACGTCATGACTCATGTGACCATGTTACACTTTTGTATTATTTCTTGTTTTCACTATTACAATACTTGCCACGTGTTTGGGTAATTACACAATTTTATTCAATAAATAATAGTTGTAAATATATATGGAGTATTTTGATAGATTGAACAATAAATGTAACATGCAAAAGTAAAAAATAAATTAAAACGAAATGATTTTAGTCATCATATTCTAGATTCGTGTACTGTTGCTTTTTTAGGCCATCCGCAACGCTGTCTCTTATCCGTCCCTTAACCATCTCTTAAATTACTATTCTTATGCCCCACGGTACTTTTTTACTCCATCTCTTAACTAAGGAACGAAACCTGCAACCCTCCATCTCATATCCATCCCTTAACCGTCTCTTAAATTACTATTCATTCAATTTCATTTTTTATTTTTATTTCCAACAAATTCAATTAATAAAAACACACTTCATTAAATAAAATAAAATTACAACATAAAATAAAAATACAACTTAAAATTCAAAAAAATAAAAAAAATACATAATTAAAATCCTAAAAAAATAAAAATTACATAATTTAAAATACAATTTTATACTAGAAAATAAAAAAGCTGCTCCGCCGGCGAATCATCCCCCGAAGACGGTGGAGGTGCACTGAAGCCACCTGGAGGCGGAATACCAAGTTGTCTTGCATAAACTCAATTCTGGCAAGATAGGCTTGGTATTGGGGATGCGTCATGCGGGAAGTGTCCGCCATTGTGGCGGTCACGTACATGGACATTAGGGAGTTCGAGGGTGCCCCCGAGCCCGCCTGGCTTGATTAGGCTCGACCCCTCCTCCCTCTAGCCGCCTTCGCCGCATTTCTCCCTTGCGGCCGACGGCGCCCAAGGGAGGACCCCCCGGCATCGTCTGCCGTGCCCTCAACCTCCTGCGAGGCAAACTCTTGTGCGGCGCTGCCCGAACCGCACCCACCAGACGAGTATTGGCCACCCGTCGTGTGCTTCGTGCGCTTTGAGGTCGAGCTGGACCGGACACCGCCGGCCCACCTTTCCTCGTCTTTGACGACCTCCCATACATCGGCATGTTTGAATTGTTTGTCGGTGTCGTCGAAGTAGACTCGCAAAGCCGACCTCAGAATGTCGGCTCCCGTGGCTCCGCTTTGGTAATGAGTCGCTTCATTCTTGTAGATGGCGCATAATTTTTTGACCTCTCTGTCGGCTCGGTCAAAGTGAGCGCGAAGCATCTTAAATGTGGGCGGCGGGACCCCTTCGGCTTAATCTCGTGGTAGGCCTCGGTGACCTTTTCCCAGAAGCACTTCCGGGATTGTTGATTCCCGACGATGGGATCGTACGAGACTCTGATCCAGGCGTTGTACACAGCCAGCGTTTCCTTGGGGCTGTACGAATGCCGGCCTAGATCCTCCTCCTCCTCGTCCGCCTCAGCCTCCGCCCTGGAGCTTCCACCGCCTCGGCCTCCTTCCGGAGTGGGTTCAACCGAATAATCCTCCCGAATCTGGGATAATCCATGCGAATACCTCGGGGGCGGAGGGACAGGCGTATGCATCCACATCAAAATGGGGTGGTTGGTACCCCCCGGCGTCGACGAACCCTGGGTGCCCGGCGTCGACGAACCGGAACCACCACCCAGGACATTGTACATGCCCCCAGTCGCCGAACAAGTTGATGTCAAACCGTCCGGAGCCGCCACCGCCACCGCCAGAGTTTCCGTCGCCGGATATTTTGTGATAAGAGGTTAGATGAAAATTGGAGAGGAAATAGAGATGATTTGGGAAGAATAGATGTGTATTTGTGTGTGAAATGATGATGAATTAGGAGTATTTATAGAGTAAAATAATAATAATAATAAAAAAAAAATAATAATAAAACGGTAATATTAACGGTAATATTACCGTTTTTCGATTTATTTATTTATTTTTTAAAAAAATTCGAATGTAAAAAAAATGATTTATTGCGTCAGCGTGACGATGCCCACTCGCGTGCCGACAAGTGCGTGGCGAGACGGCTCGCCATCCGTCTCGGCTGGACGGGACGCTCGGTGGGCTGGGGACGAGACGGGACGCTGCAACGCGTCTCGCCGTCGTCTCGTCCCGGCGTGACGGGTTACGAGCCACCCGCGTGACGCGTTGCGGGTGGCCTTACAAAACTAGTTCGTTGCAATGAGAAATAAGCCCATTTATCAATCCATTTCATAATGAAGTTGGGCTATGAGATTTCAAACCCAAACTACATATTAATTAAATTCTCGATCACATACAGTTTTAAAATTTGAATTTATTGTTTGTTTGTCACTTGTTGTGGCATACAAGTGTCTTAGTTGAATTAATTTTTCCATTCTCAAATTTAAATTTTAATTTTATTTTATTTATGAAATATACAAGAGTAAAAATTCAACGTGTAACTAAAGCAACTATAAACGGAATTGATTAGAATTTTCTAATGAAATGCTTTTTCATTGATATATGCATAGGGGACAACACAATAAAAAAATTTTAAAAAAGTTGACATGATTAAAAACTACTATATCTGTTATTTGGTAGATAATATTAATATCAAATTAAAAATAAATGATGTGTTTAACGATCCATATTATTAGCTAGGTAGATGCGTATGAAATAAAGATTTTATATGCAGAGGCATATATAACATACATAAAAAGCCCTAACTGGGGTAAGAATCAAGGTTTAATACCAAATACATACAAAATAAACTCAAAAAAATAAAAATAAAGAGAGTTTATCTAATCTTAAACTAACTTAAACTTAGAAAACTCTCACAACTTTGGCCACCAAGGTAGTGAACCAACCACCACATCCTCTTAAACACCACCTGAAGAAGGTTCCGGATCTCCCGGTGCTCGGCTCTCAGGCTTTACCCGAACATTCTCAAGCATCTTCATGACCTCCGACATCTTAGGCCTCTGCTCAGCAGCTCTCGCAACGCAAGCCATTGCTATCTGCAGCATCTCCACCAACTCCTCGTCTATATCCGGATACCTCAGCAGCTCCACGTCAAAAACTTCGGCTGTCCATTCCTCTCTCACCACGGAATGGACCCAACGCACCAAGTGCACCATCTCATCCCCGTTGCTGGTGTGGACCGGGGATTTTCCTGTGAGAAGCTCGAGCAGGATCACCCCGAAGCTGTAGACATCACAAGGCTGCGCTGCCTTGCGCGTATCTGTCACCTCAGGTGCGCGGTAACCAGCTGCTCGGGCTATTGGTGGAGCCAATGCACTCATTATTGTTGACAGGCCGAGATCAGACACACAGCCAAACTGCTGAGGGTTTAGGAATATGTTTGATGATTTGAGGTTCCCGTGGACTAGTTTTCCGCTGTTTTCAGTGTGGATACGCGCTATGCCCTTCGCAGCACCAATGGCTATCTTTAATCGAGTTTCCCAGTCGAGATGAGTCTTGCTCTCTCCTGGCTTTCCTGCAAGGTTGGATTATGTTTATAGTGAATTTATGAGTATCAAACCAATCTGATCACATCATTACAAAATTATCTTAGCTAGTATTAAACCAATCTCTCGTTACATGATCGTACGGTCATTTAAAGCTCGTGACTATAGCTTATAGTGATGTTACTGTCTTTAGCCTCATCCATGATGAAGGAAATGAAACAAAAATTTCCAAATATAAATTCTTTAGTAGTAGTATATAGTAATATTCAAGTTAATCGAAGGAACGATAGATGAACGAAGATTATCGTATGATTATGTCACAAAAAGTCACATTTTCACTGGACCATCTAATACCATACATTCTCTTATCTTAAACACATCATCTAGATAGAGACATGTAGCCTTATTTTTGTAAAGTATATGAAAGGTCAACTAGAAAATAATTCTGCCCCACAAAAGATGCATCATTCTCATCCTATCCTTTTCTAAATATCCTTTTTTGTTATTCATGTTCATTCCTACAACATTTCAACATATTATCTTCATAGAAAGAATCTTGATGCAACTGCTGAGCTTAAAACACATAAAAAAATAGGTGTATATAAGTATAACAACTCACCATGTAGCAACGAAGCTACGCTGCCTTGACTGAAGTAATCATAAACCATAAGCTTCTCATCTTTGGAGTAATAGTAAGCCCTCAGCTCAGTCACGTTCTCGTGCTTGATGCTTCCGATTATGCTCATTTGCTGCTCGAACTCCCTCTTCCCCACGTTGACATCCTTCAGCCTCTTCACCACCACCATTGTGGCATCCTCGAGGATGGCCTTGTATGCCGTCCCAAACGTACCCTTCCCCAACACCTCAGCGGAAGCCCTCAGCAAATCCTCCAAATCAAATGCATAGTTACACCCCTCAAAGAAAACCATCTTATTACTAGCATCCTGGCCACGGGAGATTGCCTTCTCCGGTGACATGTTCCCTTTCACCAACTCCCCGGGGAAACCATCCACCGTCTTCCTCCTAAGAATGCAAACAAGCAACACAAAGCCAAAACCAAGAACCCCCAATACAGAACAAGCCACAACTATTCCAAGCAAGGCCTTTTCACTAAGCTTCCTGGCATTTCTACCACCCCTCAAACGATGCTCCTCATGAGGAGCTAAAACAACACTAACATTGTAATCTAACAGTGATTCACTATTGCCTAAAAACACAGACTTTGGAAACCTCTGGAGTGATCTAGGCACACTACCACTAAGATCATTGTATGACAAGTTAAGCAGCTGCAAATTCGGCAAATCCAATTCAGGAACCTCACCGGAAAGCGAATTGTTAGCAAGATTCAAGGCCACGAGACGACTCAAACCAGATATTGAGCTAGGGATGCTACCATTAAACCCATTATCAGACAAATTCACAATGGTTAAGTTCCTCCATAGAGAGAACTCCAAGGGCAAAGGGCCCCAGAAATTGTTGTGCTGGAGATACAAAAAAGATAAGTTCTTCAGATTACCCAAATCGAGAGGGAAAGTCCCATTAATCCCATTTGACCGGAGGCTCAAGATCTGCAGCGCCGAGAGGCGGCTGAGCGTGTTCGCCGGAATAGGGCCGTGGATGCCGATTCCTGGTAGCCGCAGTGATATCACTCTGCTTCCATCTTCGCTGCAACCAATTCCAGTCCAATTCTTGCAGACTGAGCTCTGAACACCCCAATTCAAAGGGCGGCGGGAGAGATGGATATTGTCGGCGAAATCGAGCAATGCTTGCTTGTCGCTGTCTAGAACTGTTTCAGCGACGGTTTCTTGAAATTCCGAGAGCAGAAACAAGGTTCCGACGATGAAATGCAGGGCATAATTCTCCATTTCAAGAATGGATTTAAATTTTTTTTCCAATTTGAATTGAAGCTCTAGTGTTTACGAAGGAGAGCACATTTTGTTTGAATGTTTGAACAAAAGCTGCATGACAAATGCATACATGTTTAAGGAGAGGGAAAAGGAAGAAAAAGTGGGGAAATTTCAAGAACGGTGTCTAGGAAAAGGGGGGTTTTGGGGTTTTAGAAATGGGATTTGTGTTGAAGAGTTTGAATTGGAGTCAAAAGGGAAAGGTGTGATTTTTGAAGAAAGCTGAGAAGCAGAAGCAGAAGTTCTTCTTTTTGTTTGGTAAGAGTGCCATTGCCAAATAGAAATGGAGGTAAGAATTCTCTCTCATGGGGAATTAAGAATATGCTTCAGGTAAAAAACAAAAGGAAGATCCAACACAAGGGGTTGTGATTTTATATCTGTGATTCTGAATAATGTATATATGGAAGTATATTTCTACTTTGGCATTAAGTAGGTTTGAGCACTGATGTATATTTATGGTGTTTCACCATTTTTGTTGGAGTATCAAAATATTTAAACCACTCTTAATGGAAGTACTTCGTTAATTTCATAGCAGTAGATGTATTTCTTTTCTATACGAGGCTTAAGAAAAATGTGTATAATGTATTAGATTAAAAGATATTCTCTCCGTCCTTTTGTGGTAGAGACATTTCTTTTCGCCAAAAGATTTAAGAAAAAGTTAGAGAGATGAAGAGAGATTAAAGTACTTTTTGCCAAAAAAGTAAATGACTCAGCTATAGTAGGACAACTCAAAAAGGAATACGACTCAGCTACGGAGGGACGGAGAGATTAGTAAATTAGGAGAGAAGAAAATTTAGAGATAATAAAGTAAGAGAGAGAAAAATAAGAGTGAGAAAATGTGCTACTAATATTTTTTAATAAAAAAGGAAATCACTCTACTATTATAGAACAACCAAAATGAAAAAAAATGACTTTACTACCTAAAACGGAAGGAGTACTCGTGAGCTCTTTATTATTATGGAGACGCGAGAATACTTGGATGATACAATCACTTACACACAATTAAGCTTTTATCATTTTCTCTTACTTTACTAATAAATATTACAATAAGCATAATTACACCAATATTGCATTTTTAATGACTAATATAGACCAAGAACATACACATCAATTATAAACACTACCTTATAGTAGTAATTTGTTGTTTAGTTGGAAGTGATCATGATTTGACCCATATAACCCATGCTTTTGTATTTTATAAGTGTAAAATAAATTTAAGGATCAAATGATCAAATAAATGTAAAGTTAGAAATATTTTTATTTGTCGCTTTTTCACTCGTAATAAACGTTTGGTTTTGCCACTTTAATTCATGAATCATGATAAGTACACAACTTTGTTTTTATGCTTTAGACTAAGAATGTGGTCTGTTCTGCAAAATAAAAAGACATCAAATAATTACTTACAACTCAAATGATTCATAATATGTTTTATTTCATTTTTTTCTTCCTAATATTAAGCAAATTGTTCTTAAAAGTGCACAAAAGAAGAAATTAAATTGCTATGGTCCTATTGATGCCATTATACCGACCTATATAAGGTAAATTTCTATATCCTGCCCGTGTTTTGTATTTTTGTCTAATTATAAATTAGTAATGATGACAAAAAAAATTCATATATTCAAGTTTCCTCTTTTTTTCCAAATTTAGAAAAGATTAAAAATAGCTCCGTATTTACTCAATAGTGACTAGAATACCAACTCATTAGATAAAGGAAAAATATTTTATTAACAGAGCTTATATATATATATATATATCAAAAGTGAATAAACTAACATGTGATCTTCGTTCCACATTTACTCACTCAAATCTTGACTTATTAGAAGAAGGAGAAACGTGTTACTAACCAAACTTATATATCAAACGTGAATTAATTAACTACATGTGTTTTGGTATTATATCGTTTGTTTAAATCATGTAATTTTTCAAGGAAAAATCATTCATAGTATAATATGTCTCGATCGAGCATCTATATAATTTACCTAGAATAAAAAATAAAACATCATTTATCGTATCATCCATATCAAAACGTCACCAATAACTAAAAAAATAATTTTCATGGTAGAATGCATCAAACATATATGTTTTGAAGCTGAATTATAACATAACACAACTTAAATACTACCATTCCTATTAGAGCAACAGTTAATGATGTGACCAAGGCTATGCTAGTGGGGGTAGTAGTTTTAGATACATGGTATTTTGTTAATCAATGGGTCACAATAATTATTTCTTTGACATATTATTATGGTTTAGGGTGATCAGTTTGGGTTGGTAGATTAGACATTTAGACATAACTTAGTTTCAAAAGACGTTTTGACTAGACTTAGCCAAGTACTTAATTTTTTAATTTTAGCACAATATCACATATATAGTTAATATATAGCGCTACGCTTGTATGATAATGACATTTTCCTTATATTTTAAAATTAATCTTAAGATAATCTAAATTATATTGCATGAATAATGAATTGTTTTGTTGGAGCTAATTTGTTGTGTAGTACTTGTGAAGTTGTGGAACAAATATTAATTCAAACATACAATCCATGTTGAATGTCTGATAGATGCAAATGCTTTTAAGATAAACTACTGTCTCATACATTTGGTTTTTGGTGATTTAGGTTCTCATTAATTAATATTACTACAAGTTTTGCTTTCCTTTCATTTATAAAATGGAAATTGGATCGTTCATAAATCATCTAAAATAACAAGGAAATAACCATAATACAAACATTCAAATCAAATAATACATTGACATATATATATATATATATATATATATATATTACCTAAATTTCATTAGAAAATATATCATTCAATAATGAAAGATAACTATCATTAAGCATCTAATTTTCACTTTGGTAACACTTTATCAGCAGTAGTCGTTTTTATCTATAATTATAAAATAAGTTCAAAATATAACATTAAAATCAGAGTGGCGCAGCGGAAGCGTGGTGGGCCCATAACCCACAGGTCCCAGGATCGAAACCTGGCTCTGATATGAGTAGCTTCCATATTCTGATATTATGTTTTGAATCTTCAATGTGAGTTTTACTAATATAAATAACATTATTCTATATTTATAAGTTTCCTATGTGCATTTTCACTATGTGAGTTTTACTAATATAAATAACATTATTCTATCTTTATAAGTTTCCTATGTGCTTAAGTTATAGTACTCCATTTTCACTAATATAGTAATATTATTTCCAAGAATCTCAATAATATGCAGTGTTGGTTGGAGTAAGTTTGTTGTGTAGTGAACAAATATGATTTTCACCATACAATCCATGTGTTGAGTGTGTGATAAATGACATTGCTTAAGACAAACTAATGTCTCATACATTTGGTTTTTAGTTTTTTGTTACTTTACTTTAAACTAAGAACATGGATTGTTCATAGACCATCTAGATTCACAAGGAAATAGCTCACAATAATAATCCAAATATTTCAACTCAGATATACAGAATCTGTGCTTTCTTACTCAAAAAAAAAAATCAAAGGATTTTTGTTTTAATCAGAGTTGCTTCCAAATTGTGATAAATTTTTAAAATATATGTAAATTTTGGAATCCTTTTTTATTGGCTAGTTTTGCTCATTCTTTACATTCCAGTTCCAGTTAATGGAAATATGTAGTACCATAATCTCTATCTTTTCCTTTGTTTACCGATTTCAGTTCTAGTTCATGATTTATCCCATTACATATTTTCTCATATAGAAACCATAAATTATAGTAGTAGTATACTACTTAAAAACTTAAGTACTTAACCATTTCTATTAGAATCCACATCTACTGCAAGTTTCTTAAATAGAACTAAATAAGTAGTAATTTATATCACAACTTGTACACTTCAAAATACTCACAAAAACCACACAACACAACACAACACAAACATGGCAATAAAAATCAGGCAGCCATTCTCACAAAATACAGGAAAATGGCTTCTTCTGCTTTGAGCATTGTTATTTGTGGTGACACAGAAATAAGGCCACCAGCTGGCTGACTTAGTAAAACTCCTATTAGTTTCAACGTGAAATCTACTGTATGGACGCGACTAGAGACAGCTCGACTCTCCCCGTCCACTCTTCCCCGGGTTTGAGAGCAATCGGCTTCTCTATAGCTGCTGCATCCACACACAGCATCTGCTTGTATTCATCGTCTCCCAAATCAGCTATCGTCTTTGCTTTCTTCTCCCACGGATTCCACACCACTGCCATCACAAGTTCAGCCAAACATCATTAGTCTTTTCTTTCAAGAATTTTGGCATCATCAGTTCACTTGCAAAATGTGATATAACATACCTACATCTGGAAGCCCTTCCTTTCTGATCACGAAAGTCCTCTTTCTCTCGTGATCAAACACTGCAACCGTGTCCCTAGAGCCAAGATATACGCGATCAACCTATGTATATCCACACATCATCAGTTTTATTCAACTTATAAAACTCCAATAGAGTCAAAAGCAATATGTGATGGACTGAACTATACCTCAGATTCAAATGTTAACGCATCGCCTTGTTCTGTGAAACGCTCTTTGTTGAACAGGCTGTCGAGATAGTCGAGTGTTTCCAACCCCTCCACTCTCACCTCACTGTCAATATTCACAAAAGGGATAAAAGTAAACAGATGCAATCTTCCCACAAAACAATATCATAATCACGAAACGAAACAAAGGGAAAACAAAACACCATCTGTTTCTGTGTATTCACCTGATATCCGAGACAGAGAAGTAAGTGTGATAAGCAAACGAGAAGCTAAAGGGCTTGCAGTTGACATTGCGGATTCGTGAAGTCAGGCTTAAACATCCATCAACGCTCAGATTCACCCTAATCCGGAATTCAAAACTGGGAAAACAGAAACAAAACCAACATTCATGATCAAGTTCTTGATACTAACATCCACAAGATCGAAGAAGATTCAAAGGTGATACCTATGAGGCCAGATTTTGAGATCATCATCAGATGATTTGAGAATCAAATCAATGAATGCTTTGTTACTATGATCAGCTGATGGCAGTGGTGGAGGATTCTCATCAATCATCCATATCCTATTCCTTGCAAATCCATGCTTCTCCAACGAGCCACGTTTCCCAAACTTCATCAACAGATCACAACACATTCTATTGTCAGCCTAATGCAGCAAAAGATCCATTTCAAGAAATTGAAACATTGATGTGTGATAGATACTACCTGTGGGAAACAGATGGGAATCCCTCCTCTCACACCTCCCGGAGGCTTCAAATTCGCCTGCCAAAAGGCAATGACGATGGAGGATTAGCCCAGATACAAAAAAAAACCAGTACAGCTAGCCTAATCCGTTATTTACTTAGACGGATGAGATATAATCTCTTTCGTTCGAGCTAATTTTGCTTAATCCGCATCGCGGTGCAAGGGCATTATTGGAAGAATCCTAGTACCGCGGATAAAACTGTATATCTTACCAACCATTAAAAGTAAACGCCAACAAAGAGACATATTTTGGTACTAGGATTATAGCCTAGATAGATAAAAACAGTATAAGCTAATCCATTATTTACTAAGATGGATTAAAGCTTTGAGACTCTGGGGATTAAAATACTTATCAATCATGAAAAGTAAACGCTTCGTGAAACAGACATACCTTCGAACTAGTGAACAGCAGTTCTTCCCCTCGTTCTGTTTTCCATGATCGGACCTGCCCTCCATGGAGACTGATCTGAAAAACATCAAATCAACCATAAAAATCCAATCTTTTTTTTACTTTGATTAAACAACATGGGACAATCAAATGTTGTAAGAAGAAAATCTTACCCTAACCGATGCGCCACGTGGACTTTGAAGCAGCACTTGGGTAACCCCATTTTCATCCTTGCTGATTTCAACCGCTGATCTCTGAGAATGATCCATTTTCCACAGCACAAATTGAGCATCAATTGACTCTAATTTTTATACTGGTAAAAAGCATAAATCTTTTTGTAGCAATCACAGAAGTAGTTGAGACTTGATTTCAACTTTTTTTGAAACGGATTTCTTGTGAGTGCTAACAAAATTGTAACTACCACCGACAGAATCAAGAGCCCTTCTAGTTAAATTGTGATGAAGATGGACAGCCAATAAATGGTTCTTAAACATGTAATAAGATCTTTAAATAAACAGAATAAATTAGTCTGTCAAGAACTAACAGCGAAGCATTTGGCATATTAGGCCAAGAATCAGTTTTTAATAATGACAAAAAACAAATGTGTAAATCGAAATGGTGTTCTATGAAACAACAGCACAATAAACATGCCAGGAAAGAATGGTCTCAACTTAAGAAGCCTATAGAGAGAGAGAGAGAGAGGTTAGTCCATGTTTTGATTTGACCTTGTCACCTTATTTAGAATAAACAGAAGGAAAAGGTCAGATTTTGAGGCGACAATTGAACACCCTTTTAGATCTTTGAGTGGATTTGAGGTGGGTTTTGAGGAATATTAGGTAATTATGGAGGAAATTAACATGAGATTTATGTTAATGAGTCAGCAAGGACCACAGCTTCATGTCTCAGCATACAACGAAATTACCGGAATTAACTGTATTAGGGGTAAGTCCGAGTGTATTCAAGATTAAATTAATTTTGGATGGGGGCGGTGCAAAGCAATCCTTTTTGCAAAGTCAACAATCCCCTTTCCACAATTTAATTATTACTTTTCTCTTTTTCATGCAAGTGTCAGAACAATTTTTCTTTTAATTACTCCCTCCGTCTCGCACGTATTTCCTTTTTGGGCGTCCCAAGTTACTTGCACTCTTTCCATTTTTAGTAAAAATTTTCACCTATAGCCGTCATTTTTGACTTTCCTATACACTCATTCCTTAATCTCCGTGCCGAAAAGGAAATGAGCGAGTAGCTCGAGACGGAGGGAGTATAATTTACAATGTTATCTAACATAATAATCCTAAATCCTTTGCCATTTATAGATTTCTCATTAGTATAATAATTGTACTAATAGATTCCTCATTAGTATAAAAATTGTAGCAAATGGCAATCAAGGTTGAAATAATCAGTCTCATTTTCATTGTAACTCTATTTTTCAACTATCACGTTAGTAAATAACTATCATATGAACCACAACTTCTGCAATATTAACAGTCTTGTATTGAGCAAAATTCAATTTTCTAATTTCATTATTTAAATTACATTAACTATATTACTTGAAATCGAAAATTATACTAATAAAGTGCCTAAATTACATAATTTGAATTCCAAATTAAATTAAACTTAAATTGTTGTGCACCCAAATTTTTTTGATCATATTATGTTGGAGTTGGTCATAAATTTATTCTTTGCGGAATGAAGCCTACCGACGCAGAGATATCATTCATTTTTTAAACTATGTAATACAAGTTTGTTAACTACGACCATAAATGAGTGAAGCCAATTTATAAATATTTGCATATATATATATATATATATATATAGTGAGATTAATTTGTTGAGAAAGAAGAAATACTCAGCAGCGACGCCAGTCCTCAAACAAATTCATTGTATGGACTTTTGATTCTTAAGAAAATAATAACAAATAGTTTAGATAGTTGGTTGTTGTAACGTTTATCAATATATATATATAAAGTTTTCCTTATTCCAATTTGTTTTGTGGATAATGATCTAATTTCCCCACACATAATTTCAACTACTCAAATTGTGTGAACATGGGATGCAAGTCCCAAGATTTTGTTCAAAGATATGGTGATCGAAAACGTTGAATTTACTTTTACTAGAAGGCCATTTTTTCTTATATAGTGATAAGTGGCACAATTTTATCTTTCCTCTATTTTCTTTGAATTTGTGCCCATCTAATTTGCTAGTATAATGTTTTGGGCCAATGAAAATATCTATGACGTTAAAAAGGCCTCGTGCGCTTCAATACAACGGGCTTTGAGTTAAAGGCCCAGTTTTGAAACTAATGATTATCACTTTAATGATAGTTAACCGTAACCTTTAATCGTCCTATAATCTTAGCGATTCCAACAAAAAATTATCACTTTCCACTACCAATTTTTGAGACCAAGAGTCTTCGCCAACTGAAGCATATCAAACCTCTACAGTCAAAATTGAACAAACCCTAATATTAGCTATAAATACATAGACCATGAAGCTTTATTTATAAAATCATTTAATTACATTTATATATGTTGTTAAATATTCTTGATTCTTAAATGGTCAAAAGTGTGGTGCAGGTGTGTCCCCTAATGTGCTTTGTAATGAAATAAATGCAAGAGTGTACCACAATGCCAACATTTTTTATTGCTAATTTCCGACATGAGGAATTTAATGATGCCATTTATATGTAGTATGATACCTACCACTTTTAGAGATAAGGTTGAGGTATATCTCTCCCTTATCCTTAACTTCCTATACTAATATACTACACAAAATACGCAAATCTTAATGCTCAAAGCTATTTCCAGAATCTTTGCATTTGCTGGATTCTTTTTCTAGTTTATAAATAACTTTTGTAGTGATCTAACTTGAGTTTATAACTTTATATACACGACATATATCCCTAGACAAGAAAATTCTTGTGAAAAGTAAACAATTCCATAGAGATATAAATACATCAGCAATAAGAGAATGTCTGCCCATCGCCACAAAAAATAATTACTACTAGTGCTCCTTCCGTTCCCCCATAGTTGAAGCGAAACTTTTCGACACGGAGTTTAAGAAAGATGTTGAGTGTAAATACTATAAAAAAGTAGAAAAAATAAAGTATAGAGTGAATAAAGTAGAGCGAATAAAGTAAGTGGGAGTAAAGTAAGAAAGAATTTTTTTTTCCTATACACGGAAATGACTCAACTATGAAGGAATAGATGGAGTAATATTTTTGGTATTAGAATTTGTCACTATTTACATAAAATTAACAAGTTACTTTGATAAAATTAACAAGTTAGTACTTGTTAGTAATTTTTTGCTATTTATAACCGATGACTCGGATGCTACTCAGGCAAATTAACATAATGTCTCAATATAATATTATATTTCAATGACCTAAGAATGTCTCAATATTTCCAACTTATATTTTGCAAATAACAGATTAATCTGTACTAATTTTAGCTATCTAGGCTGATCATGAATAATAAACACCATCTAAATATTTTAGGAAGATTATAAAATACACTCCCTAAGTGACCACTTTCTGAATATAAGAATACATCATGATGAACTTATATAGGGAGTAGTATAAAAGAAATCAATGTATTTACATTATTAACTTATGAAAAACTTTTTTCTTTATCTCCCCTCGAATTATGGACGGATCACTTTATTCAATCTTTCTCCCAAAAAGGTTAATACTTGAAAGCAGGGTTGGGAAACCCTCATGTAGAAAGAAACAATTAAATCAAAAGAATAACATCCTAATGTTCCTTCAATTCTTCTAATACACATAAAACATTTATCACAAAAATTAAGGACACAAATTGTTAGGATAGTTCCGTTAATAACAAAATCGTGTTACCAAAAGTCTTTTCTTGCTGAAGAGATTATTGATACGTCGGATTTTGACCTTCAAACATTGTTAAGAGGCATAATCGTCATTTTATTGTTTTTTTAGCCTTTTTTCATTTTTCGTGATTTCGTTGGTTTTTAAAAAAATTATAGGGTGTTTCGGAGCCAATTATAAATATTGATTTTCATTGTTTTTCAGCAAAATTTGATATTATAAATAAATTTTAAAATTTAAGAACTAGGATTGCTTGTTTTCTCACCATTTGTAGTTATTTTTGTGGCATGTTTGCATCAGCATTAGTAACTCTAGTTTCATTGTATGTGGACATATATATACATGGTCTGAACTATGCTAGTTTGATTGTTTAGATGGAATACAAAATGCTCGAGTAAAAAATAATGTGTCAAAAAACAACAGCAAAAAAAACACATATGCAAATAAGACGCAAGATATGACTAGCCAATTACCATCATCAAATAGTTACTGCCTTGCAATGCCACTATCCACAAATTAAATTAATTTGAAACTAGAAAATGAAGCTGAACATTAAATGAGTCAAAACATGATTGTTGGCAACAAAGATGACAATCAATGAGAAGGCTAATAAATATGCATAGTTGAGATGAAAACAAAAGGTAGAAGTAATGGAAGGACAAGGCAATGGTGTTGAGTTATCAAGAACAGTATATAGCTGAACCGACAGTGAAGAAGGTGAAGTGGGATTGGATGTTCAAACTGTAAAAATTAATATGCAACTGATCCATCACAGTTCACTCCAATGAAAACTTCCAAAACTCCCACTTTTTTGGTTATAAGTTTCAACATGGAAATAAAACGAAAGATGGAAAACTAGCTAGCTAGCTTGCTAACATTGGTGGGCATGTAGCATAGCTTATTCATTCTTGTGTGTGTATGCAATGTTCATATAGTAGTAGTACTACTACTATAATTAATTAATATAGGTGTACTTATGTAAGTGTTCAAATAGATTTTCTAATCAAAACTTATTTCACCACATTTCACCAAACAAGTTGCTCAATTTCGATAATCATCTTATTTTGATTTAGATATATAAGAGTATCCACAATAGGGAGCCACGAGTAGTCGGCCTGGCCGAGGCCAAAGTTTTTTTTTTAATTTTCAAAAAATTTCTCTAAATACTGCATTTTACACATTTTTTTTATAATTATTATAGTCTGATAATTTTTATTCTAGTTAAATTAAAACAAAAAAAAATGAGCGAAATAATTAATTTGTGACTTGGGCTTGTCCACTATTAGGGTGGACAAGTTTTTTTGTGGTCTGGCCAAGTTTCTTAGCCTTGGGCAGAGCCATGGGCTTAACTATTGTGGACGCCCGACAACTTTTGAGATTGGTCACTTTTGATAAGTCATCTTATTTTGATTTTCATAGTATATGATATTACTCCAAACATTTTTATCTCAGTCATTTCAAATTGTAAATCAAGTAGGAATAGATAATAAGTCGCCTGTGAATAAGCTATATATTTTCACTTTCAACTTTTGAGATTGGTCACTTTTGATAAATCATCTTATTTTGATTTTCATAGTGTATGATATTACCCCAAACAATTTTATCTCAGTCATTTCAAATTGTAAATCAAGTAGGAGTAGATAATAATTCGCCTGTGAATAAGCTATATCTTCTCACTTTCGATAAGTTAGTTATCTTACTTTGATTTAAATTTAAATAAGGTCATGCACTCTGAATGCGTTTATTCCAGTCACATATTCTCTTATAAATCAAATTGTACAGGGCTTATTCGAACGACTAACAAAATATTTTTTTTAATTGGTATATTCCCGCACCTTCTACACCACTCCACACTTACTTCAATTTGTTTGTATTTCTTCCCAAAATTACAATAAATTAAAGAAAGATATATATGCGTATGTCCGATCCAGAAGAATGATATGCTACGTACCTTATGTAGGCTCTTTATATGAGCATAACTTTCGTTTGACGCACGTTTAGCTTTGTTCGTTTCGATTTATATATTTAGTTTGATTCTACTACATTAAAAAATGTTATTGCAATTTTTAATTTCACAAAATTCATAAAAATCAAAGCTCGATTTGCTCATTTTCTCTATAATTTTAAATAAATTAATAAAATAACAAATTACGCTTTGATTTTTATGAATTTTGTGAAATAAAAAATTGCAATAACATTTTTAATGTATTAGAAGCAAACTAAATATATAAATCGAAACGAACAACTCTAAACGTGCGTCAAACGTGAGTGGTGCTCATATAAGGAGTCTACAAGTATGTAGTACATCATTCCTCTGTTTGATCCATTCTTAGAAATTAAAGCAAACGTTACATTATAATTCAATTAATAAAAGTTAGATTATATTAACATCGTTTTATTCTTATCATTAAAATAAAATTGGCGAGAAAAACGACCTACATATGATACGATAAAATAAACGGAGGGATATTATCCTCAAAGTTTCAATTCCTTTGAATATTTAACACTTCAGTAAGTTTCATTTCCTTTCACTTGTTCAAAAGTTTTATTCTATTTGTGATTAATTATGTTTTGGATTCCAACTTTGAACCTTCTTTGAAAAATATTTTATCCACTTATTTTTCTGAAAAATAATTATGTTTTACCATATTTATATTAATAATTTTTTCTTGATGTCAAATTATTTAAATTTTATGTAAATTACTCCATTACATAAAAGCTTCTAGTACTACCTCCGTCCACAAAAAATAGATAATATTGGCATGAATTTTAATGCGTAAGTGACAAAGTAAAAGAGAGGGAAAATGCGGTGAAAATAATGTTAGTGGTTCACGGGGTTCATATTATAAAATGATGTATGGTTAATATGTTGGTTTAAAATTTTGCATATTTATAGTTAGTCCAATTTTGATGGACAATCTAAAATTGTAAAACTAGTAGGAGTATATTTTTCAGGAGTATATTTTTCATGAACGGAGCTAGTATTATCGAGTCAAATTATCTAAAAGTACTACTCTAGTGTACTACAATTTGCAATAAAACTTTGCAAAGTACGCCTTTATCAGTATTTTTTTGTATTTGCCTTTGGATTCATCGACAATTCGACATATTGCCAAAAGTGAATATATTTTCAGAAAAGTAGTTCAAAACTAAGGATTAACCCTTGTATTTAACTGAAACACCCCTAAAACTTTACCACAAAATTCTTCAATAAAAAAAAGAAGAATCTGGAAAAAGTTTGGGTATTTGTTGTAAGCATACACATAACACAATAATTACTAAAATGAAAAAAACGATAAAGAAAGAACAGCTGTGGTGTAGCATTATGTCATTTCATGGGACAACCCCATTTGTCCACTGAGTCATAAGATGTAGTGTGTGGGTTGTGTGTATGTGTTTTGCATTGGTACTTGTGTACTGTTTGTTGCAATCAATCTCATTCATTGTAAAATTATATTTCTAATTTTGTGAGTTTAATTAATTTCAGCATGGCCCCCTTTCTCTCTAATTCGGCACACTGCACACTGTATTTCTTTTAATTACTCTAATATAAACACACACACACACATATATATATATATATATATATATATATATATAAAAGTGTGTGTGTATCGTACGATCCTCAAAGTATGCATAGATTTTTTGGCAAAAAAATATCTCTGGTGCATGATGTTTTGTCACCTCAATGTTGTGCTTTTTATTGTTATTACTCCAACTTCTTAATTTCTTTTCCTTTTCTGTAAGTTGGTTTACCACAAATTCCCAGTTTCTAATTTCAACGAAATTTAGTCGTTCATTTTAAAATTGATTAAAACTAGTTAGGAGTTCAAAATGTGAATTGAAATTTCCAATAAAACTTAGTGCTTTGGGTTTAATCACTTTCACACTGTAGATTTTTATTTTTGTTAAATAATATCCGGATTTATGAAGTGGAATAAGAATACATATGTATAAAAGTATACTATCCTATCTGTATACAACTTTATATTGTTGTCTGAACTCTTTTAATCAAAACAATCTCCAATTATGTAGATCAGCATTAGTGGAGCAGCAAAAGAATTTTCAGATGATTAATTAATAAAGTAAAGCAGCTTAGTGATTTAAAATAAAATTTAAAGGTTGGCGAACACATGACATGCTTCTAAAAGTAATTTGCTATATCAGTCGATCATCAAATTCTTTTGAATAATCTGAATTATTAACATATCTGTCTCTCCGCCTTCTCTTTTTCGATTCATTAAGAATTAATGAAAGTTTTTTATTAGAAATTACTCCATACTAAATTAATTAGCACAAACGCATTTTATGTGCAACAAATTCATTTTTAGGCCCACGTTTACCTTGTTAAGTGTGGGATGGGGGGTTAACTAAAACATTTGTGGGATACCAGTGCTGTTTTATAATGTACATTTTCTTACAGCTAAGAGCTGCATTGCAAAAAAATTATCTAATACTGACATGAGTTTAGAAGCATTAATTGTGTCACAAAATCTGTTATAATTTTTGTGGTTCACAAACATTCTTAAAAATTCATGTCACTACTAGAACACTTTGTAGCTGTGCCAGTGAACTTATATAATAACAATCCTTTATTTTGTGTTTTACATCAACCTTCATCATATTCATCTATGTATAATCTTATAAGTACATGTATATATTCATATTCCAACGAGAGAATAAAGGATTAGTGGGTGGGTTGTTGGGATGGACAGATGAGGATGGAAAAAGAAAAAATTGATTGGACAAGTAATGGCATTGAAATGAAATTGTATTGAGAATGGTAAAGAGGGGGCAGCCTTTTTGGTTTGACAAGACCTTCATTTTTGTATTTCAGACCAGATGGAGAATCTGATGTGATCTTCCTCCACAATACACTCAAATTCCCTCTATTATTACAACCTTCCCCTCCTTTCCTAATTTTAATTCTGAATATTCAACCAATTATTGCTTAAATATATGTGTGGAATCACATCCTTTTCTTCCATTAATATGCACTTCCTAATGCTGTTATTCACTCATGATTAGGGTTTTTAATTTGTCATTCCCACCATAGAGCATAAGCCAATAATATTCCACAGCTATATTGTGTACTAATTCATTATATTGACAATATACACAAGGCTAAGTGTATCTTCTTTTCTAGCATCCATTTCATAAGATTGCTAAGGTTAAGTGTATTATCTTGGGGCAACTCTGGGTTGGGTGACCCCTTATAAGTACACTTAAATTTAGAGTTTTTCATAATTTAGCTAGAAAAAAAAGTTAAACTTATTGATATTAGTAACACTTACATATGCAGTCTCATATCTGCATACATTTGGAATTCCACAATTTCCTTTGTGTTTCTGATTCATTCTTAGCCTTCTATGTTTCGGAGGCCGGAGCCTCTATTTGGTCACCGAAGATGACATTATAAGACTAGCAGATGAAGGCCAAGACTTGCATCTCATGGAGAACCAACAAAGAAGGTGTTAATAATTGAATAAAATGGAGTATTATAATGAAAAATGTTTGGGTGTGTTCCCAAATTTGTTGGCAATTAGAAAACTTGACACTCCTAAAAATTGCTGTCTTTAGGTCCAAAGAGGTTTTTTCCAATTATGGAAACTGTACATTGCTACAGCACATAAACCCTGGTTTCAACCATTTTAAAACATGTACTTTGCTTCTTGGTTTAATAGTAATACAACTCCTCACCTCCACTTAACTGCTGCTTAGCCCACACTAATTTACTCCTTAAGCTTTGTGATCTGTCACACGTGTTTTCATTAATATACAAAAAGCTGCACTATCAGAAACAAAGCCTATATATTAATCCATCACCAGCTGCTAAAATTAGGGTTTTCTTTGTCAATCTTATTGTAGTTCAAATATTTGTAGGGACCATGTTGTCACATTTTTTCCTGATTTAAGCGAATTTCAGGGAGCCAACATCTTTAATGTCAATAATTACTAACCCACAAATTCTGTGATGTAAAAGGAATATAAGAGTTGCTTTAGAGCATCTTCAAGGGGAAAGGTAAGTTCAGAAGGTATATTTCTCATTTACCTTCTCAAAAAGGTAATTATACCTTCTTAAAAAAGTAATGGACTTCAAGAGAAGAATGTAAATTAAGAAGGCAAATAAAAATAACTCACTTTTTACCTTTTCTTCCAAGAAGAGATAAAGATACATTCTCAAAATGAAAGAAGGTATAATACCTCCATAAATACATTTTCCATTGGAGCATGAAATTTTATCAAGAAGAGATAAATATGGTAGTTATTCCTATTTACCTCTCCATTTACCCTTTCCCTTGGAGATGCTCTAACATAGATCTTATCTATTGCAATATCAGTGTAATTCAAATAATGTTAATTGATTTAGTTTAGAAACGTTCTCATGAGAATTATATCTCGGTTGTTGATTTAAAAAAAAACATGGAACACATCTTACCACTATAAATATTACAGTAGTAGTATATTTTAATTAATATAAAAATGATAAGTAAAATTATATCTCCATCTAGAGAATACATTAATTAATTTAATTAAAATATGACTTCACACTATTTTTCTGAATGGTGTATGCTTTCAAATTGAGGTGAGTAAAGAAAATTAATTTCTCTTTCCTCTTATGTGTATTTACTAATGAGTATTTTAAACCTTAATACAGTGTAATCCCCACCTTTCTTTAGCTATATATAGCCTAAGCTTCACCTAAAAAAAATAAGAACTTCTTTGCTAGGTGGCTTCATCAACACTTGCTTTGCTGTAGTTTTTTGATAGCCAGAGAGGGAGAGAGAGCTTTCTTCTGTCCAAGCAGAGAGGCAGTATGATTCAATTTGCTGCTGACTCATTCATCCAAATGCTGAGTAACGATTCAAGTTTTACTCGGCAGCTGAGTGAATGAAGTAGGAGCCTAAGTTGAATCTTAACACTTTCTATTCTTGGACTGAAGGGAGCTCCCTCCTTTTCTTCATACTTAGCTTAATCATACTATATCTTTAATTTCTTCTTTTCTAATTAGGCCTAATTAAATTCAACAATTAATGTTTTTTTTTTCATGAGAGAATTGATGTTTTGTGTAATTGAAATTAATGGTCTTTTGTGTTTTTTGAGATTTTGAATCAGGGTTTGTTTGGATGGGAGGCTAAACAAGATTTGGTGTTTCTTGGGCGTTGGTAATTACAACAAGTTCCAAGGCATATGCAGTGGTCGTTTGAAGTAACCCAAATGTCCCTTGATCTTCGAAGCCAACTGTGTTTTCACCTCCATTATGTAAATTTTTATTTTAATTTGATTTTTTGTTTAGGTTTCTATGTAAAATCTCACTAAGACTAGGTTTTAGTTTATATGTACAATCCCACCTTCACCGTTTTAAATGGATTTTTATTGTTTTTTTGTGTTAATTAGGTTAATTTAATTAGATTTGAACTGTGTGGACGTTTGTAACTAGTTCGTGGTTAAACAGATTAAGAGAGGCTGATGTGGGCCTTAATTCATTTCATGTGACAATAAAATGAGCACTGATTTTCATAAAAAGTTCAGAATGATTTGACAAGAGCGGTGGCCATGGCCATCTTTTTATTAGAACTCTGAATAATTTACGAGATAAAAGTATATAAATATGAATTGTACTTGAAAGCAATTTATTCCAAGCATAAAAAATAGGAGTATCACATCTTTAATGGTTTTTATGAAAAAGTTAATACTAATTCGGATTCCAAATTCCAATTCTGAAAGAAAAGATAAACAAGTGGCGCATATATTAATTGTGAATTATTATTGCAAAATGAAGTGGCATATATGCACATTAGTTGGTAAATGCTTTTTTATCGCTGATTATAAATTAAGTATTACAGCTAGTTAACTTATTCAAATATTTTTGTACTTATATAACAAGTATTAGGAATTATTATTATTGTATAAATATAAGTACTATCTTATAGTAAAATATAAAGAGTATTGTATGCATAAAATTTCTAACAATTCATTTGGCAAAAAGATTCATTAATTACTAGTTTACTACTACTAGTATTGTTTCTGAACTTAGTAAAATCCATAATTAACACATGAAAGAATGATAGGTATGACTCTAAGATTTTCATTACATATGGTAAAATCATCCTTATTCAAATGATTGATTATTTCGAAGTTAAGTGGAAATACCAATATTCTGCCCAAAATATGGTGTTTATGTATAGTTGTTAAAGTGATAAAATATCAAAGCTCACGTCACTTCCCTCGATGATTTGCAGAATCTTTGAACAAACCCTAGACAGAGCTAAGCAATTGAATGGTTGTTTGGTAGTTCATCTCCTTCCCGAAGATTGACAGGTGCCCTACCTAGCTTCTTTCTCCAAACAGAATATCTAATTTATTGATATAAACTTCCAACTACTGCCACAAACATATTTCCTTTTTATCTTTCCCATCCCTATTTGTCTTTTTTTTATATACATTTACCCTATTTAGCTTTTATTCCCCCTATGAAATCAATACACAAAACATGATGAATTAATAATAAGGCCATATTTAATTAGGCTTGAGACTATGTATATTGATGTGTGTCTAAATATTTTCTTCTACCTTTATTGTTTTACTTGAGAAGGAGCACACACTAGCTAGAAGGCCTTTTCACTTTTGTATATTTACAATATACCTTTTCCATGCATGCGTGATTGGTCAATGCAATACCTTTAATAAGCATAACTTCATTAATGTTTTTGTCGTGGTCTATTTTCTTTCCAACTATTTAATCACTTTTAATGCTTTAGATATATGGATTCATTGGCTTTATGTATTAGTACTATCAATTATATTGACACTAATATTGTTTACAGAGGAGTATGAATGTGATCTAATTAGGAATTTATAAGTTGGAGTATTTCATTACAAGACATTAATTTTTGAATAGAGATATAGGGAGAATCTTATTTGGATATAAAATGCCTATGCTTGTGCGATTTGACTAATATAATTGGCTAGACACAGATAGGTTTTTCTTTATTCCATGGGTCCAGATGTTCCAACTGATTGTGGATTTGTGAGAATATATTAGAGTGTGATGAATTTCTTAATCACAACTTTTTTTCAGATAATATATATCATTAAAGATCTTTAACAATTTTCTAAACTTTTATAGGAAAAAAAAAGAGAGCTTCAAGATTGCATATTGATTTGATTTTTTGGCCATGTCCACATGTCGTATGTAATAATGGAGTTATTACTTATTACTAGTAACATTGTGATGAAAAAAAATAATTTTAGCAATTCACATGAATACATTGTACATAGAGAAAAAAAACTAAATAGAGAAATCAATTTTTTTTGTGTGTAGGAACTTAGCTATTCAGCTCACGTGGTAATTTATGTTTTGATTAGATGGGCCTCAAGTGTTTTATTCATTAAATAATATTGAATTAAGCTAGTTTACTTTTAATTATGATTTATATCCCAATTAGAATTTATTTAATCCAATTAAGTTACATTTGATTGGGGTATACATTAATATAATTAGATTGGTTTTTTGTTAATGGCTTAAGTTTTTTTTTTATCGAAATCGAATAAAAAGAGTGGGCTTTAAATGGGCTCTCTATATACTCAATTTCCAAATGTTATTATCAGTGTTCAAAATGTAGATTTTCTATAAAAATATCTTAAAACATGTCTTCAAAAGTTCTTGTTCTTTCAACTTTTGTTTCAATAGGGAACTTAATTACTATAGTGTATTATGTATATACCTACTAAACCAAAAATCTATTTATAATAAAATGGATGTATAATCTCAGATGATTAACTTCATCCAAAACTTTCAATTAATTTACCAGAAAAGATATGCAAACATTGTAACAAACAGCCACCCTAAGTATTCACAAACCATCATCTTCTTACAAGAAAACAATAAACAACAATTCACACGTGAAAGTAACAAGAATCATTCCTTCCTCGAAGGAAAAATCGAAGCTTTTAAGCGCGAGCGCGAGCGCTGGCCCCGTGTTCGTGCTTCAAACAGCTTAGCCTTCAAAGTGTTCTCTTTCAAGTCTGGATGCAGTTTGACAGATGACTCAGCTGAAGCATTCTGATCAGGAGATGGTAGCTTCTCACTCCAATGGCGAACCGGGCTCGGTTGGCTCCTCCAGACAGAGTGACTCGGCTGCTTCGTCCCGTTTTCTGACATCATATAGTGATTTCTGATCAAATTCTCAATCATCTGGTTTGAATTCATCCCACCACTCTCTTTTGCTACTTCACCGTTTTCAGGCTTCTGAGTAATGCTGCTCGTTTCTCCCGGTCCGTCCACAGCACGCTCTGCATCATCCTCGATCTGGTTTGAGCTTTCACCGTGTGCTGCGGCTTGAGCAATCTGTTCTTCATACTTCACCTGCAAAGCAGACGGGCTCACCCTCTCTGAAGACGCGTTTTTCTTCTTGTCTTGCTTTGTCTTCGTGGTCTCACCTTCTTCGTTTCTGTGGTACTCGTTTTCGTGGCTCTTTAGGGTGGACATTTTCATCCTCTCTAGCTCAAAACAATTAGAGTCACTACCTCCCGAGTCATCCTCATCTTGAGGAGCGCTAACGGCCATATTCAGTGGGATAGACTCAAGAGAACTTCTTCGGAGAGTAGGGTCCTTCACCACTTGGCTGCCATTAGCGTTATGAAGTGATTTAGCCTGCACGAATGCTTCAATCTCGGAGCTTAGCTTGTCCACGACATACTTTTTCCGTCCAACACCTTCCAGCTTCTTCTGCATCCTCTCGTCGAGCCATGTTTCAGATAAGTGAAGAATCAACTGGTCATGATCAGCTCTTTCAGTCCAATCTTTATCGGATACTTTCCTGAGAGCACGCAGTTCTCTCTCATATCCTCTTATTCCTAGAGCAAACTCATCGCAGAGATCTTCCATGAGATCGTGTGACCTTCTTTCGCTCTCTACCTCTTTAGACAGTTTAGCAAGAGTCGTCTTCACATCATACACCTCCCTGGCTAGCTTCCTGTGTAGGCTCTCTGACCGCTTCCTCAACTTCCTCTCGTCCTCCAATTCTTCCCTCAAAGACTGAATGGTTGCACTCATTCGATCTTGTTCCTTCGACTTCCTAGCTACTTTTTCTTCTGCAATCTGCACCATCAGTTCATCCATTTCGCGTCTATCAGCTTGTTGCTCCCTCACCAACGCTTTGATATGAGAGCGCGCGTGATCCAACTCCTTTTTTAGTGCTTTCACGAGAGACATGTTGGACACATGTTGCTCTTCCAGGCTCCAGATACGGTTTAAAACTTTGAGTAGCTCCGTTGATGTTCTTAAGCCGTAGCTCGTCTCCCCAGCTCTACCTTTGAATTCGATGGAGCTGGTAGGCGTGACCGCTGGGTTATAGGGCGCAATCTGCAGTATACTAGCACTCGATAAAAACGTAAAGAGGAGTAATAAAATGATTTTAAGAAAAATGAATGCATCACACAAAATTACTACTCTTACAAGATGGCATAATCTATCCAAAAACTAAGCTTGTTTTGTATAACAGGCTAATGATGTACATTGACATGACTTTCTACGTCGTTTCTCTAAATTCGGAACAGCTCTTTTTGTTTTCGCGAGCTAGATGAAAATGACATAACTAGCCTAATGGAACGAACACACAAGCTGCTTTTATAAGTAGTTCTGAAGTGGTGTTATGATACATATGCAAGTCTAAAGAAAAACAAACCATAAACTGCCTAGTCGAAAAATTTAACATTTTGAAGATCAGAGGAAGTAAGTTTGCAAGTTTCTTTTAGATGTGGTTTCGACAGGCTAAGAAGAGCTTCATTTACCCGAAAACAAGCTAGTTAATCAGACAACAAGGAATCACCTGTTAAGCCTATCTAGAAGAGAGACAATGTGGCTAATGGCAGGTGGGAGAGCATAGGCAGAGTATCCGTGCTATCTCAGGGATACTGCGAATGAGGTGTCATCGTGTTATGGGAGTAAGATCTGAAGGCTAAAACTGGCAAGGGTGTACTACTATTTGGTTTGGTTCAAAAGCATTATCGTGCTTAAAGTGAAGAAGTCGAAGGGAAGTGAAAGCCATCGAACTCTCAGATATCTCTCAAACGCCTACAGGTCTTAGAGGGCTATTCAATAGCACAGTAGCAAACGAAACAAACTTAGACGTTTAAGAGTGCATGTCTGCATTGAAAATATTTTTGTGAAACCATGATTCAGAGTTCAGAGAGGGCAAGGGAAATTGAGTTACCTCCATGGAGCTGCCATAACTCGCAGGTGATACAGGTTGCAGGGCACGGTTGTTCCTCTCAGCTGACCGATGGTGTTGCATTAATGTAGCTGCGATGTGCCTCCTCAAACTGCTAGAACTTTCTGGCTGCTATTAAAACACATAGAAAATATGAGAAACATGGAATCAGATCACATTTTCTGACATCATGAGAGCTTGTTTAATGTTTAGAGATTTCTCAACTTACTAGCTGCAAAATGCTTAAACAGACCGAATTGATAAAATATTGAGTTCTAGCTTTGCAAGAGGCTTCAGAATATCACAAAATTTCCACAAAAGTGAATAAACCAAACAAGCACAAAAATGGCAAGAATTTCACCAGAACAATAAATGGAACTAAAACAAACAAGCACCAAATTTCACAAGAATTCCCACTACAGATATTGAAAACCCAAGAAAGATCACTCTTTTACACCAAAACCATCTGCAACAAAACTAAAAGAGGCTCTATGATTTGCCCCACATACACATAACCACTAATTGAATAAAGAATCAAATAGTAAACCATGGCCAATGAAGTAGTGAAATTCACAACCTTAGTAAAACTCTACTACTACTATTTGATAAGAATATTCACTAAACTGCAAAATGCAAAAACAAATCAGATTGGCAAAATAGTGAGTTCAAGAATATTACAAAATTTCCACAAAAGTGAATAAATTTCCACTAGAGATATTAAGAAGCCAAGAAAGATCCCTGTTTTACACCAAAGCCATATTCAAGAATCAAGAAAAAGGAAGAGTCTTTAAGCAATTTATTTACCAGGTCAGGTTCAGGATCAGGATCAAGGCCACTCTTTTCCTCATGATTGAGGCGGCGCAGGCGCGGGAGAGGGGCGTGGTGCATTTGATCAAGGTCCCAAAGAGTGGCAGCAAGTTTTCTTGCAGAAAGAAAAGGAATTTGACAAGGATTTCCTCTGATATCTTGCAATTGTTTAGTGAAAAAAGGAGCTGTTGCTTCTTCTTGTTGTTGTTCAAGTCTCCAAAATGATGCTACTGGAGTGGTGTGTCCCCCTCTTTTCCCCACCCTCCTCAACTTTTCCCCTAAATTTCCTGGCTCTTCCCCACTTTTCATCTTTCTCTCTCTCTACAGAGCTTAAAAAATAAGGACTTTTTTGCTCCCTCTCCCACTAACTTGCCTTGCCCATTTGGTTTACCTTCTTCTGTTCTTGCTCAATCAGTGTTGCTGTAGTCTGTAGAGAGATCTTTGGATTCTGTAGACTGTAGACTGTAGACTGTAGATGTAGTAGTAACTTTTTTGTTTCTAGTTGCGCCCGACACTCGCTCAATCCACGACAGCAACGTGTTACATGGATTTGGATTTTAATTATTATTGAATAATGCTGTGTTCCTTCCTCGTACTTATACATTTTTAACATCTAGGCTTGTAATTAGCTTGATTTTATTACTCCATCCAGACAGATTTTCTTGTATTTCTATTTAATGATTGTGAGATTCATTCTTGATCTTGATTAACAATAATACAATTATGTTATACCATCTCTTTTATTTCATCAATTTGTACCACGATTTCAACTTCATGGACCGTTTTCATTTGGGTGGGCCCCATTCATATGTGTCGTTTTTGAAATTTATGGAGTAGTATATGACACCAGGTATCCTAAGCGTGACTGAATTCAATTTTTAGTAAATATTTTTGTCATTCAAGAAATATTGTGTTATCATAAGACCGAGGAGTACTATTTGCGATCAAAATCCAAAATATCATGTTAACACGATAATAGTTTGATTAATTTTGTATATATTAATATTTTGCTTTTGTAACCTGTCGAAAATAGTTATCCTCGGTTTTATGGCTCATTCAAATGAATATGTGTCAATATAGTACTACATTATTTTAAAATTTAGTTCATCATAAATGTACCAACATTTTAATATGACTAAAGAGTCATTTGTAATGGTAAAATATTTCTTAACTATGCGTACATAAATAGGTGGATATAAAAAAATTAGAGAAGCTAAAATCGAAAAATTTGTATTGGAGAGTGTTGAAATAAAATAAAAAATTTAATAAAAATTAAAATAATACTTCTTCTAGTATCTCTAGTTCGACATACAAATACAATGATATGTCTGTAACAAAATTAAACAAATAAAATAAGCACAGGTGTAAAAGAGACTTGGAAAAAAATAGGAAAGTCTATTCAATGGCGGCGTTCAATTTCATTAGAAAAATTAGAAAATCCTCTTCATTGAACGCCATAATGGAAGACGGATGAAGTATATTATCCATTTCATAATATGTGAATCGTAATAACTCGTGCCCATCTATTATTGGGCTGAGGCCCAACGTCAAAATACTACTCCTACGGGGTGTTCGGTTTGCAAGATTGTATCCGAGATTAATTTTGTAGTGTGTTTGGTTAATGAGATTCAATCCCACAATTCAATCCTACGTAGATAATCATGAGATAATTAGTCATAGCTAACCCCCTATGCATAAAATAGTCTCACAACTCAATCCTAAACTGTATCTTGGTATTATTTTATCGTGAAAACCGAACACCACCCTAGTTTATCCTAATAATACATGCTAACTTAATATTAAGACCATATGGTATAAATAAATATACAAACTAGGAGTATAATTTTATTTGTATTGATGAAAAATTATCACCCAACCACCAACCCCATATCATACTCACCAATTAATTACCTAAATTATGAAATATAAATAGCTATACAAACGATTTTCATTTTTTGTTATGATTTTCAGAAGGTTCCATGAACAATTTTTGTAAATTCTTCCTTTTGCAGTCTCTTTAAACTAAAATTTCTACTCGTTTTTCCTCTATATTTCCCCCAAAATGACAAATTTCGTCCCTGAAGAAGATAATAGTATAAAATAAACTAGTATTCTCCAATCTGCAGTATAAAATATGCTTTTAACTTTCTTGATTTTGTACATAGTTATTCCTCCATGTGCAAAATGGTTGTCAAGCCAAAAGTAAAAGGTTTAGAACCTTAATTTCAATGAAATGTTACCTCAAAAGGCAGTATTTTTCCCACTTTGAATGTGGAATACATTTGACTAACAACTACTGGTGGTTACGAATTTAGACAGCATATGCATATCTACAGTGTACATAGTCACCTCCACAACAATACACATTTAAATTATAATCTGATATATTTTCTTGGTGATCACTAGTTGCAGGTGATGAACTAAGTGTAACTAAACATACATAGACAAAAATCCAGCAAGAAAAGATGGCCGCTGCTGCCCCTAACGCGACGACATGTCTGCCCCCGATGAAGGCGACGTCTAACGGCATGTTCCAAGGCGACGATCCTCTGCACTATGCTCTTCCTCTTCTCATCATACAGATATGTCTGGTGCTGCTTCTCACCCGAGGCCTTGCTTATCTCCTCCGACCCCTTCGCCAGCCACGTGTCATCGCTGAAATCATTGTGAGCTTCTCTAAAATCATGTGATTAATTAATAAAAACTGATCATATCATGAGTATTAGTAACACATTGCAACTGAAGATCAGTGATTATCTATAATTAATTTTTATTTTACCTATCTTATTGATGAATTGGTATATATTATATATAGGGTGGAGTTATATTGGGGCCATCAGCATTAGGGCGAAATGAGAAATATCTACATGCAATATTTCCAGCAAGAAGCCTCACAGTTCTTGACACCTGATGGATCCGCGAATTTTTGATGTTAGCAGATGCTGGTAGAGAATGAAAACTACAACACACAGAATTTACGTGGTTCGATTTACTGAAGTAAATCTACGTCCACGGGAAGAAGGGAGGGCAAGATTGTATTGCTTGATCTGGGATTACAGCTTACAATACAGACTTGCTATATGATTTTTCTCTAGAGAGCTTAACCTTCTCATATCAGATCTAAGTTCTATTTATATCTTGGACTAAGATCGTGGCTTGCATCACCACCCTAAGTCGTGGATGTCGTGTAGGTCATGGCCTAAGATCGTGGATGTAGCGTAGGTCATGGCCTACGATCGTGGCCTGAGTTGACACCACGTGGTAGTGGGTGTGTTGGACATCCTGTATGGGTCCACTAACTCCTTGTTCGGTCGAATACTGAGACCGAACTGCTTTGGTTGCCGATCTGAGAGTAGAGCTTGATGCCGACCTGAGAGCAGAGCTTGATTGGTTGGCTTTTACCGAGCTGTAGGCTGAGGCCGAACTCTTTGGTAATGCCGAACTCATACTCCTGCTTTGGTTGCCGACCTGAGAGCAGAGCTTGATAGGTTGGCTTTTACCGAGCTGTAGGCTGAGGCCGAACTCTTTGGTAATGCCGAACTCATACTCTTCCTTGGGCTTTGGGCTGATGGGCCGTCATTGCTGTTGGGCTTGTTTAGTACGCACCCCATCACTACCCCCCCCGAAAAGCGAAGTGAATCACTTCGGCGAAGCGAGTCACTTCGGCATTCTGGAAAAGGGTACGGGGGAGGCTGAAGTCAGGGGACGTGCCCTGCGCGTGACTGCATTAAATGCGGCATTAAATGCGACAGTAAAATCCGGCCGTCGAATCCTGAAAAGGTGGGATATGAAACGGTGCGATGATTTGAAATCTTTTCCAAATCTGATAAATACCGCCTTTCTTCATCATTTGAACACCTTTGCTATTGGCTTCTTCTGCACTCTCTATCTTTTGCGTGAAAAATTTCCTTCCGCTTTCAAAAATTTCCTCAGGATTTCTTCAAACTTTCAAAGAGTAAGAACCATGTCTGCTTCTTCTTCGTCTGAGTCTGGTAGCGGTAGAAAAGGGGGTAAGGGGTCTTCTAGCCGGAAAGAATCCGGGGAGAAGACCGTAGAGTATTTTCACAGTATCTTGAGCAAGGATACTGTGATATCCCTTTACGAAAAATACTCTTTTCCTGGGGGGAAGGCGGTGGTTCCCGACGATGATCATAGGGCTAACGACCCGCCGGAGGGTTATGCCACCGTTTACGAAGCCTGCTTAGAATGCGGGCTTCGTTTCCCTCTTCCCCCACCTTTTGTAGAGCTTCTTGATTTTTTTCAACTCCCTTTAGGTCAGGTGACTCCGAATTCTTGGAGGCACTTGTCGGCTTTTGCTGCCGAACTCCGTAGGTTAGATAAGGATCTGTCTCTGCGGGCAATCCTTAATTTTTTCCAATTTAAAAGGAAGGGATCTTGGTTTTACTTGATCCCCTTACAGCCTTTTAGGGCATTCTGCAAAACCAAGTGGCCGAAATGGCAAAACCGCTTCTTTTTTTATAATAGGACAGCGGCTCCGGGCTTCCCCTGGAGAGGGCCGAAGTCCGTGATTCCTCACCCTCGGTTAGAACCATTGGCCGAGCTCGATGACGAGCTCAACAAGATTCCCATAGTTAGGAAACAATACACGGAGTCTGAGCTCGTCAAGGGCGACGTCGTGTTCGACATCTCGTCTTCGGACGAAGAGGCCGAGGGTGAGGATTTCTCTTTACCTTTATGTTCTACTGCTTTAACGAAGAAAACTAACCTTGCTTTCTTGCTTTTTGGCAGTGTTCATGCTGAACAAGGCTACCCGAAAATCTTCGGAGTCCAAGGAGCCGGAGAGGCCGAAAACCACCAGCTCGGCGTCTGATGCCGAGAGGACTCCGAAAAGGCAAAAAACCTCTTCGGATCCGAAGAAGCCGGAGTCAACTTCGGCAAAGGGGAGGGGGAAGGCCCAGAAGCCCCCGAGAGCGCCAGAGAAAGACGTGGTCTTGGCGCCTCCTTCGGAACATATCTGTGAGCCGTTTTTATGGCCCACGGACTTCGCCGAGGTGAATTCTCTTCTTGATTTTCTGGCCTTGCTTTTTTTCTGTATTTTTTGTGGTCCCTTTGTTGACTTTTTTCTTTATTCATTTTCAGAGGAACGATATGCTCTCCAAGCTCGTCGCCGTCGAACTCTCCAAAGCGTCCAATGACTATGCCGAGATGCAGAGGAAGTTGGCGGCTGCTTGTCATCGGGCCGAACAGGCTGAGGCTAACTTTGAGAAGGCCAGAGCTGCTAGGATTTCGGCCCAGGATGAAGCTCAGTTTGCCAAAAACCAGCTCGTCATCCAGCGAGAGCAGACGAAGCGGAGCGATGCTGCTGCCGTGGTTGCCCAAGGGGAGGCTCTCCGTGTTTACACGGAGAAACTCTTTTTGAGCAGCCAGTTCTCGGCCTTTGTCGGTAGTCTGGTGAGGCTAATTACCGATAAGGGCGAGCAGGGGGCCGACGTCGTGCTGCCTCTGTACAGCCGAGAGATAGCAGCTCGGCTTCAGAATCTGCCGCTCCTTGAGGAGCTCGCTTCATCCTCGGTCCTGCTTTCTGCAGACCGAGTCCGGAGTTGTCGAGCTGATCGGGACGAGAACCTGGAGGCTATCTTTGCCTCCGTGGGACCCGTTTCACCCGCTTCGACTTACAACGGAGAGGGTGAGGCCGAGCCGCTGGAGCTGGAGGCCGAAGTCGAGCGGGCCGGGCATCCGGAGAAGGAGGCCGATCAGGAGGCGGAGGCGAGGCCGGCAGGATGCGAGGCCGAGGCTGAGGTAGTTCAGGAGAAAGAAGCTGAACCAGACCAAGGAGCCGGAGACGAAGCTGGCGGAGTATGATTTCGTCTCCCTTCTCTTAGTCTAGTTTCTTCCTTGTAAAATGGCCTTGATGCCCTCCTAGTGTAAAATTTTCCTTGTGAATGAAAAATTCTCTACACTTGTCTTCGTATAGCTTTTCGTACTCGCCTTTATTCCTGTTGTATTTTACTATCTGCTCGGTACAGCTGCCGAACTAATATAGCTGCTTTGTACACAAGGAGATGGAGATACTTCACTGGAAACGGCTGTACTCTTCGGCTTTGGACGAAGCTGAGAGAAGAGCTATAGCCGATCAGACGAAGAATGACGAGCTTCTGGCTCGTTTAGTGAAGCTGGAGGCCGATATCAAGGACTTAGAGTCCGATAAGAAAGATCTGGAGGCCGAGCTGAATACGGCCATTGCTGAGAGGACTGCGTATGAGGATTACATCCGTGTGCGCGGGGGAATGACCATATCAGATGTTCAGAGTCGAGTTGACGAACTGTGGGAGGAATATCATGTACTCCGTATGAACAATGTGCTGGAGAGCCCGGCTTGCCAACAAGTTGTGACATCACTGCGGCGTTGGGCTTCTCGGTACAACATTGTTCTTTCTCGGCGCCCCTCCATAGAAAGATTCCTTCGGCATATCGCGCCAACAGATGCTCGCACTCCAGATCAAACCTCTGGTTCCCTTGTTCAAAATCCTACTCCCAGTCAACAACGAACTCCGGAACAGCCGGAAACGTCAAGACGAGAACGGGCTCAGGAGCAACCGGAATCGTCAAGGCAGGGACGGACTGAAATTCGCCGAGGAGTTGTGACTATGAGCGAGCAAGATCAGCAGATGATTATTGCAGAGACTCTTCATCGCCGAGGTGTTAGGACTTCTCGGGCTCGGGGAAGAGGCGTTGGGTCGAGGATAGCATCTCGTCGACCTGCTTATTCTTCATCTGCTCGGAACAACCGAACTCGGCTTCCAGAGGATTTTGCAGATAGGTGGCTTAACTTCAGCAACCCTGGACAGTAGAATAGTCCTTTGTAATAGCGTAACGCCATTTTGTAGGGTAGCGGAGTTGTATGCCGAACAAGATTTGAAAAATGAAATTTTGTTTTCGCTTCTAACACTGTATTTACAGCTTAGCGAAAAAATTTCATCGTACTTGTCCTCGGTCTTATGAAGTAAACTTCTTTGACCGGACTTGGTCCTTGGTCTTATGAAGTAAACTTCTTTGACCGGACTCGTCTTTGGTCTGATGAAATAAACATCTTTGACCGGACTCGTCTTTGGTCTGATGAAATAAACATCTTTGACCGGACTCGTCTTTGGTCTGATGAAATAAACATCTTTGACCGGACTCGTCTTTGGTC